>NC_073624.1:90008181-90311212 GCF_029407905.1 Bubalus kerabau | reverse complement strand
AAAGGGAAAAGAATAATCTGGAGAATTACCAGATAGAAACCTTATAGTAAGTTGAGCATTTGGAAATATATTTGAAGCCTTAATCTAAGACTTAAATTCTTTGGGAAACTCCCCTGGCAAGACTAGGTAATCAGATAATTATTTAGTCTGTACCTATGCCAAGAAAAGCTCAAGCAGCCTTCCTTAATGTGTGCACTTCAGTGTTGGGACCATAAAGGGTTCCTGTTATCGTCATTCAGTCTCCTTAGGTTGAAGCTCTGATAGTGCTGTGTGGCTGGTGAAGTGCTCAGTCTTTTAAAAAATATGTGATAAGATTATGAATAAATAAGTGTACCACCCCTAGTCATCTCCTTGTAAATCTTCCAAGAAGCCTTGGTCCAGGGATGTGCTAGTTCCACCAGCTAGGCTTTTAACTTCTTTTTCTGGGCAAATTAGACATATCGAGGAGAAAATTTCATATAGGCAAAAGGGCTTTGATTTGTAACCATTTGATTAATGATGGGGGTGGGGGGTGGGTATTTAGTACAACTGTGATGAGTTCTTTGACTGTCCTCAGAATGTCTTATTGCTTTTTGTTTGGCCTGTAAGACATGGGGAAGAGAAGTCTTAATAGGACTGCTATAAGATCTGTTACTTGTTGATAAAATGATTTAGCATGAGGTGATAGAGCAATGGATTAGGAAGAGTGTTTAGGTTGTAATTTCAGTGCTGTCACTAACTTTATGATCCTATGCAAATTAACTTCCAGTGTTGGCTCTCCTGACCCACTTTGTGCTGTATGTAGTATTCTGTGGGTAGCCCATAATCGCTCTTTAGTATAGCACAGGTTGCAGAAATGCTTGGAACTACCTTAGGCTAGTTTTAGTTTCCATTCTCTTCCCATCAACTTGCCTTACCATCTTATTTTTTTCTTCACTAAGAATAAAAGCACCACTTCTGAGTGGCTTCATGTTCTATAATTATATGAAAGAGATGTTTCAGAATGTAATCTTTCTGTTTTCTGTCTTCTTTTATAGGACTTTGTATCTTTGCTGAAGTCAGTGATGTGAAAACACCTGACATGGGTAAGACTGATTATGAAGTAATGTTGAGTCCTTTTACTCTAATTAGTTAAGCTGGAATGAAAGAATATTTGCATCTATGCTTAATAATATTTTCAATATTGGGATTTTTGTGTTAATAATAATTTTAAAGGAGATGTCATCCTAATTATATAATACAGTATATCAAACAATTTTCTTTTGGTTGGGCTGTTCTTTATAGTAACATTTTAAAGCATTTTCTCATTCATTGTATTAAAAAGCCAAATATATATTACCAAGTATTACTATGTGCAAGGCCTTTTAAGTACTTAAAATACTTAATAGTATCTAGTAGGTGGGCTTCACTGGTGACTCAGTGGTAAAGAAATCCATCTGCCGGTGCAGGAGACAAGGGTTAGATCCCTGGATCAGGAAGATCCCCTGGAGAAGGAAATGGCAATCCACTCTAGTATTCTTGCCTGGGAAATCCCATGGATAGAGGAGCCTGGTGGGCTACAGTCCATGGGGTCGCAGAGTCAGAAACGACTTAGCCACTAAAGAGCAGTAGCATCTAGTAGCTGCTGTTATTATCTAAGACACAGAGATTTAAGAAACATGCCTAGGATCACACAACTATAATTAGCGAAGCCAGGATTTAAGCTCAGGCAGACTGGTTCTTTAATATTGTGTTATACTGTGTGTTACAGGCTTCCCTGATAACTCAGTTGGTAAAGAATCCGCCTGCAGTCCAAGAGGCCCTGGTTCTATTCCTGGGTTGGGAAGATCTGCTGGAGAAGGGATAGGCTACCCACTCCAGTATTCTTGGGCTTCTTTTGTGGCTCAACTGATAAAGAATCTGCCTGCATTGCAGGAGACCTGGGTTTGATCCTTGGGTTGGGAAGATCCCCTGGAAAAGGGAAAGGCTACCCACTCCAATATTCTGGCCTAGAGAATTCCATGGACTATATAGTCCATGGGGTCCCAAAGAGTTGGACACGACTAAGTGACTTTCACTTCACTTCATACTGCTTATTATATGATACATAATTTGATAAAGGTAAAATTTTAATTTCATTTAGCTAGTAGTATTAAGAATTAATTGTGATTGGAACATTTCCCTCTGTTCATAGTAATTTATGTCTGTAATGGGAGCAATATAAATAAGATCAAGACTAGTAGTCAGTTTAAGAATAGGGTGGAAAACCTGTACAGTTAGGTCTTATAACATTGCATGTGTTTCTTTGAAGTCCACATTAGTCTTCTCTCTACTGTTTTCTCCTTTTGCTCAGTCTCTCTTCTTTCTCCTGGTCATTTGTTTCCCTTTTCTCTCATTGCTGATAACAGTGTGAATCACTGAATTCCCTTCCTCTCATTTTTTTCTGTTCTAGCTCTTTTATAGTAATAAACCCCTCAAAAATGGTTATAAAAGTAAGGTTCTGCCACAGTTTTACAGTAATTGAGCTGATGTCTATTAAGAGCTATATGAATAAATTATGCTTTTTGCAGAAAAAATATCACATGGATTAAATTTTACAGTACCTTTTTGAGTTGAAATAGGAAATAAACTGGGTTAAGAGTATTTGTTTTGAATGGTAAAATTTTTCCCTATTTTTTTTAATATTTAAAATTTTTTATACAGTTAAAAAAATCAAAATTTTCTTTTGGGAAGATTTCATTGTTTTTAAAACTTTGAATTAAGCTATTTTTATTCTTGTACAAGTCTTGAACTGTTTAGTAGATGATCTCAATTCCAAATTAACTAATTTCTGCACATGGGCCTCTTTTTTTTTTTTTGACAGGGACATTTTGAGATTGCCAATAGTTGTGAAGGAGAGAGGTTTTATTTGATTGTAGAGGTGTTTGGGAGAATTCATTTTTATTACGTGAAAAGATTGGTTCATGGAAAAATAAATATTGAAGCATTATGTGACTTGAACTAATCTGGACTCTCCCCAGATGATATTGCTGATAGGATGAGGATGGATGCTGGAGAAGTAACCTTAGTGAATCACAACTCCATATTCAAAACCCATCTCCTGTCACAAACAGGTTTTTCAGAGGACCAGCTTTCACTTTCTGACCATCAGGTTAGTAATAATTTTCTTTCCTTAATTAATTAATTATTTAGGCTTAAGTTTTCATCTGATAGAGTTTAAATGCCACACTTGAAAACACAGGCAAATATGTAAACTTTTTAGAATCGGTTATACTAGTGCTTCTCTGGTAGCTCAGCTGGTAAAAAATCTGCCTGCAATGCAGGAGACCCTGGTTTGATTCCTGGGTTGGGAAGATCTGCTGGAGAAGGGATAGGCTACCCACTCCAGTATTCATGGGCTTCCCTGGTGGCTCAGCTGGTAAAGAATCCGCCTGCAATGCGGGAGACCTGGGTTTGATCCTTGGGTTGGGAAGATCCCCTGGAGAAGGGAAAGGCTACCAACTCCAGTATTCTGGTCTGGAGAATTCCATGGACTGTATGGTCCATGGGGTCACAAAAAGTTGGACACGACTGAGCAACTTTCGCATACTAGTATTTGGAATTTTGTTTGATATGTTAAAGTTAAGATAAGAACCAGGCTATGTATGAATTCTTGGAGAATGGTACCTTTTAGAAAACTCTTATTCCTCAGTATTTTATTTATCAACACACAGATCAGTGATCTTTTAAACTGATGTCTTAAAATCGCTGAGCGTTAAATGGGAGGAAATTGAAAATATACAACAGCTCTGAGATTTCTCTGTTCTATAATATTCTTAGTTTCTCAGGGATCAGGAGCATCAGCATCATCTGAGAGCTTATGAGAAATACAGAATCTCAAGCTTTATTCCATACCTACTGAATCACAATCTATAGTTTAAAAAGTCTCCAGCTGATCTATATACACATTAAGATTTGAGGATCACTGTTAATAAAGCAGTCTTTCTCAGTAGGAAGCCATTAGGAACACAGCTTTGCTGTGTTCAGAATGTTTAGCATCCCAAACCCCTGGGCACTTAATACCTGTAGCATCTGACCCCATTAATCATTTTGATAACTGAATATGTATCTCCACATTTACAGATTTGTGCTGGGGTACAGGAGCATCCCTGATTAAGAACTGTCCTGTTAAGTTATCAAAAGAATCAAAACCAGGTTGATTTTGTCAGCTGCTTTGTTGTGTGATATAGCTGGCTTTGAGAATAGGATATACTAGATACATATTACCTTGTAATGAGCATTCTATGAACTAAGTTGTTTAGCAAATATTTTCCCATTTTTCCCCTTGAAGCCTTAGTCGTTTCATCAGATTGTCTATGTGTCTTCCTTTCTTACTAGCATGCAGGTTATTATATATATACACGTATATTTAATTGTTCTGAAATGTGTCATAATCTTGTCTAATTGTGTATTTTTCCTAGTGGCAATCTTTATTGCATTTTATTGTTAAAAAATATGGCTTAAAAATCTTTTATTTTGTTTAGATTTTACCTTCCAGGCGAGGAAATTTGGACCGGTCTTACACTTGTTCTACAAGAAGTGCAGCTTATAGTCCAAACTATTATTCAGGTATGACACATTACTTGGAGTCAAGGCATTCCTACCTTTCAGTCTTCTTCTTAGCAAATCGTTTGTGTTTACTGTCTCTAAAAGTGAAAACATTGTCAAAAGCAAAATGGTATTTTTTCCACTAAAACATCATTTTAGTAAGCTATTTATGGTTGCTATAATACTTCACTAATCTAGTCTCAACCGAACATTTTTTAAAAAGAAAGTATTTTTTTTGGAATCAGTTCTCCTACTTGCTTATTATGCCATTGTAAAAAGCAGTACAACTCTGGTTTTGGATTTTTTTTTTTTTTAAGATACGTGTATGTAATGTGAAGGATACTTGTTTTGTACTGATTTAAAGCACAGAGCTAGCCTATTTGTATTTGGCTTAAAACCATAAATTCTGAAAACTTATTTCTACCCAAGCTTGTCCCTCCTTTAGGGCAGGAAATGTTCACTACGTGTTTCTGTCTAGCACCTGCCACAGCCATGCTTGCATATTCAAGGGCTTGCCTTTTCAACTTGTGATCCATAACAGAAATCAGCATTCTCTAGGCTACTCCTGGCCCCTGGCCTACCTTACTTTTCATCTGCCCCCTTCTTAAGGTTTGGATTTGCAATGATCTGGCTCTGTCTTGGGGAAACTTAAGAGTTTTTTTATTGGTTAGCCTCCTGGCAGCATGACCCAGGAAGATTGTAGTGGTCTTCCAAAGTTTTTCACTCCTCATGCTTTCATCTCCTCACCTGACCACAAGTATGGGAATATTAGCCATACCATTGAACTTGTTTCAGTGGGATTTTTATAAGGATAAATTGAGATAATAAATATGAAATGCAAATAATAATTATTGTTATTTGGCTTCCTCAGGATTCAGCAAGATGAGATCTCCTCCCCTAAAAAGACGTTAGTATGATGTTCTTTGAGATTTATATTATATTTAAATATCGTTTAGTGGGTGGTTCTTTACCTGGGGCACTGGATTTCCTCTCCCAGGGTGGGAAATGGTCTCCACATAGTATGTGCTTAATTGTATAGAAAAATCAGTTAATTTTTTCAGAAAGTAACTCTGCCATCATTGTTGTTGAAAAGTTCTTTCTGATAAGCAGAGAGCCTGAAATCTGGCTTCATAGGTCATTAGTATTAATACTACAGATAGGACAGTTGAGTGGATAATGAAATCAGATCATTAATATTTGCATTTGAACCCAAGCTATATATGCTTGTAATTTTGTTTGCTGGTTTACCATTGGACAGAATATTTGGTTTCAGTTTAAAGTAATTTCCTTTAATATTAATTACATTTAATAATAAACAATCATATATAGAAAATTATACTCAAATTATATTCACTATCTCCTGGCTAACTCAACTCTTACTTAATTCTGTGGTCATTTCTGTTTTTTTGTCAGTATATATCCATGTACACATTGTATGATTCAAAACATACCATCTTTTGTTAACCTAGTTCTTAAAAAAAAGTATTCTGCTTACCTATTACTCTTCATATTTACCTTTTTCTGTTGATTTCTAATAACCCATGGAATTTATATACACATTCACAGTCCTTTACGTCCAATCCCAAAATTCAAAAGCCTCTGAAAACCAAAAATTTTTATCGTAATTTGTTTGACATCAAGACTGAGCTGTATTCTTTTCTTGGCAAAAAACTACATGAATTGATATTTAACTATTTATGTTTTGCTTTTTAAAAAATCTCTGTAAATACGAATATTTATAAATTTCACTATAGATATATCAATATGTTTAATAACAAGGTGCTGCTTCAGGTTATACTTAGAAGCACTACATAATATATGCCAGATTATCTTTGTAAAATTTCAAAAAAATTTTTAAATGTAGAAATACAACTGAATCCAAGGGGCTGTGATTTAGGATAATGGGCGTGTATCTTCATTTCCTTCATTTTCTTTATGGTTTAGGTCCCCTTCACCTTCATTGTTGTTAGCTATTATAAATACATAACTTAAAAACATTTGTTTTTAGCTTTTTTCTTTTAAATTTCAGTAGACCCTTGATATTCACAAAGGATATTTCTGAGGTCATCTCAGGTCCCTATATTCTTGACTGTGGTGGTATTTAACAAATTGCTGGCTTTGTACATAGTTACATGATTCTTGAGGGTTATTTTTCTGTTTGTCCTCATACCACAAGTTGATCCCTGTATCAAACTCTTATGTCAGAGTTTTTGTCTCTCACTTGAAAGGCCGTTTTTTTTTTTCTTTAGGATAAGAAAAAAATTTGTAACAGTTACTTTAAATGTGATGATGACTAGAGAATATCAACAATGAGTAATAAAACCATATTGAATGGAGATGCTGAGCCATTACATTCATTTTCTAAATTAAAACCTGAAGCAGAGGATTCAGATTTATGCCTCTGCCAAATATAATCTAGTCTGTGACCAAACAAATTTATGGCGTTTCACAGACCGCTAAGGTTGCTCTCTGACAATTAGAAATTTAAATCTGTGAATGCCAAAGATCTGTATACTTTTTTTTTATACTGAAAACTGTAATTCAAATCTTTTTACTGTGTACTTTTTTTTTTACTTTATTGCCTTGCTACATCCATTCTTGTTTATTGCAAGTCCTGTAGAATATTGTTTCTGCTATCTCCTTTTCTTTTCTGATAATTTTCACGTTAATTTCTGTGGTCATTCACCTTGATTTGATTGGGCTAGACATGGGTCCTCAGTTTACTTGCCTTAGTCTCCTCATCATGACCGTATTGGTTTTTGTCTCCTCTCTTATAATCTGCTCCTCCACTAAGGTGAAAACAAACACAGGAAAGCCTCAAACTAGAATCTAGAGTCTACAGCTTCCCATTTACACTTTACTGGATCTGCCTCTCTGTATCAAGCTTTTAAAATATTTCCAAGATCAGACCATGTAAAATGCTGATTTTTTTTTAAAAAGCTGATTTTAAAAGAAAAATTTAGAAAGCAGAAATGTATCATTTTCACTTTAATAACTTATTGTTGACCAGACTTCAAGACCTCTTGATTTTATTAAGAGCACAATTGGAAAAAAAATTAAAACATTCTAAACCTTAAATAAAAGTAGCTTAAGATGAAAAGAAATGATTTTGCTCATGCTTAGAATCATTATCAATGTCTTATCTTTGTAAAATATGTTAAATTAGGTTGCCAAACTGACATTTAGTAGGTAAGATGAATTGAAGCATCCTGTATTCATAAGAACTAAATAAACCTGAAACTTAACAGGAGCAACTGATGGTTACTTTCATAGTAAGTGATTGCCTGACACACTTTTTTTTAATATGAAGTTTCACTGTGTCCATAAAAATATTGCCTGTCTCTATAGAAAATGTGTATAGAAAAGTAGAAAAATACCTGTAATTCCATCACCAAATTAAAATTTTGGTGTATTCCCCTATAATGCTGTGTGTGTACACACACACATAGGTAATCTTATTTATGGCATTTGCAATCTGACTTCTTAATGATGACAGTACTAAAAGAGTGCAGCCTCCTGTTGGTGGTCCCTCTGTAGCTTTGCTTGATCATATCAGCAGTAGAGCATTGTTCAGTAATATCACTGAGTGATTTTGGTGAAATAGATTGCTTGATCCTGTGCTTTTTCCTTTAATTTTAAAGCCAAAAAAACCTGTGACATCTGTCAGATACCATCAAAGAGGCTACTCTGGTTTATCCTTAGTCTCAAATTTGCATTTTTTCGTAGACTTATTCCTCAAGTAGACAGCTCAAGTTAGATCATTCCCTGATCAAATTTTAGCAAAAAGTATGAGAAACAGATTTCTATCATTATTACTTTGCTTAAAGATAATGATTTTCTGGTCCTTTAATGAAACTCATTTTCATTAGCCTCATGTCTCTATTTTTACAGTAATAGTAATAGATGTCAAGGCAAGCATAGTTGTTGGCTGCAGAGGAAAAAAGTTGTAATTCATTATGAAAATAAATTTAATTATTACATTATGTCATACACTGGTACTGTAATGGTGGTACTTAATACCACCCTTGACTATTTCTTTTATTTCTCTTATTTACCCTAAATTCTGATAATCCTGATCAAAAAAATCCACAATACAAAACTAGTATTTTTGTCAGTTGCCTTACTTTTTAGATGAGAGTATCAAAAGCTACATTAAGTAATTTAAACAGCAAATACATAATATTGTGCAAAATTCTATAGTAATATGCTTTGAAAGAGGATCTTCAAAGTGATGTGGGCATTAGACAAAAATTCTGAAAGTAGAGAATTAACATTTTCATCTTGCCACTGGTGCTCCTCAGTCACATAGGCTAACATCTGAACTTATTTTGAAGGTGTTGTTTTAAATTGTCCCATCCTGCTGATGGACAGAGGAAAATATAAAAATTATCCTACTCCTAGCTGAAACTGAAAGATTTTTATCACCCCAGTTTGTAAGCCACAAGTCATAAAACTGAAATAATAAGTAATCCTCACTTAGTCTGACTGCAGTAACAAGTATCGGAGTATTGATATGTTTGATCATAACATTCAATGACTGAAGTTATCATACCAGAACCAAATGCACATGATGGGTCATTCCTGCCATAAGCCGGCCAGAATAAGCAGCAATTAGGTTATCTCTGCTCTTAGACAGAGCCCCTGAGTCGTGAGCACGGTAATTAAAAACAGAGTGACACCAGCTGCTTATTAAGCAATAACTGTTGTTCATTTGAATTACAATTCTCCTTGGCCCTCCACCTGCTTTCTTACTGGTCTGGCCTACCTTCTTTCAGGCCCAGGCCTGGGAGTGCTTGCAAGATATAGTTGGGGTAAAATGTTGACTTTTGGTGGACACCACGGAGTCACATTGATGCAGATAAGGCACATGGCTGTGGCAGGATTCAGCTCCTTCATCAATTTTCAGGTTAGTATGGCTGAATCACTTATAGTTTGTAGAAGTTCCCTTACTGCAGACTTTGCTGGCAGTTGAGACTGGTATCTTTCTTCCATGAGAGACATGGTGATATGCCACATTACTTTGGAATACAATATTGGACGTGGTTGCAGTCATATGGAGAACCACTGTAGGTATTTGTTTAATTTATTCAAACTTTTATTCTTCTAGACAACACTTCCTCAGACAGTTTTATTGGCTCAGGAGACCTAAGAACCTTTGGCCAGAGTGCAAATGGCCAGTGGAGAAATTCCACTCCGGTATCAGGTTCAACTTTACAAAAATCAAGAAACAGCCGAAGTCTTTACCTCGAAACCCGAAAGACCTCAAGGTAAGTATTCTGGCTGCTTAGTTCACAAGCCCTTTCTCCATTATAAGGGAAAATGGCCATAGGACAGTAGTTACTTTGGCACTTTAAAGAAGTAACACCATTTTTGAACTTGAAACCATAGTGCATACGTGTGCATGCTAAATCACTTCAATCATGTCTGACTCTTTGCGACCCTATGAACTATAGCCCGCCAGGCTTCTCTGTCTATGGGATTCTCCAGGCAAGAATTCTGGACTGGGTTGCCATGCCATCCTTCAGAGGATCTTTCCAACCCAGGGATTGAACCTGAATCTCCTACATCTTCTGCATTGGCAAGCGGGTTCTTGACTACTCATACAAAGATGTGGACAAATTCATTTTGTACTTTCAACTTTTAATTTATTTGGTGCTGAATTTTGATGACAGCCAAAGTGAAAATGGATCAATTTCTGCAACTTTAATAGCAAAGAAACCACATTTTGCAGACTTTTGACATGAGCAGACCTGACTTCATCCAAAGCAGCCTTTTACTTGGGTCCACTATTTCTATTAGATAATAGATGCATAAAGAACTTCATCGTAGTTAGCCTAACTTATAAGCCCTGCTTATTCCCTCACCAAATTTATTCTGATTATTAAAGGCAGATGAAGTTTGGCTTAGAAACTTTCCCCTCAAATACTTTATGTTAGTAAATTTTTTATATGGTATTTATAATTTCTTAAATATTACTCTGGTGATAGATTTTAGACATGTAGGGTCATTTAGTTTTTTGCTTAGTCAAAGCTAAGCTTTCTGGTGTTGGTTGAAACCAACAGATAGTTTTTATTTTATGATTATTAGCACATGACCTCTGGAAACATGTACCCCTAGGAATTGTCTTCCCTACTTCTTAATATTTAAAAAAATTATAAAAGAATTCATTAATATAAAAAAGAATTCATTAATACAGTTGCATTGTAAAAATTAAAACGTTGCCAATAAAGCCAAAATCCCTTAACCCCTACTCACAGTCTTACTCCCTTCCTCTTCTTGTGTTTGCTTCCAAATCCTTTCCTGTGTTCATTTCTCTTTCACTCTCTCTTACTTATATATAGAATGATATGTATGCTATGTAATACTATAGAATGTATAATATGTTGACTTCATTAAAGATATTCTGTATGCATCATTTGGTAAGTTGCTTCTTTTTACCCAATAATGCCATACTGCTATTTTTTTAAATAATGTTATTATAGAAACAGGGCACATGCTTTGTACAAAGTTAGAAAATACAGATAAGCACAAAATAAGCAATAAAAACATCATATTCCCACCAATCAGAGATAACCTTTGTAATGTCTTACATTAATATATATATCCTTCCAGATATTTTCCTGTTTACACTCATTTTTTTCCAAAAATCAGTTCATGGTGCACATACTCCTCTGTAATCTTTTTCAGTCAATCATCTTCTCTTTTTTCATTCAGTACATCTTATCTTGTACACTGAATAAGTTATATTTAAATTTTCCTAGTTGACCCAAAAGTATCCTTTACAGCTAGTTTGTCCAAACCTTATCCTTTTACAGCTAGTTTGTACAATCTAGAATTGTATCGGTAGTTATCCCCCTTCAGTTTCTTACAGTCTTGAATAGCACTTGCTTTTCTGTATAGTTCCATCATGTGTTATAATTATTTTTTAAGTAGATAAATTAAGATTTTTGTTGGAGTTTCAGTATCAAACTCTCAAAAATTAATAGAATGAATATACTGAAAAGTAGAAGGATATAGCAGACCTGAAAAGCACCATGAACCAGTTCAACATGATTAAGATTTATACAGTTTTCACGTGGTGGTAGGATACAAACTCTACTCGAGCCCCATGGACTGTGAACCAGGAGGCTCTGTGTGTGCATCCAGGGACATGAGGCTAGGAGCAAAAGTCTCATGGTCTAAAAGTACTGAAATCATAGAGTCTGCTCTCTTATCACTGTGGAATTATGTTAGAAGTCAATATCAAAAGATATTTGAAAATAACCCACATATTCTCAGGTGCAATGTGACATTTACCAAGAGAGTTCTTCAACTTAGCCATTGAAAGCCTCAATAAAGTTAAAGGGTGATTGCAGAGAAGAAAGCATTTAAATGAGAAATTAGTATCAAAATGAGGGATTAATATTAAAGATACTTTAAACAAAATCCCATGTATTTGGACATTAAATGTCCACTTATAAATGATGAGTGTATCTAAGAAGCCATAACAAGGAAAATTGGAAAATATTTGTAATAGTGTAAAAATGAAAAGAGAATTTATTAGAAATTGTTGCATGCAGCTGAAGCTGCTCGATGCAGTTGAATACAACGTGGAGTCTTGAATAAGATAGTGAAAAATAGCATAACATTTTGTGAAATTTGAACAAAATCTGTAGTTAATACTCTATCACTTATTAATTTGTTTTTTTTTTTTTTACAACATAGTATTTCTTTATATTATCAGAATTGGATTAGAAGTTTCAAGCCTCATTCAAATTTTTTTAATATAATTTTTTTTTAATCACTAAGATAATAAATTTTCTAGACTTTCAGCAGTAATATCAGATCCTAAAATACATGGAACTATATCAAAGTTTTCAGTGACTGTAAGTTAGAAATCTAGCATTCTGTTCATTCTAAGTCGAACAATTATGGAATCAAAATGTCATAAATTCTTTTGGCTAGCCAAAAACTCATAAATTTTCTAAAATATACATATTACACATACTGTGTGTATGTGTATATATGTATATATATATATATGTATACAAAAGCTTTTTTACAGAATAGCACCCCCTTTTTTATGACATGATGTTTTTTTCTACATAATTTTTACCTTTTGAATTTGGCACCTTGCTTCCTCATAGTATCATTATTTTGTCCTCTCTCCTGCATGTATTTTATAAACTAGATTTTTTGCTTGAATAAAAGCTGATACTGTGTTACATCACATTAGAAAACCTACAACCATATTGTTAGTGATGCTGGGTTGACCTCTGGATTAGAGTGATAACACTCTAGTCCTGAGTTGTTAGGTTTTCTTCCCCCTTTTGACTAAAATGTCACCTAAATGATGTTACTTTGGCATTATATGAATGACCAGTTTCAAATCAACCTAAGTTATTAATATTAAATGATAATCCTTATCTGATAATTTTTTAATTGAGGTGTAATTGATATATAACATTGTATTAGTGTCAGTTGTGCAGCATAATGATGTAATATTTGTACATATTAAAAATAATCACCACAATAAGTTAACACCCATCATCATACAGAAAGATCTACTCTCTTAGTAGCTTTCAAATACAGTATTACTAACTGTAGCCATGCTGTATATTACATCCCCATGACTTATTTTGTCACTGAAAGTTTGTACCTTTTGGCCCCCTTTGACCTGATAATAATTTTATTAGAGTTAATGAAATAGTATTTTTCTGAGTTTATCATTTCTTTTGTACTAATTAATTGGCACTCTGCTATAAGGGAGAGCTTTTTTTGTCATTAGTTAGAGCTGTTTGGTCGGAGAAGGCAATGGCACCCCACTCCAGTACTCTTGCCTGGAAAATCCCATGGACGGAGGAGCCTGGTAGGCTGCAGTCCATGGGGTTGCGAAGAGTCGGACACGACTAAGCGACTTCACTTTCACTTTTCACTTTGCTGCATTGGAGGAGGAAATGGCAACCCACTCCAGTGTTCTTGCCTGGAGAATCCCAGGGACAGGGGAGCCTGATGGGCTGCCGTCTATGGGGTCGCACAGAGTCGGACACGACTGAAGCGACTTAGCAGCAGCAGCAGCAGCAGAGCTGTTTGGTTACCCTCTGGGAAGGCAGGTTGTGTGATAATAAATCTTTCTTTTTCATTACCAATTTTCAAAGTAAGTTTTAGCCACTTCATGTGGTTCAGATCAATTCAGATGAATTCAATCTATGACAATCGTTACTCTTCTAATGCTTCCATTCTCACAGCGTTGGCCAGTGGGAGTTCCTTCAGTCTTCCATCAGTGTCTGATTCAACCTCGTTGGCTGTTGGTAGCTCCCTTGCTTTCTGGCATTGCAGGATGCCCTCATGCTGTTTCTTTAGGTAAAAGAATCTGCGTTAAAACACACACACACTCTCTAGGAAGAATAAATACAAAAGACACTGTGGGGAATCCATTATATCCTTACCAAGCAAATTGTTTTGGCCTTCCCATCTTTTTCTGGCTGCATCTATCCATCTAAGAAAAGAAGCCTGTTTCTGAGATTCTAAGTTCTCGCTCCTTTCCCCACTCCATCAGGCATAAAAATCATCAGAGTTTGAAAGAGTTAGAGTATATGCACATTTTTATTTTCTTTAGATCTAATCTGATTTCATTTGGATTCAGACCACATGTATTGATTTAAAAAGTTCATTTCAATAAATTCAGCTTAGTTAGCTATGTACATTATTCTTCATCCTCAGCAGAAAGAAAATTATATGAGTGTAAGTAGCTGAGTGATAATAAAGAAGAACATGTAGGAAATAACTATGAATTATTATCCTAACCTTAGAGATAAAACTGGGTTTTGAGTCCACAAAAATATTTTTATGTCAGTTTTCTGCATTATTTGAAGCAGATATGGTATAAAGAAACAATTCTTCAAAAGAGGTAAGCAGAGAGGCCAGAAGAAGTCACAGTGATGGAGCCTCATAATAAGCCTTCTAGTTGTTTTTAGTGATAGATGGGAGCCCTCTGTTGGCCTTTTAGGAAACTTTAAAATTCAATTGAAAGACTCATTTGAGCTTCAGCTTTATTCATCTTTGCATATTTAATCTTAAAATATTTTCCTCCAAAAGGCTGGAAGAGGGCCTGCAGGAAATAAATAGAAAATGTGTGCCTATTAATGTACCTTGAACCCAGATTTTCTGAAGAAACTTAATCCAATGTGCTTTCTGTCATAGATAGTGAAACTAAGAAATAAAATTTTAGGTGTTTGATAATTATATAGTTTGGCAGTGTAAGACTTCATAAATGGCAGAACTTGAAACAGCAACTTATGTATCATTTCCTGTGTATTTCCCTCACAAGGTACATCTGTCATTCTACCTGTTAATTTTTTGTTTCTATTATTTCTTGAAAGTGGAAATAATCACTTGCTTAGATTTTCATGTCTTTTCTTACAAACTCTTTTTTTTTTTTTTTTAGTGGATTATCAAACAATTTTACAGGAAAGTCAAACCATCACTGCCACATGTCTGCATATGAAAAATCTTTTCCTATTAAGCCTGTTTCAAGTCCATCTTGGAGTGGTTCATGTCGTCGAAATCTTTTGAGCCCCAAGAAAACTCAAAGACGACATATTAGCACAGCAGAAGAGGTAAGGAAAAGCTGCTAAAAGTTAAACTTGCCCTACATTCAGCTATTTGTTCCCTCTGACTTAGATGTTTATTAACCATTGCATTTACTTAACCCTTTATGTGTTTTTTTTTTCCTTGATTACTCTTTGAGTGCTGTCATCTGTTCTAAAAAAATTAAGGAGATAATTTAGCAGTATTTTTCTTACCATCTTGTATTCCTGTTGGATAGCAGACTTAATCTTCAGTTTGTCTGAGTGGCTTCTCATACATCAAACTATCTCTTTTCTCTTTTGGACCCTTTCTAAAACTCTAGCTTCATGTGGCAAAACTGTTAACCTTGCTGGATTTGATAACATACCTGCCCACCCTTCTTACCAGGATAATTTTTCCTCAATATAAAAGAAAAATCAAGAAGGCACTTAAACAATTTACATCTTTTCATTATGAGTAAAATCTTTGAGATCATAAACTTTCTCCACAAGAAAGATGTGTTGACACTGTGTTGTAATATTCATTCAGTAAACCTAAAGGAAGAAAATCATTTCTGTAAATATAACGTATAATTTATACAGTAAGGAAATGTACTTAAACCTGTTCAATTTAATATTTATTATCCATCTAGTCAGCTTTGGACTGGTTGCTGTGGAGATACAAATGAATAATGACCTCACACTTAGATAGCATTAGGTTTTTCAGTGTGCTTTCCACATATATTACTGTTTTGAATTCTTTTAATCTATGAAATAGAGATGAGGTAATAACCACATTTACAAGGTTGGAAAGTAAAGGTCAGAAGTCACACAACTATAAACGGTCAGCCTGCAACCCAGTTCTTCTGCATGAGTCCAGTATGATATGATTTCTGCTACACAACATGGTGATGTGGTTCCTGCCCATTAAGAGCTTCCAGAGCCTGAAGTCAAAAATATAGTGTTACGTACTAAACAGTTATGTAATTTGGTGGTGAAGATCTCTTAGGTGGCAAAACTTGATTATTTGTGACATGGTTAGTTAAAAATGCTGTATGTTTTTTGGTTTTAAATTTGTATTGAATCTACAGTATTCACAGAGGGTGACAAAACTAGTGAATCATCAGGGAGAAGGATAGACAAAACTGGCAACAGTTGCCTTTAGTGATAGCTGAGCAACAGCTATTTCTTTTTCACTGTACCATTTGTAACACTGAATTTAGTACCATCAGTTACTGCATATATAATTTTTTTTTAATTACTGGAGTTGTAGGAGTTGTGCTTCTGCTAGAGCCTAGGAAGTCTGCAGATTACAGAGAGACTTGTGGGGAAAGAGTGACGGCATGGCAGCAGGACGCAGGCCTCCCAGACCCCTCCTTGCCTCATGTGGCGGTTGCTGGGATCACGAGTATCCTTCAAACCATGTACATTGTAAGCCCACACCATTCACTCACTAGCCAACCAGTATTTGGGACAACTCAGCCCCCCCTCCTTCTTTCACCTTCACTTCCAACCTGAGGACTTGGGCTGACCAAATACTTTCATCCTTCCAGTCTACCCTCCAGGCCACAGGCTGGGTCAGTGGAGAATGGGAGGCTGGTTTCTTTTTCCTTCTGCAGTGTCAAGAAGATGCCAAGGATTGAACCTGTCCTATGGAATAAAAGTTGCAGAAAATTTTACCTCAGTTGTTTTTAGGCTTTTAATCTGCTGTGAAAAGCAGGGTACTTGTAGTATAGAAATATGAAGTAGTCTGTAAAAATATTGGACCAAACTTTATTAAATGAAACTCTCAACAGATTATTTAGATGTTTAGTCTTAGGTGTTACAGATAATACATATTAAAATATTACTTTTTTCCCACTGAAGTAAGATTATTGATGGAAGCTTATCAGTTCAGTTCAGTCACTCAGTCATGTCCAACTCTCTGACCCCATGAACCGCAGCACGCCAGGCTTCCCTGTCCATCACCAACTCCCAGAACCTACTCAAACTCATGTCCATTGAGTCAGTGATGCCATCCAACCATCTCATCCTCTGTCATCCCTTTTTCCTCCTGCCTTCAATCTTTCCCAGACCAGAGTCTTTTCAGATGAGTCAGTTCTTCACATCAGGTGGCCAAAGTATTGGAGTTTCAGCTTCAGCATCAGTCCTACCAGTGAATATTCAGGACTGATTTCCTTTAGGATGGACTGGTTGGATCTCCTTGCTGAAAACTTATAAACTGGAGGAAAAGTTATATTCCATGGAAATATTGGGATCTCCAAGGGAGGTGCTGTTCCTTATGTTTAAAGAAGGAGAAGTGTATAATCTTAGGCCTGGAGCTGTCTAACATCTTCAGGAATATGAAGCCATCTATAGAATTAACGTGTCACCACTGAACTGTTCAGTTTTACAACAGAGATTTGAAGATATATATGAGGAAGAGGAATTTGGAAATATGCATGTGGTGGCTGTACTACCACTTGGCTGATGGCTGATTCAAGGGCCACATTAAAGCACAGTAGTATCTAATTAATATTAACCTCTAGCCACATGCGCTGTTTAAGTTAATTTAAATAAAATAAAAATGTAGTTTCTCAGTCACATTAGCCACATTTCAGGCACTCATTAGCCATACATGGCTAGTGGCTACAATATTGGATAGTGCAGATTAGGAACATTTCCATGATCACAGAATGTTCTCTTAGTACTGTTACAGAGGATGTGAGTTTCTTTTTGGGAAAGAAAAAATACTAAGAAAAAAATAGAAATGTTAAATGGCAATAACACAGGTAGTTTCTTTTCAGTTATATATTGCTTCCAGACATGCTTCTGTGCTGCATATTAAGCAGCATTTTAAGATGGTGGGCTGCCTTACAGATGACACTGGTGGGTTTATTCTTTTTTTTTTTTTTAAGAAAAACATACTTTACTAATTATCCTTAAACTTATTAAACTTTCTATGGTCATTTATTAGATTTATAACATAATATTAGCAAACTTCCTTTGCTCTAATATTTTACCCAATTATAGCTTCCTTTCCTCTTAATTTCTTAATTTGCTCACTCAATAGAAAATGGTTTAACAAGTAATATTGTTGTTCAGTCGCTAAGTTGTGTCCAACTCTTTGCAACCCTGTGAACTGCAGCACACCAGGCTTCTCTGTCCATCACTACCTCCTTGAGTTTGCTCAGACTCATGTCCATTGAGTCAGTGATGCCATCCAACCATCTCATCCTTTATTGCCTCCTTCTCCTCTTGCCCTCAGTTTTTCCCAGCATCAGGGTCTTTTCTAATGAGTCAGCTCCTCGCATCAGGTGGCCAAAGTATTGGTGCTTCAGCATTAGGCATTCCAGTGAATATTCAGGCTTGATTTCCTGTAGGATTGACTGGTTTGCTCTCCTTGCTGTCCAAGGGACTCTCAAGAGTCTTCTCCAGCACCACCATTCCAAAGCTTCAGTTCTTTGACATTCAGCCTTCTTTATGGTCCAGCTCTCACACCCGGACATGAATACTGGAAAAAATATAGTTTTGACTGTATGAACCATTGTTGGCAAAGTGATGTCTCTACTTTTTAATGCACTATTTAGGTTTGTCATAGCTTTTCTTCCAAGGAGCAAGCATCTATTAAATCATAAATAAGTTTAAACTGAAAGTATGGGGCTTGAAGAGATCTCAGATAATTGTTTGAAGTAGAGGACTTTTTTTTAATATGTTGTTTAGGTTTGTCATAGCTTTTCTTCTAAGGGGCAAGTGTCTGTTAAACCATAATCAGTTTAAACTGAAAGTATGGGGCTTGAAAGTGAAAGTGAAGTCGCTCAGTTGTGTCCGACTGTGACCCCATGGACTGTAGCTTACCAGGCTCCTCCACCCATGGGATTTGCCAGGCAAGAGTACTGGAGTGGAGTGCCATTGCCTTCTCCAATGGGGCTTGAAGAGACCTCAAATAATTTGGAGTATTGGACATTTTTTTCTGTTCATTTTTTGTTGTTTAATGACTGTGAGGTTGTTCAGGCTCAGACAGAAGCTTTTCTTTGAAGATATATTTATTGAAGAAAATGATTTGTTGGGGACTTGTGTGTGTGTTAAATTATTTTTAAAAGTTAACTTTGTGTTGAATTAATCTAGATTTATTGTAATTTGCATTAGATGAGTCACTTAATGGCATGTTGGTTCTTCATGTTTTATTTATAAGTATAAAAATTTATTCCAAGAAAACATTTTTTATGTGATAGGAGGGAGGAGGGAAATGTTTCTAACTTTTTATGGTTTAATTCTTTTTAAAAAAATTGTATTGAATTGTGATTTATAATATTGTGTTAGTTTCAGGTGTACAGCAAAATGATTCAGTTATACATATATTTATTCTTTTTTCAGATTTTTTTCTCATATAGGTTATCACAGAATATTGAGTAGTGTTCCCTGTGCTATACAGTAGGTCCTTGCTTGTTGTGTGTCTTGTAATCGTAGTGCGTATGTGTTAATCTCAAGCTGATTTATCCCTCCCCTACTTTTCCTCTTTTGTTTGTAGTATTTAGGGTACCACAAAGATCCTTTCTATCTCATCTACTCTTGGTGTTCTCTTGAGGTCTTTAAGTGATGGGGGTATTTCTTTGCCTTCCCTTCATATGCAGAGTAGCCTCTTACACCAATATATCTGCTTTACTTTTCTTCCTGTGATAAGATAATACAGTCAAAGCTTTTTTAAGATGTAATTTGTTGAGATAGTGGAAGTGAACTACAATTTAGAGTTAATATCTATGACCCAGGTGTAGTACTTCACTTCTGATTTCCCTTCCCTCCCTCCATTTTACCACCCTTGAAAACAACATACTGTTAACCCCACAGTATTGTGGATTAGGTTATTTGGTATAGTGGGAAAGTGGAATCAAGATTTATATTGAGGTATTCAGAATTTCAGTCATTAAAGTGCCAGATAGTACAGCTTTCCAGTATATAGATCACAGTGGAGTTAGTTGGCAAAGATCTCTCTTACACCCTAATAATCTGTAATGATGCTGCTTTCTTTCGATTATGTACTTGAAGAATTTTCATAATAGCAAATTTGTGTTTTAATAAGGGCTTCCCTGGTGGCTCAGATGGTAAAGAATCCTGCAATGCCGCAGACCTGGGTTTGATCCCTGGGTTGGGAAGATCCTGGAGAAGGGAACAGCTACCCACTCCAGTATTCTGGCTTGGAGAATTCCATGGACGGAGGAGCCTGGCAGGCTACAGTCCATGGGGTTGCAAGGAGTTGGATAAAGAGACATTTATTTTAATTATGATTTTTAATTATAAAAATATATAGACAGTCTCTTCACAAACACTAAAAAAAGAGGACCACCATTGTCTTGAATATATTAAGGTCTAAGGGGTAAGATAATGGTATTTATTTTCTTCATAGAGAACATTGCAAATTTGTTTCTTCTCTTGGTTCTATTTTGCCACCAAATAAATGCTCAACTACTTCTTTCTTTTGTGATCACTCAACTATTCAGATTTAAGGATAGCTCTTTCTCATAAGGGGTTGTCAAGTTGCCCAGTGCAAGGTGTATCTTGTTAGATTGGTAACATTATTCTGACAATGTAACTGAAATTTACTGTGTACCCCTTGAACTGCAAGGAGATCCAACCAGTCTATCCTAAAGGAGCTCAGTCCTGGTGTTCATTGGAAGGACTGATGCTGAAACTGAAACTCCAGTACTTTGGCCACCTGATGCGAAGAGCTGACTCATTGGGAAAGACCCTGATGCTGGAAAACATTGAGGGCAGGAGGAGAAGGGGACAACAGAAGATGAGATGGTTGGATGGCATCACCGACTCGATGGACATGGGTTTGGGTGGACTCTGGGAGTTGGTGATGGACAGGGAGGCCTGGTGTGCTGTGGTTCATGGGGTCACAAAGAATCGGACGTGACTGAACTAAACTGAAAAAAAAGATTGAAGAAGAAAAAATTTAGTGTCTCTTTACCTTTGCCTCTCTCATTGCTTTATTCATTGTGTTTTAACAAACTTTTGTAATCGAATGAAATGCTTATGTGCGTACTGAAATGTTGCAGTGTAGGATGTTGCTAGCACTGGCACGAAGTGTGATTATTTTGTAAAAATTGATGTTTGTATTAAACTGTATATAAGATTTTTTTTAATCCTGGGGCATGTTGTTTAATGAATGCAGCCCATTACTTCAGGGGATCTATGCAGGGTAGGTACATGATTACAGTTACAAGTTCTCACGTAAACTAGTTCTCTGCTAAATGGCCTCATTTCTCACTGTTGTTCTCCTGATTCACACTGACCTTACTATTCCTTGAACACATCAAGCATATTCCTGTCTGAGGCCCTTTGCATTTGTTCTGCCAATACCTGGAATACTCTATAAATTTCTATGACTGATTTATTCCTTTGATTTAGGTTTCTGTAGAAATACCACCTTTTTAGAGAAGTCTTATCTGTTTTTGCTGTTCTTCCTCCATCACTTTGTCTTCTCGTCAGTTTTCTTCATGCTACTTGACTAATCTTTTCTTTGTCAGTCATTCAGCTTTAATGTAAGCTCCCCAAGGCACAGACTATTTTATTCAGCACAGCATCTCTAGTGCCTGGAGCATAGTAGGTGTTTAGGTCAGTAAGTGAACTATGCTGTGGAATATATGCTTTTCCCTAAATTCAGTATTGGAACTTCATGGAAAAAAAAAAAAAAAGCGTAAATAAAAGTTGACAATGAAAACCATCTCTGGAAAATACTTAAACTCTTAAAAATTGGGTAGAATAGGAAACAGCTCTGATCTTGACTGTTCCAGTTACTTCCTTGTGATTTTTCTAACAGGTATCGGGAGTCAGGGACTTTGTTGGAGTCCTGTTTAGAGTCCTCTTTTTTTTAAATGTTTTATTTCTGGGACAATCAGTGATGCAAAAATGGCCTTCTAGTTTCATATCCTATAGTTTCTGTGTGCTGCTGTAATTTTCCAAAATATACTGTTGAGTATTAGCTTCACTTAATTCTCTTATGTGTGCTTTATAATTTTGTAGAATATTATTAATGAACCATAATTGTTAATTACCATCAAGACACTGCCAGAGCTTTAACAGAGCTCTGGGAGTCTAGATATTACGTAGAGAAACATTGCCTCGTTGAATGTATTTAAGATTTTTTTTCTTCTTTTACAGACAGTTCAAGAGGAAGAACGAGAGATTTACAGACAGCTGCTACAGATAGTCACAGGGAAGCAGTTCTCTATAGCCAAACCCACCACACATTTTCCTTTACACCTGTGAGTCACAGAAACATATTTCAAATGAATTTTATTCTGCATTTTGTTATTGAATGTTGAAATTGTTTTCTTTTCTTGCTAGGTCTCGATGTCTTAGTTCCAGTAAGAATACTTTGAAAGACCCACTGTTTAAAAATGGAAACTCTTGTGCAACTCAGATCATTGGCTCTGATACTTCTTCATCTGGATCTGCCAGCATTTTAACTGCCCAGGAACAGTTGTCCCACAGTGTGTTTTCCTTACCGTCTTACACCCCAGATGCTGGTACATTTGGATCCAAAGATTCTGATCCTGTCCATCAACCCGAACATGACCACTCTCTTTCATATCAGGCAGATAACTTACCAGCTTCAAATACAGAATCTGAAGGTAAAAATGGAATTGTACAGCTATAGTTTCAGTAACCAGTGAACGGTTTATTGGATCTATGAGAATTGTATGAATTATAGGCAAGGTAGTAATACACATGTAACTTAATTAAGATATAAGATACCTTAAATACATTTAATTCAGTTACCCATGCCATGAGTAAATGAAACATATAAGTAGCTTACTTTTTTCTTACAAATGATTGAGAGGCAAATGATTTCATATAATATTTAAAAGGTTAACTTCCTGAACAGTCTTCTGTCAGAGTATATTAAGCCCACTTACTTTAGTACTTTCTCCGTTTCTAGTACTTTACAATGAAAATTAAGTACTCTGAAGTTCTAGAAGTTTTGAAATATCAATTAAGAATTGAAGTAAAAGTTCTTAAATAAGTAGTACTTATAAAACCTGTGTAGTAGGTTTATGCATTTTGGAATGGTTGTCAGCAAGTTTTGAAAACAGAATTTTCTGTCTAACTTTCAGCTAACCAAAATATTTAGTCTCTTGGAATTCCAGTTAATTAAAGGTTTTGCTATGGTAGTTGTTCATTTGTTTGCTTAGTTTTCCCCTCCTTTAGGTATGTATTATGTGTGTATTTATGGTATGTATTTAGGCATGTAACTTAAAGCAAGTTTTTTAATCTGTTCCTTTCTTAAAAGTCTCACTTGGGGATAAAAATTGTTGGTGTCATCATTATATGGCTACACAAATTCACAGAAGCTTAAAATTTCGTGAGGTGATTTACTGAGAATTATTATTAAAAGCCTTTAATCTCAGAAGCATTTGTTTTATGTCAGATGCTTAGATACAACTAAACTGGACCAAATATACAATATTGAATGGTTTAGTTACTTCCTTATACCATTTTTTAAATATTCTAAATGAAGTTCTAATCATAGTGCTTTAGAAGGATATGATTCCTACCTTTATCAATAGAAAATAAATGCTTGAATTTGTACTGTTTGGACTCTGCTGCTTCTCACATAGCTGTTGCTTTCTTTCTTTCTGCCTTCCCCCTCTTCCCTTCCTCCTTCCCTTCCCTCTTGCACCTTGATCAGTCTCATACTGATTCATGAACTAAAGACTTTTGAGAAATCTTGGCATGTTCTTATTTCTCAGGAATAGAAGGAAGAAGCACAGGGAACAAGCACAGCCCAGGAGAAGATGCTGAAGGGCATATATACTTTTCTTTGGCTTTATTTGTGAGACAGGCTCTTCACTAAGCCCTATTTGTGGCTCAATGAAAATGGATCTGCCTGTCTTTCTCTTCCATCTTGCCTTTATCCTTATGCTGTGTTATTTTTATGGAAATAGAATATAGCAAAGTATGGGAACTTAAGCTACAGACATCTAGAAGGTACAGCCATGTGGAATTTTGTTAATGATAGGTTCTTGTGTTTTTTCTTTAGGATCAGACTCTGTGATTTTACTCAAAGTGAAAGACTCCCAGATTCCAACTCCCAGGTAAACTTTGATTAAAGGACATTCTTAACATTGTTTTCCCTCTTTTTAATCACAATTTCTTCACTAAGAGTTAAGTAATATAAAACAGCCTCAACTCAGACCACTGTTATGTGTTGTGTGAATTATTTCAGTAACTTCTTAATTGATCTCTTTTCCTCCAACCTCCATTGTGTTCTTCATGCCATTTTCCACTGTGTTCTCTAACCCATTCTTTGCCTTGTTCATTAGTCCATCTTCAGTTCTGCTGAGTGAACTTTCTAAAGTGCTTATCTAATCATTCATTAAACTCCCTCAAGAGTGGCTGATAAGATGTGGAATCAAGCCCGAACTCCTAGTACAGTATTCAGCACTCTTCCTCCACATGCCTTGCTTCCTCTCATACATTTTTTCTTTAACAAGTATTTATTGATAGCCTAGGGGTGCAGGTACTGGTACAGACACTGGAGGTAATAGCAGTTAACAAAATGAAGTTCCTACTCTCAAGAAGTGTACATCCTAATTGTACCAAAAAGACCTTGATGCTGGAAAAGGTTGAGCGCAAGAAGAGAAGGGGGTGACAGAGGATGAAATGGTTGGATAAGCATCACCTAATCAATAGATATGAATTTGACCTAACTCTAGGAGATAGTGAAGGACAGGGAAGCCTGGCGCGCTGCAGTCCATGGACTTGCAAAGAGTTGGCCATGACTTAGTGACTAAACAACAACAAAGGAGAGGGATGGGGGACAAATAATAACAAATAATTAAATATACATATACCTGGTGGTGATAAGTACCATGAAGAAAAATAAAGCAGGGTAATATACAGACTGGGGATTGGGAGTGCTATTTATCTAGATGGTCGTGGCACGTTTCTGCTAAGCTGACATTTGAGGAGAGACACAATGGAGGTGAGAGAAGGAGCCATGTGTAAAATACTGGATTCTTTCATGTGTTTATTATATGCTGACTTACAAGATGATAGGTATTTTCATACTTTCACATGAATATGTGAAGTGTTTCTTCTGCCTGGTATATTCCCCCTCTCCCCCTTCAACTTGTCTATCAGGCAGTAGTCTTTTTCTTATCTGTTAAGTCTCAGTTTAGATATGATCTTCTGTATGAAACTTAACCCCTCTGAGAGGTACCAAGTATTTCTTCCTCTGTAATCCAGTTCACTTCAGTTCATTCACTCAGTCGTGTCCAACTCTTTGCAGCCCCATGAATTGCAGCACCCCAGGGCTCCCTGTCCATCACCAACTCCCAGAGTTCACCCCAACTCATGTGCATCGAGTCGGTGATACCATCCAGCCATCTCATCCTCTGTAGTCCCCTTCTCCTCCTGCCCTCAATCCCTCCCAGCATCAGAGTCTTTTCCAATGAGTCAGCTCCTCACATGAGGTGGCCAAAGTACTGGACTTTCAGCTTTAGCATCAGTACTCCCAAAGAACACTCAGGACTGATCTCCTTTAGAATGGACTGGTTGGATCTCCTTGCAGTCCAAGGGACTCTCAAGAGTCTTCTCCAACACCACAGTTCAAAAGCATCCATTCTTCGGTGCTCAGCTTTCTTCACAGTCCAACTTTCACATCCATACATGACCACTGGAAAAACCATAGCCTTGACTAGACAAACCTTTGTTGGCAAAGTAATGTCTCTGCTTTTGAATATGCTATCTAGGTTGGTCATAACTTTCCTTCCAAGGAGTAAGTGTCTTTTAATTTTCATGGCTGCAATCACCATCTGCAGTGATTTTGGAGCCCCAAAAAATAAAGTCTGACACTGTTTCCACTGTTTTCCCATCTATTTGCCATGAAGTGATGGGACCAGATGCCATGATCTTAGTTTTCTGAACGTTGAGCTTTAAGCCAACTTTTTCACTCTCCTCTTTCACTTTCATCGAGAGGCTTTTTAGTTCCTCTTCCCTTTCTGCCATAAGGATGCTGTCATCTGCATATCTGAGGTTATTGATATTTCTCCCAGCAATCTTGATTCCAGCTTGTGCTTCTTCCAGTCCAGCGTTTCTCATAGAAGTTAAATAAGCAGGGTGACAGTATACAGCCTTGACGTATTCCTTTTCCTATTTGGAACCAGTCTGTTGTTCCGTGTCCAGTTCTAATGTTGCTTCCTGACCTGCATACAGGTTTCTCAAGAGGCAGGTCAGGTGGTCTGGTATTCCCATCTCTCAGAATTTTCCACAGTTTATTATGATCCACACAGTCAAAGGCTTTGGCATAGTCAATAAAGCAGAAATAGATGTTTTTCTGGAACTCTCTTCCTTTTTCCATGATCCAGCAGATGTTGGCAATTTGATCTCTGGTTCCTCTGCCTTTTCTAAAACCAGCTTGAACATCAGGAAGTTCACAGTTCACGTATTGCTGAACCAGTATGGTAATCCAGTAGGTTACTGTTAATACTTAGATTGCTATGTCTGCCATATCAGGCCTTGGCAATCAATTGCTAGGATAATACTATTATCAATTTTCCATTGAGACAATTAGGGATAATAAGATATTCTTTCTTATCTCAATTCCCCTACATCTTTGCAATTTCCCAGTATGTGCTAAGCTTTTTAGATATTTTAAAAGTATTCTCAAAAAAAAAAGTATTCTCTAGTTAGTATAGTTTCTCAAGGAGACTTTACAGTTTAGATTCTTTATAGTTTTGGGGGTTTTTTTGAGTTAGATCTGGGTTCTGATCTTGCCTTTTCCAGGCTTCATGTAACTTTGAACAAGTTACTCTTCTAAACATCAGTTTCCTTATCAATAAAATGCCAGTATTAATACCTTACTAATGAATTGTTGTGAAGGTAAACTTATAGATAAAACACTTATAAAAGTGTTTTATATGTATGCACAAAAATAGGTGTTCTTTCTTGGGAAAAAGTTGATTTCATATAATGAGTGCTCTCAGTTCTTCTTTACTGAGTCTTGTCTTTCCTTTATGGAGAATTTCTTTTACTGATGACTGAACGTGAGATGGATGAGAAGTAGTCTTGGGTGAGGCTCACTGGATAATGCTGTCTGTCAGAGTTGGAGCCTGCTCTCTCAAGGTTTGGTTGATTGGCTCCTTAATCTCCCACCACTGCCTCTCGGTTAAGTTCCAGCAATGAAGATCTGCCCTTATTTCCCAGAATATGCCATGCATTTTATGCCTTTGTGTTGTTATACATTCCAACCCCTCCCCTTTCTGCCTGGAGTTTGCTTTCTCTCCTTGTCCACTTGTTAACACTCTTATCTTGCTTTTTAAACTCTGACTCAGGTGTTGGTTTTTTCCTCAGGACATTTCTCTGGCTTCTCCAGATATCATTAGTCTTCTGCTCCAGTACTTCTGTCTCTGTACCTTGTGTTACTAATATCTTTGCACCACCTCCTGCTTTCAGTAATAGCACGTGGCGCATTAAAAGTACTTAGTAAATAAATCTTTGTTAAATAACAAATTTCCTAGAAAGCCTGAAATACTCTCTTGAGTAGTCCAAATACTCATCATCTCCATTGTGGCTTAATGCCTTGGTTTATTAGAAGACACTTTACAATAATAGAACACAGTCTGGAATTGGACTGAAGTAGTTTCTAATCGTGATTCTTCCAGGGCAAATTATTCTTTTGAACTCAGTTTCCTTTTCTGTACAGTATAAGTAATGTTTCTCTATTACACATTATATTGAGGCTTAATAATTTGAGGATTATCGTAAGGCTTTGCCAATATGTAAAACCTCCCAAAGAGAGTTTTGTACATAAAGTACTAAGTAGGTGCTTATTGCATCAGTTATATGAGAAGTAATATGTAATCTCTGAAAAGCAAAAGGATTTTGCTTTTCCTTTCCTTCTGTGTGTTGCTTTCCTACGCCAATAGATACCTTGATGCATTAAAGAGAAGTGCTTGTCCTTTACATTATTTATTTATTCAACAAATATTGAGTGTCTGCTAGATGTCAGGCACTATTCTTGGTACAGAGGATACAGTAGTAAATAGAAAAGACAAAAATTCCTATCCTCATCAAGTTTATATTCTAATATGGGGAGCATTGGGCTTCCCTGATAGCTCAGTTGGTAAAGAATCTGCCTGCAATGCAGGAGACCCTGATTCGATTCCTGGGTCGGCAAGATCTGCTGGAGAAGGGACAGTCTACCCACTCCAGTATTCTTGAGCTTCTCTGGTGGCTCAGCTGGTAAAGAATCTGCCTGCAATGCAGGAGACCCTGATTCGATTCCTGGGTCGGCAAGATCTGCTGGAGAAGGGACAGTCTACCCACTCCAGTATTCTTGAGCTTCTCTGGTGGCTCAGCTGGTAAAGAATCTGACTGCAATGCAGGAGACCTGGGTTCAATCCCTGGGTTGAGAAGATCCCCTGGAAAAGGGAAAGGCTACCGCTCCAATATTCTGACCTGGAGAATTCCATGGACTGTGTAGTCCATGGAGTCACAAAGAGTCAGACACGACTGAGCGACTTTCTTTTTTTTTTTCTCTTTTTTCATGGGGAGCAGATTTGAGTAGCATGATCCAGTACCGTGAAATTCTGGGTGATTGCTTGTCATGTCGTCATATTGTGCAATAGATGTGTTCTCACATTCATTTATCTTTAGTATCATACACTAAGTAGTCTCTCACAGTGCTTCCACTGATCTCTGTGACTTTCTGTCTTGGCTGTTACATCAGTTGTTCACTGCATTAAGGAGATAGGCTGCCTTCTCTGTGTTCTCCTCTTATTGACCTCAGTGACAGTGAATAGGTAACAGAACAGCATTTTTATCACTAAAGCCCAAAACTAAGGGTTACTGGGAATACTGATTCTCAGAAGTTAGGCTTAGGAGCAAAGGATTACCTCTGAGCCCTTATTTTTGCCTTTACAGGACAGATTGTAGAAGTTTAAAAACTGAAAGGGACTCTCATCTCCATATTTACAAACCCAGAAATTGAGGTCCATGTAAAGGGAAGTGACTTGCTCAAAGTCACAAAGCTAATCAGGGGCAGCTCTAAGAGATTCCAGTCTCTTAACTTTCAGTTTGACACTCTGTTAACTTGTTCTGCATATCTGAAAGTTTTCTTTGGAAAAGTGCTCACTTGCCTTTCATTTGGTTCTGTGAGAACTCCTTCAGTTAGAGGGGAGATGAGCAATGAGATAAGAAAGTTTGGGAAGAGCAAAAAGGCTCTAGAACAAATAGCATACCTGTGACTCTGCTAGCATTATTCCCTTGGGTTGTCAGCAAGAGCTGCATGGAATAAAACCGGTCTCTTATCTTTGGAAGGGAGTCATATTGCTGATTATCCATGTTGGTTCATTGGTTCATTAGCCATTTGATATGGACTACTCTGTGAGTGGGGATTTTCAGTATCTACTGTGATGTGGTTGAATGTATTTTGACTCAAGCAGACCTACAAGAAGTCCAACAACCCATAATATTTTATTAAACCATTAATAAATCTGTCAATCTGAGCCATTTGGAAAGAGGAACATTCTAGTTTCAATATATTACCTTGATAAATGATGTATTTTTCATGTCATGTTGGTCTTTCTTGCAAGTAAGGAGCATGCTAAACTTAATTTCTTTGCTGAATGTTGGGTCACCTTTTTAACTGTATGTGTGCAAATGACTCATTTGTTTTCCTTTGCTTCCCAGTTAGAATTGTTTTATGTAATTTAGGTCCTTTTATTTATCCCATACTTATAAAGCATTTGTATAAACTATTAAATGATTGGGTTTTTTGATGAAAATATTTGATATTCTTTTAAGTCTTCTGTTCATTTGTCACATTTTTCTTTTCCTGTGCATAGTCCTACTTTTTTCCAGGCAGAGCTGTGGATCAAAGAATTGTAAGTAATTATTTTTAGTATCATTTTGCCTCTTCATCACTTTCTTTTCAGTTAGAAGAAATCAATTAGCCAATCTTGCTACTTATTTTTAGTCAGTAAAAATTTCCTATTTATTTATAAAATAACTTCTAAGTTACTGAGTTTTAAAAGTTTTTTGGAGTTGGAACATTTCTATGCTCAGGTTTATTAAATCTGTAACAATTGTTGAAACTAAATTGAATTGGAAAAATGTTTCAGTTAGCTATTAAACAGAAAGGAAAATAAATGCCTTTATTTTCATATCAATAAAACTAATTTATTGGATAATATTATTTCTGGAGTTTGCAGAATCACTGAACATTTAGTTTCTAGTTTCAAGGACTCACTTTGGTTATTCTAAATCCCTTGGTCTGGTAGATTTTTTTTTTTTTAATATTTATTTATTTGTCTGCGTCGGGTCTAAGTTATAGCATGCAAGATCTTTGTCATGTCATATGGGATCTTTCATTGTGGCATGAAGGCTCTCTACCCTTGACATGAGGCTCCAAAGCAGGTGGGCTTAGTAGCTGTGACATGTGGGATCGTAGTTCCCCAACCAGCAATAGAACCCACATCTTTTGTATTATTTTCGTCTTTGGGATTCAATCTCATTTTTGAATTTCCAGAATGAAGCTTACTTTCTCCTTAATTTTAGAAGAATGGTTTAAAAAAAAAAAGACTGCGCATTTACAAATATCCACAAAAGTCACTTGTTCATGTTTAGCAACAAACTAATAATTTTCATCATTTCAAAAAACTAGTAAGGTAATTTCAGTAACACCATGTAGTTTCACTTTGTCTTAAAACAAGTGTACTTAGTATAAGTTAGTATACCTTATAAGTTAGTATAAGGGTTTTAGGCTTTTTCTCTTAAGAGTTTTATATTTAATGCTTATTGTGCATCAGCAGTGTTCTTGATGCTAAGTGAGTGGTCTGCATTTTTTGTTTCCTAGAACTAGTGTTTATGATTCTCGAGCACGGGAAAGATTGCGCCAGATTGAAGAGCAGAAAGCACTGGCATTACAGCTTCAAAACCAGGTAAAAAAGTTTTTTTGAGATATAAATGAATAGCACATCCAAGTTGAAACTAATTTTGGAAGGTTACCTGAATTTGGAATCAAAGCTGTTGAATTGCAAGATAGTATGGTAGCATAGCCTTGCTATGCTCTGTGTTCTTGGTCTGTCCAGCTAGTCCTACTCGTACGTAGACAAGCAGTAGATTTCTGTACTCCACTTATTTTGAAGGTCTGTCTTTCAGAGACTGCAGGAACAGGAACATTCAGTACATGATTCAGTAGAACTGCATCTTCGTGTGCCTCTTGAAAAGGAGATCCCGGTCACGATTCCCCAAGAAACAGGGAAAAAAGGTCATAAATTGACTGACAGCGAAGATGAATTTCCTGAAATTACAGAGGTAAATTATATAGTATAAATTCCTACACTGGCAAGTGTTGTGTTTAGAGAGAATTCTTTGGACAAATTTCAAACATAAAAGTAATAGACCAGGGACTCCCCTGGCGGTCCAGTGGTTAAGACTCAGTGCTTCCACCTGCAGGGTGTTCGATACATGGTCAGGGAATTAAGATCACAAATGCTGAGCAGTGCAGCCAAAAAACAGACAGGAAAAAAACAGTAGTAGAACACCTGGTATTTAATTTGTATTCCATACTCCTGCTTTCATTTGTATTGTGTAACAATATTGGCTTTGTTTTTGAAAGATTACTGAAAATGCAGGAAAGAATTATGGGTGACTTGTAGTGATTTCAGTGAAAAAGCATTCAGTAAATTTGTTTCATTTCCTGTGCATTTTTACTTAATGCATATGTATAGTACTTTTACATCAAATAGTAAGTTGAGCCTTACCATTTTTTTTAAGTAATAAAAACTCAGTATAAAAATTTGGAAAATACATAAAAGTCTGTATACATTTAAAAATAATCTGTTTCTTAGTTCATTCTTCTGTTTGAAAACCTGTCATATAGCTGGTGAGTATAACACATTTATTAACACTAAAGTTGTGCTGAATTCTACATTTTTACATTTAAAAAAACACAAATTTTTCTGGGAAAATGTGTCTAAAAGACATCACTACTTTTACTTCCTTATTACCTTTGAGAAAGATTCTGTTTCTCAGGAAATTGTTTGCTCTGAAGATATATAATTAGGTCTTTTCATGGGCTTAGGAAATTTGATAGCAGAAGGTTATTTCAGACTCAAGAAATAATATGAAATAAGGGTCTGAAATGTGCTGAAAAAGAGAAGGGGGGAAGAGCTAGGATGGAAGGAAGTAATCAGGAGATTACTGAAAGGAATAGAAACCAAAATGTTAGGAGTAAATGGTTGATTTAAGTTTGGGGATTGCATGGGGCTTGATGAGAAATTGGTATGTCCGAGACCATGTATGCCTAATCTCTGACATTTCTTGATTCCTTAGGAAATGGAGAAAGAAATAAAGAACGTATTTCGTAATGGGAACCAGGATGAAGTTTTGAGTGAAGCATTCCGCTTGACCATTACACGCAAAGATATTCAAACTCTAAATCACCTTAACTGGCTCAACGATGAGGTAATCTCACACTTGTTTTTATATTCAAATAGAACGTGAACATCAAGTGCAGACTAAAGGCGTTATTTCACTGTTGCTCAAAGTGTGGTCCTTGATGACCTGCTTCAGAATCAGCTGTCATAGCTTTCTCCATTTTCCTGACTTAAGTGTGAGGAAGTATGGTAGAGATACATATTTTAAACAAACATCTCAGGTGATTTTTTTTTTATGTACCTTAATATCTGGGAACTGCTGATTTACCTTTTTATGTATCGAAGATTTGGATACTGATAGAGAGGACGTTTACTCATTGGTATTTTTACTCTTTAAGCCACCTGCCATGCAATTCACATCTTTTGTTAAGCAAATATTTAATAGCTGACCATGTTACAGCACGTTAAGGAATACTTTGGGATTTCCATATAGAGATCCATTTCTGTTACCCTTTCTCTCTGTATTTAGGTCACTTAGGTTATGAGTGGTAAGGTTTCTAAAATAGCCTATATTTGTACATGATATTTTTTAAACTGACATTGAAGAAGTTTTATTAAATATTTGAGGTATTGAGTTTAAAAATGTTATGGCTCTTGGCTCCTGAATGTTCTAATTATTTTATGTAGATTATTTGTGTTAGAATCTTCAAACTGATCTGTCCTATTCCTAAACCTGTAGGAGCCTGTTTTATTTCACAAGGATATTTTCACAGCAAAAGAAGAGAACTGGGTTGGGGTTTTTCCCTAAGTACCTGCCTCCTTACTAGGAGCATTCCTATCTAAAATCTTGGGTGTACTCAAGTTTCATCACTATGGGAACTTTTTAGATACTCAATATAGTAAGCACTAGATATTCTAGGGGGCTTCCCAAGTGGCTCAGCAGTAAAGAATCCTTCTGCTAATGTAGGAGAAACGGGTTCGATCCCTGGGTCAGCAAGATCCCCTGGAGAAGGAAATGGCAACCCACTGCAGTATTCTTGCCTGAGAAATCCCATGTACTGGCAGGCCACAGTCCATGGGGTCACAGAAGAGTCGGACCTGACTTAGCAACTGAACAAAAACCAGATATTCTAGATACCAGTATCCTGGCCTTGTATGTGTGTGACCTTCCAAATACTAATATTTGGCCAACATTGGTTGGACATTTACCTCATGTTAGGCACTAATCTAAGTGTTTTATGTGTTCTGCTCATGTCATAGTCACCACAACTCTTGGAGATGGATGCTATAGTTTTATCATCTCCATTTAATAGATGAAGAAATAAGACATAAAAAGATTAAGAAACTTGCAAAGTTACATGACTTTGTAATACCAAGCCAGGATTCAGACTCAAGCATTGGGTCTTATCTGTTATATCGTACTGCCTTAGAATCTTAAGTTGGATCCTGTTTCAGGATTAGATATAGAGAATTTTAGAGCCATGTATCATGTCCAGTAGGTTGATTTTCTGTGGGATTTGTTGAACTAGCCCATTCTCTTTGCCTTTGTGAGTTTATAAGATAAAATTTCAGAAGTTCATCACTCCTTGAATAATATCTTTGACAAAGAATAGTAAAGAAGGCATGGTTTGAGATACCATCTTGCTTTACAAGAAACAACTCTTGCTTCTTGTGGCCCAGAATAGTGGTATTAGAACATTGGGTCAAAATAACAGGAAAAAAAAGAGCTCACCAAATCAAAGAGCAAAATAAAAATCAAGAACAGTCAAAAGTATCCACCAATTAAGTATTTTTCTTTGAAGATGTTAATGTGAGGTCTCTTGCCAATTTTTACCTACTGCTTTTAAATGGGGAAGACCCAGTTATTCTATTGGGATTGAAGCTTGTTTGTTGTAAATTATCCAAAAACTTCTAGGGGGCAGCAGTGAGCAGGACATGAGCTGAGTTCTTGTTATACATACTGTGGTAGTTACCTCAGTGAGCTCCCTTACAGAGGCAGCGTTCATCAGAACATATTTTCCATTCCCTGGGTCCATCAGAGGATTTTTAGCAAGCAAAGTTAATGGAAATTACATTATTTAGAAGAAAAAAGGGGAAGGAAAGATCCCTTGTCTACTTTATCTCTACCACACTTACCCGTTTGTAAGGAGTCCTTGTCTTCTGAGTGGAGAATGATGTTAACTGTGAAAGCAGGTGCCAGTTCACATGTCCATGATGATGATGAGAACTGTTTTAATAAGTACTTTAATAATCGTTTTAAAAAGCATCATTTTCAAAGTACCACACTTCTCACACTTTCAGAGTTACTGCCCTTAAAAAGCTTATAACATTCTGAAGGGGAGTTAGTAGATATCCTTACGTATTCATACTCATTTTGAAATATTTAATTGTTTCCCAATTGTGAACCTTCAATATTTTGCAAGTAATTTTCTCTCTCTTCAGTCCTGTTCTCCTTCCCTCAAATAGATATTTTTATTAATAGCCTTTCTTTTATTTTTGTTTCTCATGTCAGTTTTATAGACTTCATTAAAATTTTCTCCCAAGAAAGGTGATTGACATTTTACAGACAAAGAATATAAGATCCTAGAAATGAAAGGGATTAGATTTAGCTTATAAGGAAAATAAAATCAAGAAGTCCTATATTTGAGATATGTACAAATAGCCATTAGGCTACTCTTTCTCAGGTTGTTTTTCCAAAAGAAGAGTAGGCCACAGTGCCTGTTCTTGCAATAAGCTTTCCAAGATATTTGTAAGAATGGATTTGTATATAAGTGAATAGCTAAATTCAATGCAAATTCAAAGGACTAATGAAAGGATTAACATTGTACCTCACTGTAAGAAAATGAAACTTCTCAAAATTGGAATGTGGGAACTGGCTGCCTTGCAACGAGTTACAAAATGAGACTGGAAAGGTGAGAACATATAGATGGAGATTTCTGTACCAGGTCTGGTGATTAGTGATAGAAATATCTAATTAAGGGAAGGAAGACAGGGTTAAAGAGAGGAGGAATTAGTTGCAAAAGTAGATTGAAAGTCACAATTAAGAAACAAAAGGAAGTATTTTTAAGTAAATGTCAATTGAAATAGCAAATAGAAATTGTGTATTATTTCCTAAAGATAGAATTGAATAACTTATGGAATCCAACTCTAAGATTTCAGGTTAATGATCCTGAAGTGAGGACTGCTTTAGGCTTTGTGTTTCTCTTTATGGCCTGCTAATTCTGCTCTTAGAGGGCCTAATAGTTGTTTTATAAAGCATCAGATAAATTTAGAAATACGTGAAAATTATTTAGGCATACAAATAAGTTTGACATCTTCTGGTCATGATAGAATAAAGTAGATCAGATTTATTCTCTCAAATAGAACAGTAGATAAAACGCCTGAAGCAGCAATTTTCAGACACTGGATAACAGTGATTCCTGAGAGGACGGAAGTGAAAAGCATGAACCTGTGATTCCCACAGCTTCTTGGGGTGGTGTGCTAAAGGGAGAGAGCTGGTAAAAACCTGGCAGTGCCTGGCAGTCTTGCTGAGTAGAGGAGACACTGTTCATGGAGGCCAAAGTGGCTAAGGTTGGTGAGATAAATACTGGTGGGGAAGTTGCTGAACAAAGAGAAAGCTCCAGAGATGTGCAGAGGGCCCCCCTGGAATCTTTGGCTGAGTGCTGATCTGTACATATATGGCAAGAAACTACCAGTGGCTGTGGAAAGAACCACCAGGAAGAAGGAATCATCACAAGCCTGAGAGCTAACACAGGTGCCAAGAACAGTTTATGTCCCCACTAGCAGGAGTAGAAGAGTTGTGGGACATTGAATAGCAAGTCCTCAAAAGGGCATTGCCTCAAGAGTGGGGCCAGAAAGGCAGGCCCTAGAGTAAAGGCTGCTCTGGACCCATGGTAACAAGCTTAAATACAAGTCTTAAAAGCTTGAAACTGATCTAAGTAACTGAAGTGTATCACAGAACAAAACCCAACAATATTTAAAGGAATACAACAAATTCTGGTAACAACAGAACCCAACGACATTGAAATTCACAAAGTCTAGCATCTAATTAAAAATTCCCAGGCATGAAATAGAAGAAAAATATAACAAAGGGAAAAAACAATCACTACAGAAATAGCCAGAAAATAAAAATATGTTAAAATTAGCCAACAAAGATATTAAAACAGATACCATAAATAATATTCCACATGTTCAGATAAGTAGAGGAAAGTGGACATTATGAGGAAAAAAATGGAGAATATAAAAAAAGATCCAAATTGAATTTCTAGAGATGAAAAATTTAGTATCTGATATTAAAAATACATGAAATGAGATTAACAGTTTAGATACTGTGGAAGGAAAAATTAGTAACCTTGAAAATAGAGCAGTATGAATCATCCAAGTGAAATAGAAAAAAAGGCTGAAAAAAGATGACTGGAGCTTAGTGAGCTCAGGGACAGTATCAAGTCTAAGCATGTAATTGAAGTCCCAGAAGGGAAGATGGGGTGTAAGTGGTATCAAAAAAAATGTTTAAGGAAGTAATGGTAGAAGATTTTCCAGATTTGGAAGCATACTGACAGATTCAAGAAATTCAGCATACCCCAAGAAAGAGAAATACCATACTGAAATGTATAGTAATCAAATGGCTAAAGACCACTGATAAAGAGAAAAATAATGAAAAAAGCAACCAGAAGAAGAGACATTATATACAGAGGAACAAAGATCTGTCAGAAACCATGTAGGCCAGAGGACGGTGTAGCTACATCTTTAAAATACTGAAGGAAAAAGAAAATCGTCAACCTAAATTCTATACCAGCAAATATATCTTTGAAGAAATAAGGCTATACTTTTTTAGGCAAGCAAATGCTGAAGAATTCATCACCAACAGACTTCTTTAAGAAATATTAAAGGATATTTTAGGCAGAGGAAAAATTTCAGTTGACAGTTTCAATCTACACAAGGAATGAAGAGCAGTGGAAACACTCTCATCCTTTATTATCTCTGGAAGACAAGGGACTAGTCAAATAAAGAAAACAACAACAATGTAGGGTTTATAACATGTTAAAGTAAAATATAATCATAACACAAAAGGGGGAAATGAAAGTGTGTACTTGTGTAAGATTCCTGCACAATGTATGAAGTTGTATGATGTTTTATGAAGATGGACTACTATAAGTTACAGACATAAGTCCTAGAGCAACTAGTAAAAAAAAAAAGAGGTATTTTAAGAAGCTGGTAATGGAGATAAGATGCAATTAAAAGATATTCAATCCAAAGGAAGGCAAAGAAAGGATACAAAGAACAGATGAGACACAGAAAAAAGAAAAGAACATGATGGTAGATTTAAAACCAGCCATGTCAGTACTCTGGTTGCTCAGTGATAAAGAATCTGCCTGTCAGTGCAGGAGATTCAAGTTCAATCCCTGGGTCTGGAACATCCCCTGGAGGAGGGCATAGCAACCCACTCTCGTATTCTTGCCTAGGAAACCCCATGGATAGAGGAGCCTGGTGGGCTGCAGTCCATGGGGTCACAAAGAGTTGGACGTGACTTAGTGACTAAACAACAACAATCTCAATACATTAAATGTAAATGACCAAACTCAGCATACCCAGTAGAAATATAATGTGAGCCATATATGTAATTTAAAGTTTTCTAATAGTTACATTTTAAAAAAGGAAAAGAAACAAGTAAAACTAATTTTTATAATATATTTTATTTAACCCAATAAATCTAAAATATGTTTATTTTGGCATGTAATACATATTAAAATATTATTAATGGTATATTTTGCCTTCTCTAAAATATATGTATTTTACACTTAGAACGCATTTACACTTACAACACAATTTGAATTAGTCAAATTTCAGGTGCTTGAGTTACATCTGGCTAATGGCTACCGTACTGGACAGTATAAGCATCCAGTTAAAAGGCAGAAATTACAGATTAGATTTAAAAATATGTCTACAGAAAACATTTTAAATGTGAAGACACATATAGGTTAAAAGTAAAAGGGTGGAGAAAATATAAACAGTAAACAAAGGAAAGGTGAAGTAACTATATTAATATCACACTGGTAGATTTCAGAGCATGGAATATTACCAGTGATAGACATTTCATAATGGTAAAGGGGGAAATTCATCAAAAGGAGTAACAACGTAAGTATGTATGCACCTAATAACAGAACTTCAAAATACACGAACTAAAAACTGAAAAAACTGGAAGGGGAAATAGACAAATTCATATGTAAGTATGAATGTTGAAGATTTCAGCACCTCTGTCTCAATTATTAATTGCTTCCAAGTGAAGTGAAAGTGAAGTCACTCAGTCGTGTCGGACTCTTTGCAACCCCATGGACTGTAGCCTACCAGGCTCCTCTGTCCTTGGGATTTTCCAGGCAAGAGTGCTAGAGCGGATTGCCATTTCCTTCTCCAGGGAATCTTCCTGACCCAGGAATCGAACCCGGGTCTCCCGCATTGCAGGCAGATGCTTTACTGGCTGAGCCACCAGGGAAGCAGGGCCTTCAGGAGATGTTAAATCTAAGTGATGCTCAGTAAGAGAAGAAGCAGCCTATAAAACATTAAACTCAACTAGACAAACCTAGCACAGGAAATAGATTTTTCTTAGGAAAGAAAAACTGATTGAGTCAAAAGGGAAGAAAATGAGACAACATGAAATAATGTAGTTAAGTGAATATGGTGGTGTCTCCCATATGCTAATGATCAGAATGGAAGTTACAATGCAGTCTTTCTAACATGACTCATTGGACAATTCCACATCATTATAGATTACCTCTTTAAAGTGTTTCTTAATAGAACTAGTCCTTTTGATAAACTAGGGATTTATGTCAGGTCACAGGGAGAATAGTAATTACAGTTGTCATGACTCCATAAAAGTAGATGCTGCCTGTCTTTCTCTAAAACTTTTGCAGTAATTCTAATCGTTTGTTACTTTAATTTGCGTCTGAGAAAAGTCCTGGGCACAGTGAGGGATGCCGTAACTTAGAGCTTCCCTTAAGTCTGCTATCTTGGTTTCTATAGTATTATTAGGTTTAGGTCTTAGGAGTGAGTGACCTTCTGATTTATAACATTCAGAGGTTGTTGCTTAGTTAGTCTTTTGGGTTTTGTGGTTGACAAGGATAAGTCTAATTTAAAAATAAGAATGAGGAGGTAGAGGGGAAAGTCTGGAGGGATAGAGTAGGAAAACAGCTTTTTCTTTTCTAAAAGTTATCTTGATCTCTGCTTCAGAACACTGTCATGCTCAGGACTTTTAGAACACTTTTTTCCAAAGTCTGTTATAAGGCTTCAGTGTGTGAAATTTGGAAGGGTTAAAAGTTAGACTTTACTGTTAGTGATGCATTTTACTTCTAAATGCATGAGAAAATAGTTTGGCTGGTTTACTGCTTGAGAAGGAAGATACAAATAGCAGTGGTCATTTGTGTCATTGTGGTAACATACAGGCAAGGGATTGAGTACTGAGTCTGAAAACATTGTAGACTTTTCTTTTAAAGAAACACTCTTTTCAACTTAGCCTGGCAGCTCTTCACATAAAATCACAAAGGAACAAGACACCATAAACAATCATTCCACCCCTAAACAAGATTGCATAGACAAGTAGACTCTTAACGGCGAAGGCTGTGAAGGAGGCAGGAAAGGCAGTACTTTAGGCACCAGGGACTGCAGCAAGCAGAGGCAGTGTGGGCCCCCGAAAGAGTGGCAAGTGCAAGACAAACAGTAGGCACAGACAGACAGACTTGTTACTCTTCATCCCCAATTCCAAAGGGAATTCAAGATCTTTTGGAGCTAAGAAGAGTCCCATGTACAGAAAGACTCTACCACAGGAGGGGAGGGACCCTTGCTGTCACAAAATACAAGCAACTGCTCTGACCATCATTGCTTCTCTTTGATCTTTGACACTGTGATCTCTTCTCTCATTTCTTTTTCCTTCATCTTTAGCCCTCCTCTGTGAGATGATGTGTAAGATTCTTTTTGTTCTTCTAACTTCTAGCTTTTTTTTTTTTTTTTTTTGGTGTGATTGTGTCTTGGCTGAACTATGGCAATTTTCCTTATTTGGACTGAGTAATAGCTGAAAAACTGAGGAGAGAAACTTGGATCTCAATTCTGCTTCCGATGTCAGATTACACATCCTCAGCTAATAGGAGGGAACAGTGAGGCCACCAAGTCCCCTCCTCCTAGGATGCAGGGCAAATGAAAAAGAGCCCAGATCACTCCCTAGAGCTAAGTAATGAGCTGACTTTGGAGGAGGCCATTTCCCTCACAGTGGAGAAACCTTGGTGGGAGGGAGAAGTAAAGCAGAGAAGAGGGGTTCTCAGTGTGGTGCCCTGATCACTAGGTCTCTGTTCCTGTTCAGCTGGCTTGGTCTTTAACTTTATAGGTCCACTCTGTCAAAATAACAAAGTAACATAAGAAACCAAACATCTCAGGCTGTGTAAGCGCAGCTGAGCTTAATTGGTTTCTGGCACTCTTTCCCCCTGAAAAATAGGATAGTCGTATGTAGCATACCCCTCTGATGGGCACCTGGGGGAGATATATCTCTGTGGCTTTCACGTGCTTGCTGCTGCTAAGTCGCTTCAGTCATGTCTGACTCTGTCCGACCCCATAGATGGCAGCCCACCAGGCTCCCCCGTCCCTGGGATTCTCCAGGCAAGAACAGTGGAGTGTTGCCATTTCCTTCTCCAATGCATGAAAATGAAAAGTGAAAGTGAAGTCACTCAGTCGTGTCCGACTCTTAGCGACCCCCTGGACTGCAGCCTACCAGGCTCCTCTGTCCATGGGAATTTCCAGGCAAGAGTACTGGATTGGGGTGCTATTGCCTTCTCCATTTCATGTGCTTGGCTGTCCTTCTCTCTCTCGTTCCTTCCACCTCCATCTTAAGTCCTTATTGGCTGTTGCAATATTTAACTTGTCTGCCCCCATGGAGGGTTTGGCTTATAGTGATTGACAGGTTGTCTGCCTGTTTGCTTCACCCCTTGAGTTGAAGGGTTTCGCCTCATGGCATGGGTAATGTCATGGGATAGAATACCAGAGGCATCAATCCCTTTTTGCTAATTTTCTCTCACCGGAGGATGTAGATTATAGCCAAGAAATCTGTGCTTGCTGAGCAGGTAGATCCTCCTGCATTCCTGGCTGCCTTCACAAGCCTACAAGCATCCTTTAGCACCATTAACCTCAAGGATAGAGTGAGATTAAAAACCTGAATTGGAGAAACCTACAATCCTAATTGTGTCCTAATTCATTATCATTGTTTTAATATAACTGAGCTCTAGTTACCTATTGGGCATCACACTAGGGAGAGAATCAACCGCCACCTGAGCCTGTTGCTCTGTCTTCAATGCAGGAAGAACAGTGTCTTTCTTCGGTCCTGACTTTCCTTCCCACCACCCTCAGAGTGCTACTTCTTGGTGAATGTGGTTTCCCTGCAGCTGCCTAGGCATCCTCATCTGTAGGCCCTTTCTCCAGTCTAGACCGTGCTCCGGTGTGTTCCTGGCTGTGTTCCTTACTGCCTACCCAGTATGTAGTTGCCTACTGTTGGGCAGTAGCTCACCGCTCTGGCATCTTAGTGTGTAAATATTTGTCAAAGGACGGGGGTGTTTTCCCATTCCCCAAAAAGCATTCTGAAAAATGTGCCTGTTTTCTTAGTCACATTTCCAAGCTTTGGATCAGTTAGCCCATTCATTCCTTGCAGTTGACGGACACTGGCCTGACCTCAGCTGGCCACATAAGTATGCAGTAACTTCCGGCACAGTAACTTTGAGGCTTTAATACCAAGGAGTCCTAGACCTAAAGGAACTGTGGACAATGTAGTCACTATTAGAGAACACATCGTTTCATTAACATATCTCCCATGTCAAGCGTTTTAATTTCTTTCACTCATACTTGATATTGAAGAAATAAGTGGAATCAACAAATATAAGGCAGCTAGCCTTATCGATTCTAGGAGAAAACTTGACTCTTCATGTTTGTGGTTTTACTTTCAGGTCTTACGTAATGTAGGTTATAGTATATCCATGTCTGCCTGGATAAAGGTGTTGTTGCCAAGCTACTACAAGTTTAGAGATGTTGTTCCAATATAGTTGATGGTTTATTCTGTCACTCAGTTCTACTTGAGACCAAAACAGTTTGCTTCTGCTAAGTAACTTGTTAGGCTGAAAAAACAGTCTTAAGTCATGGGGCAGAGTTTTCTGTCTTTGTGCAAAATCAGGAGACCTACATAGAAGGATTGAACTACTAATCTTAGTTTTTATTAACACTAGACTCTGAGCTCAGAGTTTAAGTTGCTCACACAGTCCCAGCAGACTAAAGGAACTACTAATGTTTGCCTTGCTGAACTCCTGCTTGTAATGTGTACCTGCACATACTCCTTCCTTTCCTTTTTTCTGACTCTGATCTTGTAGTACTTCTTCCTCCTCATTTTCCAGTTTTTTTAACCTAATCTTCAGCCTTCTACAAGTCTGGCCAACATCTTCCCATATGTATCCTGAACCATATATATGTGTATCAGCCTTTTATGTTTTCACTGTTTATAACCACCTTGGCCCCCTCTTTTCTAGTCAGAATTTGATATAGGGATATTAGGCTGTTGGGTGTTGAGGTCATAACTGAATTGATTAGGGAACTAGCCTATGCTGTGCAGCATAACAACTGTGTTTCCTTCTTACAACACAACTGTTTTGAAAGGCTGGAGTATCTATTTTAATACATATACTTTCTTTCCACAGATCATCAATTTCTACATGAATATGCTGATGGAGCGAAGTAAAGAGAAGGGATTGCCAAGTGTACATGCATTTAATACCTTTTTTTTCACTAAGTTAAAAACGGCTGGTTATCAAGCAGTGAAACGTTGGACAAAGAAAGTGGATGTCTTTTCTGTTGACATTCTTTTGGTGCCTATTCACCTAGGAGTGCACTGGTGTCTTGCTGTGAGTGCCTCTTTTATTACTGATAAAATTCGAAAGAAGTCTATATAATAGAATACACAGAGAGCAATGAATACGAGTTCTACATAGATGATTGAAAGAGTAGCATTTAATTATCTAAGAATTGGATAGATTAGCAAACTCCCTGTCAAGAGTGGGAGATACTTAGACTTTGAAAAAAGCTCTGAAATTTTCTTTTCTGGAAATACTTAAAAATGGAGTTATAGTCAAAGCAACCTAAAGGCAAGGAACACATGGGGAGAAAAAGTGATTTCTTAATGATGCTGCCAACTCAGATTCTGTGACCATTATTTTCTGCCTAATCATGATTTGCCTTGCATACTTGATAATTTATTATTGCTTCCCTGGTAGCTCAGACAGTAAGGAATCTGCCTGTAATGCGGGAGACCCAGGTTTGATCCCTGGGTAAGGAAGATCCCCTAGAGAAGGAAATGGCTACACACTCCAGTATTCTTGCCTGGAGAATTCCATGGACAGCAGAGCCTGGCAGGCTACAGTCTGTGGGGCTGTAAAGAGTCAGACATGACTGAGCAACTAATGCAAACATGACTCTGAGAACATGGATACATTAGCTTAATATATTAATAAAAGTATACAAGTTAAAGCCTGTCTTGAATTATATTTGAAAAGCATTAAGTCAAAAGGAAATTCTCCAAGAAACAAAACCTAGAATCTTTTACCATCTTTCTGAAAATGTGTGGAAATGATCTCACTTAGTTTACATTCTCTGAAGAGCACGTCGTGTCTTCATGTTGCCTCCGTTGCAAATGGAGACCCTGAAAACTAGAAAAAGGTTTCAGGGCAGTTACCGGGCCACTTAGTCAGTCAGCCCCCAGCATAGTTCTGAGTAAATAATCACCCTGTTCTTCTTTCCTCTGCAGATGAAGCATGGTATAATGCTAAGTATCCATCAAACTTGTCATGATTTCATAGGAAATCTGGCAGAAGGTTCCAAGTTCCAGGGAAGGGAAAAGCTGAGATTTTCTTCAGTTCATAAACACAGAGATTTTTTTTATTCCCAGGTTGTGGACTTTAGAAAGAAGAATATTACCTATTATGACTCTATGGGTGGGATAAACAATGAAGCCTGCAGAATCCTCATGTAAGTAGGGAGTTGAAGACGAAGAGTTTGGTGTTGGATATGTGTTTTTCTAGCTGTTGAACTCAATTCTCTGATACCTTCAATGGAGTGGTTAATAAAGGAAATGTTCATATTGATTAAGATGGATATTTTCCATCTAAGTAAAGTTTAATAATAATATAATAATACCAAAAATACATCCTGATGGGCATAATTACTGTCCCAGTGCATGAAAATAAAGAGTGGATATAGACATATAGATACAGAAACTACTTAGAAGTCATCTATCCCAACCTCCTAATTTTTCAGATAAAGGAACCAAGACCCACAGAGATGACTTTGATTTGCTCAGGTCCTACTAGTTAATGGCTCAACTGGGAACCAGAATGCAAATCTGGTTTACATTCCACCTGTTTCTCTTTCTAAAACGTCTGTGGCCAGGAGTGGGTGGGTTCCATGAGGTGGATTAATTGATTTGGATTGAATTTTTATACAAAAGAATCAAGACTATGAATAAATATATACCTCAGCATTGCTAGAGGAACATTTTCCTTCCATTAGATTGAATTCTAAAGGACCATATAAACCAAGGAAAAGATCAAAACTCGTTCCTCAGTGGGGACAGTAGGAAGAAGGACCCTGGGTATTGAAGGCAGAGGTCTTGCTTCTCTGGAGCTGACAGAGTGGGCATGAATTGTGGGAGTTCTAAAGATTCCCTGTCTAGCAATATATACTGTTTTCCTTACACATGGCAGAAGAAAATTCTTCCTGAGGATTGTCAGCCCCATTTTTGCAGTGGCAGCTCCCCAAGCTCATCTCATTCTCTCCCAATACCTTAGGCAATATCTGAAGCAAGAAAGCATTGACAAGAAAAGAAAAGAGTTTGACGCCAATGGCTGGCAGCTCTTCAGCAAGAAAAGCCAGGTACGTTTCATCTTGGTGAAATGGAAATCCTGAGATTACAGTATTGGTTAGAAAAGGAGTATACTGCTTGGGCCCTGGCATCCTTCTAAGTGTCTGGCCTGACCTCAGCCAGGGACGATAGAGTAGAGTAAGCCATCTGTGGGAAAATCAATAATACATTTCTTATGAAGAACTGGGTTTTCTAAATGCCCAGCTATTTTGCTAAACTTTCATCTATGGGAGAAAATGTTTGCAGACTGGTTGGCCCTTGTGGGAGGGACCAGCTTTTACACCTTGGGTATCATAGAAATCTCAGATAGTCTCCTGTGATAAACATGAAGTACACAGGCTGGACTGAGATGCTGAATTTTTTGCTTTCTGAGCCTGTGTTCTGAGTGGGGGACCAGAACCATCTCTTTAGAATTCAGGGAAACCTGGAAAATTTATATCCTTTGGTTCTTATTTATAATTGAATAAGAAGGAAGGAAGCTTGGAAAGATGTCACCTTTTTGTTATTTTTTGCCTTTTAGGAAATTCCACAGCAGATGAATGGAAGCGACTGTGGCATGTTTGCCTGCAAATATGCTGACTGTATTACCAAAGACAGACCAATCAACTTCACACAGGTACGCCAAGCCTTCGGGAGGGGGCTCTGTGACCACCCTGTGTCCGGGCTGCCTGATAGATGTTTTTCTCTCCATTTGCTCCACTTAGGGGGCTCTGCTTCATTCTGTGGCTCATAACCTGGGGTGGTTGCTACCTGTGCCACGCCGTAGGAAAAGGAAGGATAATGATAGGCCATATCCTGGGTCACGATACATCATATATTGTAGTTAAGGAATCCCGGCCAATAGGAGAGCCTTCTTTGCTCATATAAGCCGCCTACCCCAAATCCTGTAAGAAGCAGAAAACTGGGACCAGAGCAGGTTTCCTCAGTTTCCCTTTTTTTGGTAGCAGTGAAGTTTTGGAACAGGCCACACCTTGATCTAGTGTAGTTTGTTAAGCTGCCCTCTTCCCCTCGCTTTATGCAGCTGATCAGTCTTCCTTACAGTTTGTGATCGTTAATTTCTGTCCACGTGGTCCTTTGGAAACCAAAGTGAATTGAGACTAGAGATTATAGTTTATTTGGTGTCCTCCACTTAACCCTTTGCTTCTGTTTAAAGTAATGACTTTATACTAGATTTTCTGCCGCAGCCCTTGGGTTGAGCTGACTCTTGACGTTCATTTAATTTGGGGGCAAAATGAGTTTTGATTTTCAAGCCTCAGATCTCATATCCTCTTAAAAGTTCAACACAAAGCACTTTATTGAATTTAGACACTATTCTTAAAATTCTTGGAGACATTTGAGGATAGCCTGGGGATTCCTGGTGATGCCTAATAAAACTCCTTGGTTTACAACAATGAAAAGTAGCAATAGCAATAGTAATCGGAAAAAGCATTAGGAAAAAAAAAATCACACGTAATGAAGAATGAGCAATTTGAAAGACCAAAAATGCAGCTGAGACTATTTTAGGTGAAAACCTCAAGAAGGAAAGGAGTATTAGGTCTGCATGCAAGAAAGGAAAATTAAGGTATCTCTGTGTCCCTACAGCAACACATGCCCTACTTCCGGAAGCGGATGGTCTGGGAAATCCTCCACCGAAAGCTCTTGTGAAGACCATCTCAGTTAGCAGACATGGACTTGTTGGGGACCAGCTCTTTGTTGTCTACAGCCAGAGACCTTGGAGACAGCTGCTCCCAACCCTCTCTTCTTGTAAAGTCCTTGATCCTGGACCAGGCCCTGGAGAGATGCACTCACAAGCACATCTGCCTTTCCTTTTGTATCTCAGATACTATTTTTGCAAAGAAACTTTGGTGCTGTGAAAGGGGTGAGGGACATCCCTAATCTGAAGAGAGAGACTGCTTTTCACTTCTTCAGTTCTGCCATCTTGTTTTCAAAGGGCTCCAGCCTCACTCAGTCTCTTAATTAGGGGCCTGAGAGAAGCTTGGAAGGACTCTTGGTTTCGTATAAACTCTTGTTGTTAGGCCTTACTAAGAGGTAGGAATGGATGTGGGTAAAAACGTAGGGATGAAAACCACCAGCATATACACGCACACGTACATACACACAGGATTTTCAAAATGTGTCACCAGGATAGTGACTGTAAACTGGACTTTGGGGCACCTGCATAAGGCCGTCCTCCAGGACTTGTCCTTTTTACATGCCCCTTGTGAAGTCCGTCTTCTTCTGTACAAGGCTGTTTTATCTGTAGCTTCTTCCCCTCCTGAGGCACCAGATGTGAGCCCTGGGTGGACCCCAAAGTCCCAGGCAGTCCTTTCCTTAAAAGCAGTGGTTTGCATGTGCTCACAACACATGATATGGGGAAGACCCACCCAGGGAGTGGTTTAGTGGAGTAACAAAGGCGCCACTTTTACTGCTACCTACTTCTGACCAAGAAGAAGAAGGACCTCAGTCTTTAGCATAAAATTCCAGCTTTGGATGAATGCAGGTCTAGTTTGGTCTGTGGCTAGCTAGTTTAAACATGTTTCTAACCACAGAGAATTTAATATATATATATATATTTCACAGGGATATGCTTTTTTTTTTTTTTAAGGCTGAATGTGTTCACCATTTTAGCCTGTAGATTTATTACCATTTTCCAAATTTAGCTCCAGCATACACAGTTCCCAGCCCCTATGTGTAGGGTGTTTGTGGACTTCCTAAGAGTATTTTGAGGCCTGGATGAATTTTGGCTTGGGGTAGAGGTTACAGAGGAAGGCAAGATTTTCAAATGGAAAACGGGTGGAATTTGGACTGATCAACTTGAGATTGAAAAACTGCTATTCTTTTTGTTCCTTGTAGCATCTCCCCCACCTTTTGAGCGCTCCTCAGGCTAGATAGTGAAACGATCCGATGCCAGTGTCATTTTGTACCTAAGTTCCAAAATAGGAACATTTTATACTTTTTTCTGTATTGTAATAGGTAGTTTTGTATGAGATCTTTTCTTCTCTTCCCTTGTACCTCATCCTTTCCAACATTGTGCTTTCTCCCTGGGCTTATTTGAAAATTTTACTCTGTTTTATATCAAGCTTGTTTAGTACATTTTTCTATGTGTTACCACAGGTTACAATTTGAAAAGAAAACTATTTTTTTTAAATATTCCATTGTTAACTGAATGTTACTCTTTCCACTCCAGCAACTAGATGTCCTACCTTTTTCATACTGCCTGCCTTTGAGGGGAAGACCACCTTTTGTTTGTTTTCTTTTTTTTTCTTTCTTCATTTTTTTTTCCTCCCTTTTTTTCCTTTTTTTTTTTTTTTTTTTTTTTTGGTGTTTTCTGTAGGTAATAAATAGCTTTCTACATATGAGTTGCTGGGACTTTTCACATTCTCTCAGAAAGCTATGGCATGCAGGCTCATTGTGGGACTCCTGTACATTGATTCTTGGTACTTAATGTATTGAAGTGACAACTTAAAGGTGGCAATATGGTATAGATTTTGGACCATGAATCAAAAGACCTGAGTTTTTCAGGCACATTTGCTATTGTCTGGGGAACTCAGAACAAGATAGTTCTCTGTATTTATTGTTTGTCCATTTAGATAACATCTGTCTTACCTTCTCACAGACTTTTTGTACAGACCAAAGCAACAAATATTTATTGCCATGTATAGCAGAAAATGAAACATGCAACAAAAGCACTTTGAAAAATATATAAGGAATTGTTAAGCCTGTCTGAATTTGGCCCCGCTTTCTGACCAATACAGTTTTATACAAGGTGAAGTTAGTGATCCTGAGACCACCCCGTGAGTGGGCCAGGCTGAGACACAAACTGGGGTCCAGAGTGGGAACCAGTAGTGGGGGCCATTCTTTCCAGAGAGCTGCCCAAGAAAAGCAGAACTAGCATCTGGAAACTTTCTTCTTCGTTTTAAGGGTGGGCCTTGATGACTGGGGTGGGAGGGTGGAGGAATGTGATGTTCCCACCTTCCATGGCCAAGGGCATGTTACCAGCATCTTGTTTGACCTGCTTTAAACTAAAGCCTATGACTTTCCTTTTCTCCAGTCTTCCCCTCTCTCCTGTGCCCAGTGCTCATAATTACCTTGTTGTTTGTCATTATTCCCTTGCTGAGTCATGTTCGACTCTTTGCAACCCCATGGACTGCACAGGCTCCTCTGTCCAGCGGATTTCCCAGGCAAGAATACTGGAGTGGGTTGCCAATTTCCTCCTCCAGGGGATCTTCCCCACCCAGGGATTGATCCTGTGTCTTCTGCATTGGCGGGCAGGTTCTTTACCACTGAGCCACCAGGGAAGCCCCATAATTACCTACCTCCTCTAAAAAAAGGAACATTTGATGGATGATAAGCTCTAGATGCCAGATACGTAACCTTCAGTAGAAATAGTCTCACCGATCACTCCTGGACCCTTTATGGAGAAACACCATTCCTGCGCATTTGAGAATGAGTACATGGTTCAAGACTAGTTCCATCCCATTTGTCACCGGGCCCCCTGAGACCCACTGTTGCTTCCTGGAACCCTGTTTAGGGTTGAATGCAAGAGTACTTTGTCATCTGACCTGGCAGCTGTGAAAATTAACTCCTCTGTATGTATGAGGTGCTTCATCCTTCTCTATGGTGTCAACTTCTTTCTTGTTTAGCCCCTGTAATTGCCCTAGCATCTTCTACCCACTACCTCTAATAATATTAGCCCCAAAGTTCTGGGACAGAAACAGGAAACCTGGAAAAGCACAGCCAGCAACTATATTACATAGTCTGTCCATCACCACCTGGTTTACGTGGCCCATGAAAGGCTCCAGTGGGTAGAGTTGGAGCATTCACTTCAGAGCCCCAGTGTTTGTAATGTTTCAGCCTCTGGTCCTTCTCCCATGCCATCCCTCCAGCTCTTGAATGTCTTGACCCAGAGTAAGAGACAGCTGATACTTGGGCATTGTTTTCTCCCTTGTTCCACCTGGATGGGCTAAGATAGGGGGAAGGAGAGAGTGGAATATGAGGCTTTCATCCTGGGAGCTCACGTACCCAAGAGCATCAGAAAAGGATGTGTAAGACTACTGGGCCCTGTTGACAGACTACTGCTGAGCTGGCCAAGTGGCCATATTTCCCTGCCCAGGAAAAATCTACCCATAGCTTCAAATTCATCCTAACATTTGGGAAAGGATGAGTAGGGCTCAGCCCAGTATCTTTCCTAACAGCCCAGACCAATTTTGCTTTGCTGAATTCTAACAGTAGTCTTTTAAGAGCCCATAATTCCTATACCCAGCTGTGGAGGCAGGGAGAGACGTAACATGAGGTGAGTTGGGTCATGCTGGTCAACACTAAGAGAAGGGAGTGCTTAGACATGCATGTGAGAGAGAAATGTGAAACTAAGGGACTTTGAGCGGGAGGATAAGCCTTGAGGAAATGTTTGTGCAGGCTGCTGCTCTGGCCTGTCAGAGGTAGGGTAATTCCAACTGGGAATGGTCGGACCGGATGTCCAGGGTCTTGTCAAGGTCTAAGATTCTTAAATGATATTGAGGCCCATAATGCCAAAGTCAAATTTAAGGCCAGTGTTAGCACTGGCTTAATCTTAGAGGTAAGGCCCAGGTCAGTCCTCCCTAATGGAAGTTTGTAGCTGCTGACTTTTCTCCATTCTAAACTGAGGGGTAACCATCAACCACTTGACTTCTGGAGAGTCTGGTTCCATCCTCAGAACTTTGGTGCTGGGAGAGGAAAGCGTGTAGGGAGAGGTGCACAGGGAGTCCAGAGCACCCCTTACTAGTTTATACTCACTGCTTCCACACACTCAAAGCGCACACACCCAAAGCCCACCTCCTTGAAACCTTCCCTGAAAACTTTATCTTAAAATCTCTTACCTGGACAGCTACCGCCCTTAGAATCAGCAAACAGTAAAACTCCATGTGGCATGTGTATTGTAATCTGTCCTTTACATCAAATGGATTTAGAATATGTAACCGCTGAAGGCAGGTGAATAATTTGATGCTTTTCTTTCAAGCAGGAGTTCCAGTTGCTTCTCTCTGTCCTGCTAGGGAGGAGTAGGGGCAACTGACTAAACATTTACTTAGACAACATTGCAGAGTCAGGGAAGAAGGTCCATTCACAGAAGCCTGCAGTGAGGCTGTCCCTCCTCTGTGCCCCAAACCTAATGCCTCACTCCACACTTAACAAAACCCACTTCCTCAGCAGTTCAGCATGTCCTTCAGGGTCTCGGTCTCTGCCAGGAAGCTAATCAAGTATTTTTTCCCTAACCACACATCTTTCTATTATATACAGTTTTCTCCATCTTTTTATTTCCAGTACATGCATCTTGGACTGTGGGTCCCCTCCTGTTAGCCTTGTCCCTTAAATGGACTGTTTCACATGCTGCCTGTGTCTTATCTATTGGCCGGAGCTAAGTTCCTGGAGGGCATTTGCCTCATCCACTTCTGGGGAGCCCCTTATGCTAGGTGTTTAAATAGGCCTGTGTTTAAAGCACTAGGCTTGGGGGGGCCTGAAGGGTGGAGTAAAGAGATGGTTTGACCAAGGAAATAAAGGCCACCCCATCCTCAAGAACCTTAGAACCTAATTTAGAAAACCAGGCAGGTACCAAGCAATGGACATTATCAAGAAGGCAGACACAGGCATATGGTCCAGTTTGAAGCAGGGTATAGATGATGGAGGGCAGATGTGGAGAGAGGTCAAAGATGATGTTGCCTTAATCTGACTATCCATGTGTGACTCTGTCCCAAGTTTTTATGGGCTAATTTATTGAAAATAAGTTCTGTAGATTTCGTTTTCTTGCTTTGGGAACTCCCTGGTAAAAAGGACTCGATGGTGTTTGTCTCTCTGACTGTCTCTCTGTCTCTCTGACTGTTTGTTCTGTCTCTGTCTGTGTCTGTGTGTCTCCTGATCCAAGTTGGACCAGTGATTGGATCCTCAGTGTGGTCTGGATTCCCGAGTCCACCCCTTAACCAGGAGTCTGAATACTGTTCATTCATTCATTTCATTCCACATACCTGGAATTGAAGCCTGAAACACAAATAACATGCAAATCTGTGGCTCCCTGGCACTTTTTAAAACCAGACCTGTCTGTGCAGTTGGCAAGAGAGCCCTCCTGAGCCAAGCACACCGGTTGGGACTTCCAACCCACCCTGCCGACAGTGTCCCTTGTCTCACTGCCCCCTCCCACACCTCTTTCTCCTCACAACCCAACCTGCAGGAAGTGCTTCCACTACTCTACCTGTTAAACTCACGCTCCAAAGAATAAAACAAGAATCTACCAACATCTACAAAGTCTTCCACTATCCTAGGGAAACAGTTTTTTATTTTTAGTTTTGTTTTAATTTATTTATTTTTAACTGAAGGATAATTGCTTTACAATGTAGTATGGGTTTCTGCCATACATCAACATGAATCAGCCATAGGTATACATAAGTTTCCTCCCTCTCTGCCACCTCCCACCAAGAAATAGTTTTATCTGTGTTGAGTTAAAAGAGTCCCTTGTCATCTTCAGGGCATTCTTGAGTTCTAACAGTTTTCCAACATGGTTAAAATTTTTCAGCCATATGAAAATGATTGAAGTGAGAAAAGAAAAACCTTCAAGCCACTCTTGTTTTCTGATTCCCCAGTGTGGTTAAAGATGGCTGATGATTACCTGGGTCTACAAAGGGAGAAGACTCCGTCACAGGGGGGACCTGGGCCTGACGGTGGTCAGTCAGCGTCTGCCAGCAGGTGCTGGGATTGGTCTTGGGCACTGCAAAAAGTTACAAAGGGAAGTGGAGATGGGAGTCACATTCCTTAATGAACTTGTGTTCCAGATGCTCTTTTTATTTTTTATTTTTCAAACTCTTTTCCATTGTAATTTATGACAAGATATTGAATGCCCTGTGCTAGGTAGTAGGACCTTGTTCATTTTATATATAGTGTTTGTACCAGATGCTCTTCTGAACCCCAGAAAAAAGTTTTGCTTCCTCGTACACCTGTGCCCCATTTCCCCCAGCCCGTCACCAGTTCAGCTCACCACCTCTCCTACAGCTTCCCCCACCACACAGGCTGCACGGCCTCCTTGGTGTTTGTCTAACAAATCCACCTTGCTTCTCTCTCATGGTGGTTCTTCTTGTAGCTTCCTATAGCTGGAGGGCTTGTCCCCAGACATCCTTCTCCTTGAATCACTCCCCTACTTCCTCCATCATCCCCGCACCCCAGTTCTCACACTCCCTAGCTCCCTTCATCTTTTCTCTGTAGCATTTCACATCTGGCTCTATTGTTTACTCATTTGCTTTGTCAGCCTCTCACTAAAATGTCTATTCTGTTTATGCTGCATCCCAGGTGCCTAGAACAGCTGCAGGAGAGAAGTGTTGAAGGAGTGAATGAGTTACAGTTATTGAGCATCTTGGGGCAGGGCTTCTCTTATGTATTGAGAGCCTCCACCCTATTCAAGTCCTCACTCACTTCCTCCTTTGTGGTCAACAGTGCACCCTCCTCAGGGCCTCTGGCTTCCAATTCATCATCCACTTAGTACTTAGAGCTGTCTTCTTTCAATGATAATAACAAGAGTGAGCATTTACTGAGGCCTGGCCCCAGCCTTATACACCAAATCTTTATATGTATTACCTCATTTAATCCTTACAAGTGTATGATGTAGGTTCTGTTATCCTCATTTCTCAGATGAGAAGACGAGGAGTGTAGAGAGTGAACAGCTTGCCCGAAGTCACACAGATTGTCACTGACAGAAACAGGGACTCCAAGCCAAGAGCCTGAGTTCCAGAAGCCTGTGACCTGCCACTGCTCCATCTCAGGAGGGTTCACGGGCTCCACCAGCGTGACGCCAAGGAAAGCCTCCAGTGATGAGGTCCGCTCAGGCCAATCCGTCCTCATTTCCTTCAGGAGCAGGGTTGAGGCCCTTACTTGTCTCCTCACCTTAGGAGGGTCAAGGGGAATGGCACCTCTCTTCTGGGGTTCATTTCCTCTTCTTTAGAAAGAAGTACTAAGGAATTTTCTCACCCCACCTTTGATAGCTCTTTCCCCACCTGCCCTTCTTTCTGACCCCGACTCTCATCCCCAACCCTAGATCACCCATATTGTTGGAGGGTAATAAGTAGGGAGACACCAAGCAGACCCCATGCATACCTACTGGGGCTTAGGGATCAAGGGGCTATGTGTGGGGGGACATTTGGAGGCATTCTGAGTGCTCTGTGCTTCCCTGGTAGCTCAGCTCGTAAAGAATCCACCTGCAATGCTGGAGACCCTGGTTCGATTCCTGCATCAGGAAGACCCACTGAAGATAGTCTACCCACTCCAGTATTCTTGGGCTTCCCTGGTGGCTCAGATGGTAAAGAATCCGCCTGCAATGCAGGAGACCTGGGTTTGATCCCTGGGCTGGGAAGATCCCCTGGAGGAGGGCATGGTAACCCACTCCAGTATTCTTGCCTCGAGAACCCCCATGGACTGTACCTCGCCAGGCTCCTCTGTCCTTGGGTGTTGTCGAGGCAAGAATACATGTCACATAAAGAGTTGGACATGACTGAGCGCAGCACAGGGCACTCCATTTTATCTTTTTGCTCCTGAGTGTGTCTCAGGCTCTGTCCCCTCAGTATGGAGTTTCCTCTCCTGACTGGTTTGAGAATCTCAGGAATGTGGAGCCCGGTGCCCTCCTGCTCTCCCCTCCCGCCTCCGGACACAGAGCCCCTGTCGAGGCCGAGGGGGAGGGGTCCTCCTGTCTTCCCGGAGAAGAAAGACAACACACACTTAAACCTTCCTCCCACCCTCTCTCTCCCTGATTTTTTCCCCAAAATCTGTCTGCCACTTTCAGCTTCCTCTTAAACAGACGGCCTTTCCCACCCTCACCCCTCACTGGGGGCCGCTCTTGATGGTAATTACTCCTAATTGTTTTCCCTTGGCGCACTAGGCCTTTTCTCGCCAGCCCTGAACCAACAGTTCTGTGTCTGCTCAGAAAATGGGCTTAGCACAGGCCAGAGGCAAGCCCTCTCGGGCCTCAAAACTCAGACTTTCTAGGTCTAATTCAGAGGACAGATTTGACCATGGATGAACTTTTAAGGGAAGGCTTCACTTGACTCTCTCAAGGCAAATTGCAGCAGGGAATAGTGATTAAATTTCAGGAGTCTGTTCCAGCAACAAGAGCCCCTGGAGGAGCTCGGTGTACTTCCTTCCATGGAGATCTCAGCACCAGAGATCTACTGGATCTGGCCAGGGGCAGAACCCTTGAAAGGTGTCTCTGAGCCCCATAGCGCCGGCTTTTGGTGGTGTGGAGCTGGCCATCTCATCAGTCAAGCTCCGTCTCCACCAGAGGACCAAGTGCGCCTGTCCCCCACAACCCTCAGCCCCGTCCTGAGTGGACTGAGGAAGCCCTTTGCTGAAGCTTGAGCTCATCACAGCCACTCATGTATGCACTCGTGCACACAGGTACACATGGCGGCTTTGTGTGGCTCCCTCCTGTCACCCCCAGCTTCTGGATCAATACCATAGTAGCTAGTGGTGGGACTGGAGGAGGAAGATGAGGGACTGGGACCATGGGTATTGGAGGGGGTGGTGAGAAGAGTTCAAATGGGGGCATAGATGTCCTTAGTGGTCTAGCACTCTTGAGAATTCTATATACATTTTGGGAAAGGACTTGGGGGTATTGTCCAGAGTAAAGAGGACATAGAAATGTTTTATTCATTCATTCAAAAATTACAAGTGACCTACATCAGACCTCTGTGTTGGGTTCTGGAAAATTTTGTCCAACTCCTGGTCCCAGCACGTAATACTTCTCTAGCCCCAGCCTAGAAACATTTTGTCCCTGGGACCCTGTTTCATGGCAGCCCGATCAGCCTGAGCCTCGTCTCTCCATCCACCTCCTCCCAGACTCTAAGCCACTTTACCCAGATGCAGAGCACCTTTCCTGGTGGGCAGAGAAGCCTCTGCAAGAAGGGGCCTGAAGAAAAACATGAAGTTGGAGAAAAGGCAAGTTTCACCCAACCCAGCCCTCCAGGAGTGTCTCTAGGACATGCTATAAAGGGTCTGGGAAGAGAGATTTCCTTGATACTCAGGAATAAGTTGGCTGCAACTTCTAGACCCAGATTTCTTCTTTCCCACATTTGGACCAAAAACTCTGGTTAGTTTTATCAGAATGTCGACTTGGATCTAAAAGTCTTCACTTGTTTATTTATCTTTCTACCCATTCACCCATCTACACATCTGCTTATCTATCCCTTCATCCATCCAACATTCACTCACTTATTCTTTTAGGACCTACTCTGGGCCAGGCACTGGGGAGAGAGGGATGAATATGGCTGGTCATTGGTCTCTGTGGTCCTATTCCTTGGTCCCCAGGGCATCTCTCTCAGCCTCAGCTATTTCCACGTGGAACCCAGATCTCCCTTCTCCCCTCACATAAGAAGCCAGACACCTACTGAGGAGTTGTCCCAGTGGCTAACTAGAAGTCCTGAACCAAAGGTAATCGGGGCCAGCAAGGGGAATGGAGGCCAGGTTAGTGGTTGGAGGGATGAGGAAGGTTCCCAGCCAGGCCACTGAGCCCATCACTGTGGTCTGGCTCTTTTGGTGAAAAAATAGCAAGTTTGGACAAGTGTCTCCCTGTGTCCTGAGCTCTGGGTTGCTCCCAGACAGGAGTCACTCTATTACACAAACCACAGCCAAGGGCAACAAGGGCCCAGGGAGGACTGGAAGCGGGGGAGGGCGGGAACATGGGGCTCAGGACAGGACTTGGACCAAACCTGTCCATCACAGGCACAATGGTGCAAGTGAGGCCTGCGGGCTGGGTTGGAGATCTGGGCGTGCATCGTGGGAGCTGCAGGTGAGACAGGGGAAAGAGAAGCCCAGACTCACAAAGAGAAGACAGACACACACCATACAAAACTGAAACCACCACAAAAGCAAATAGGGTCAGCTCTCTAGAATCTGTTTTAAAGTGTTATTAGCAGACAAAGGACTCATCTGGCAACAGGAGGATGACAATAGGGTTGAGAAGAGGAGGTTATGACAGGGCACCAGAGCATGTGAGTGTGTGTGTGTGTGCCCGGCAGCTCTAGTAATATGTGAGTTAGGATCAGTATAATTTTCTTTCTTCGGCATCTTCTGCTTCATTCTAAAATCAGGACTCTGAGTGGTTTAGGCTTCTGCAGGCCTCTCCTCCTCCTTCCACGTGTGGCCGAGGGCGAGTTAATGGGACCTGCACACACAGAGGCTCACACAGCCTTGAAGACAGAGGCCCATTCATCTCAGGACACGGTGGCACCTCTCTCCCAGGCTGGCCTGCCGTCCCGGGCCATAGCTCCCACACACACGAGGGGAGACGTGCGCCTTCGCACACGCCACCTTGCCCTCGAGCGCACACAAAAAGCCACACTTGGGCTTTGTTAACCCTTCACCACCACGTGTGGGCGCCTCTTGGCTCCTAGCCTGGGCTCCGGCTTTGCCTGTCTCAATCCCTTTTACCCAAGCCTGGCCCTACCTGATTTAACCCTGGAACAACCTCCTCCAGGTGCCCAGGGAGCCCACCGTGGGCCTGCAAAGCCTCAGTGTACCAGGGAGAGAACTCAGGCAAAGAACTGGATGGAGGCATTCCTTCAAGTGGAGGAAGAGAGAGGACTCTGAAGGTCTGGGTTCAAGTTACAGCTATGCTGTCTGCCAGCTGTGTGTCTTCAGACAAGTCATTTAACCCCTTTGGGCTTCAGTCTTTGGACTGTGAGATGAATAGAAGTAAAATTAAGGTCCACAGGTACACTTACTGAAGTTACATGCAAAACATGTAGAATTTTATATTTTGCTGTTTCGTCAGTTTAGCCAGCTTTTCATAAGTCCCTTTAACTCCCTCAAACCCCAAGATCAGTGAATTTCCTGAAATTTCAGGACTCTACATGCATAAGTTACGTGCTTTCTAAGTGTCACAAATGTGGCCATTGAAAGTCCACTTATCGTCCATGGCCATACCACCCTGAACGCGCCTGATCTCGTCTGAAAGTCCACTTATCATCTAAGGTCAGTGTCTGAAGTTCTCCCATGTGACCGCTATTTGCATAAATCCAGGTTGGGAACCCCATGCCCATTACCTCCATGAAGACTCAAGATCAGGCTCAGACTGAGATGCTCTTATCTGATGAACTCATGTACTGGGGTGGGGTCATCAGATTGGAGGGTCAAGCCTGGTAGGGGTCATGCAACAAGAAAGAATGGAGGATGGGGTGGGTATTAGGAATAATAACCATGATACTAATGTCTATTTAGTGCTTTCTGTGTGCCAGGCCTTGGGAAACCAACCAATTATCAAAGCAAATAGTATCATTATTCTCATTTACAGATAAGGAAACAGGCTTGGGGAGATTGTCCATTGCTCAGAATCACTTAACTAGTTAAGTGATGGAAACCAACACTGAAAGTAGGACTCCCTGAGTCCAGGGTCTTCACTCTGTTTTTTAAGCAATCTTTAAAAAAAAAAAAAAAAAAAACCTTGTCCACCCTTCACGGCATGTGGGACCCTAGTTCCCCAATCAGGGATGGAACCTTAACCACTGGACCACCAGGTAAGTCCCCAAAGGCTTTATTTTTCAAACAGAAGGACATTGAGGGGATAAGCCCATCTCCAGTGACATTTCAGAGGAGCTGGGCACAACACTGCAGTGTTTGGGGTTCAAAGCTACACAAGAAACACTCTTTGGAGAGAAGAGCTGGAGTCTGAAGTCTGCCTGAGCTGGTCCTTGGGGGTCTGAGGGCAGCAAGAAAGCTGGGCCAAAGGCACTGGCTCTTTAGAGCTTTCCCCAAGGCCTGGTGCAAAGGCCTCTTTGTTCACAGCTCTGACTTCTACATGGTCCTCCGTCTCCATCCTCAGGAACCTTGGGCTGCTTCACCAGCATAGGGTGGTCTCCAGTCCCTCCCAGCCTCAGCCAGCACCCATCATGCCTCGGGCTCCCTACGAGGATGGGTGGCTCAGGACATCAGGATATGGGGCAGGCAGGAAGGACTGTGTCAGGCAGAACCAGTGTGCAGGGACTGTGTGTCTGCTGTTCCCCCAAACAAACACCTTTTACTTCTTTTGAGGCAGAGACTCAAAGACTTATTAGCTGTTTATTTCTGTATGACTTAGAAAAGAGTTTTGCAAATTCCTATTAATTTCCTATTAAAGGGCTCAGAACTCCTCCACCCACTTGTTAATACTGCTCTCCATCTTCTGCCTGTAATCCTTCCCACTGCCCTCCTTCAGCCTCTGCAGCAATGAAAAAAGATGGGAAAATGTGCCAGTTGGGTTCTTTTTAAATATTTATTTTTATTTATTTATTTGACTGCACTGAGTCTTAGTTGCAGTATGCAGGATTTTCAGTTGTGGCAGGCGAATTCTTAGTTGCAGCATGGGAGAATCTAGTTCCCCAAACTAGGATTGAACCTGTGCCCTGGGAGCTTGGAATCGTAGCCACTGGACCATCAGGGGAGTCCCTGGATTCTTTTTTTTTTTTTTTTTTTTGGATTCTTGATAGATAGCCCAGAACTTAATTTCAGCTTCCTTGTCCCCAGACTGGAGTCTAGAAGGAAACTGAGACTGAATGAAGGAGGTTCATGCATTCCTAGGGCTAGGAAGGAGGTCTGCCTCTAGGGCGTTCTGGAGGATGGGGTCCACTCCACTAGGGAGTTGGGGGTCAGGGAATCGCCACCCCTTTTCCTGGTCCCCTTGCTGGACACTCTTAAGACTCCATTCTTCTCACAGTGTTACCTCGACCCTTCCAGATTTGGGCCCCATCTTCTCCCTGAGGGTAGGGATGGTGGTCATGGTGGCATTTCCTGAGCCTGGGAAGAACATGACTGAGAGCTCGGCAGGAACCTCCTTTTCTGAGGCCTCATTTCCCTGCCCCCTCTGCCAGCAAGGGCACAAGGCTGTTCCTAGACAGGCTTCGCTCCTCCTGCTTACCTGACTGCCACCCCCTGCCGGCCCCCACATGCAGCATCCCCTTCAAGTACCCCTGGTCTCCCTTCAGCATCACCTCCTGCTCTGCACAGGCATCTTCCTGCCCTGACAGCCTAGCCCAAGTTCACAGTTCTAGAGATTTCTTCTCAGTGCAGAGCAGTGTGTGACCGAGGGGCCCAGGGACCTGTAATGGTGGGATGTCCTCAGGGCTGAGCAGTCCAAAGTGGGCTAGGAACTAGTTGGGATACCAGTAGGGAAGAGTCACTAAACAAAAGATCAATCATGCAATTTCTGATATTTGATTTTTTTAAAAAAGCACACAGGTAGTCATCAGAATAAAAGGCAAAACTTTGTTGGACTTCTTTATACTTAGTTTACCATTTGAGTTGCTTTTATTTTGAATAGGCATCTTTTCAAAGCTTCTGCTGCTGCTGCTAAGTCGCTTCAGTCGTGTCCAACTCTGTGCGACCCCATAGACGGCAGCCCTCCAGGCTCCCCTGTCCCTGGGATTCTCCAGGCAAGAACACTGGAGTGGGTTGCCATTTCCTTCTCCAATGCATGAAAGTGAAAAGTGAAAGTGAAGTCGCTCAGTCATGTCCAACTCCTAGCGACCCCCTGGACTGCAGCCCACCAGGCCCCTCCGTCCATTGGATTTTCCAGGCAAGAGAACTGAAGTGGGGTGCCATTGCCTTCTCCGAGGCTGGCACCTGTCAAAATTTTAATCCAGCTCCAACGGTTCTGCATTGTCCCTAAGCAGGAGGAAAATCAGCCTGGAAAAGTCAGCCCTCTGTGGCCCCCAAAATGAGGGTGGAGGGATGGCAGCAAGCCAGAAATAAGGGGCATAGGCTTTGGGGCCAAGGGGCTTAGGCTCAGGCTCCTGAGCCACTGTGTGCTACCTGAGGGGCCTTTGGCTCACCCTGCATTCTCTCTATAGGCAGCGTGGTATTATCTGACTCTACTTCAGTGAATTGTAATGCAGGTCAGTAGGTCTGCAGATGTCCAAGCATGTTGAAAATAGTCACCTCATCAAGAGGAGTCATCATTAGAGCAAAGGGTGGAGGAAATATCCCAGAAAGCCCCTCAGAAGCTTCACAATAGTGTCTTGCCCACCTCTGAGTCTCTAGTCCAACTCAAAGATATGCAGGGAAGGAGACCCCAGGCCTTCTCAGTCTAATTCTGGCCTTAACACCTTGTGAGGGTGGTCTCTCTATTCTGCTGAAATAAACACTTTTGGGTTACATGAACAACAGCCGTTTAATTCAGGGTAAATTTCCAAAAGGATTCCCTTTGCTAATTATAAACACAACCCCAGGGGGCCTCCAGAGGGAGTGGACCCCACTGTCAGGAGCCCTGTGCAGGTAGGGCTTCTTGGTCCTCGTGGTGTCTGTCGGTGGGAACCGTCATCTCCACGCTCACCCTCTTCCTTCTGGCCGGGGCAGAGCGCAGCCCCCGTGTGCCGCTGCTGCCGTGTGAGAGCGCTGCCACAGCCTGCTAACTGAAGACTGGCTCTCCTCGGATGGCCCTCAAGCACTGCATTTATTTCAGCAACTCTCACCAGACCCACAGATGGATTTATCTTCCCTGCGTGCACTGTGTGGCTGTTTCTCTTTCAGGGACCCACTAGCTCAATGAGCTGCACTGTTCTATGGAGTCGGCCAAACAGCCACGGCTCTGTTCTCTCAGCCAGACCCTGGGGCCTGGAGTCCTGCCTCCGGGAATTCCAGGCTTTGAGAATGTTAGAGCTGGAAGACACCTCAGCCGTCACCTAGTCCTTCCCCAACCTCTGTGCAGATGGGGAAACTGAGGCCCAAGGAGGGGGAAGCTCTCAGAGAACGGCAGCCTTTCCTTTAACCTTGGCAGGCACCACTCCCCCTGGTCCTCTGGCCTCTCAGCCGTGGAGAGCTTGGAGTCTCCCAGGCAGCCCACTCCACTGCTGGAACAAGAGGAATGTTCTTCCTAGTACTGGGCTAAAACTGACCCCCAGCCTCCCTTTGTGGTTCATCTTTTTGTGCAGTCTCCATGGAGAGAGACAACTGACCCACAGGGAACAAATTAGAAATCAGTTCATCCTCAAAGGGATTGGAGCAGACCGTCCTGGGTCTCTCCCAGGCAGCCTCTGCCACCAACTCAGAGACCAGACCTGGCAGCCTCATCACAGACACTTGGATTCAAATGGCACTCTCCTGCTTAAGAGCTATGTGATGGTGAGCACGTTAGAATCTCAGGTCCCTCATCTGCAAAAACAGGGGTAACAGTAGTTTCCACCTCTAAAGGCTGTCATGAAGATGCAATGAGATTACATGAAAAGTGATTAAGTACAGAGCTGGTGTATCATCAGAAGACAACCAGTACAGTTTTGATGATGCTGTTGGAAGAGCCTAAGCTCTGGATTCACATTGCGAGTGTCTGTGCCTGCGTGCTAAGTTGCTTCACTTGTGTCCAACTCTTTGCCACCCCATGGACTATAGCCCGCCAGGCTCCTCTGTCCACAGGATTCTCCAGGCAAGAACACTGGAGTGCGTTGCCATGCCCTCGTCCAGGGGATCTTCCCGACCCATGGATTGAACCAGCACCTGTTAAGACTCCTGTATTAGTAGGCAGGTTCTTTACCACTAGCATCACCTGGGAAGCCCCTGGGTTCACAGCTGCTATTTAAATCCCAGCTCCATCACTTTTGTATCATACTTGACTTTAAACAAGTTGCTAACTTCCCTGGGCCTCATATTCTGCATCAGTCTGGATACTTGCAAGTTACCAAAAATAAATAAATAAAATAAAATCCAACTCAACTATCTAAAGTAACAATGGACTTCATTAATTCACATAACAGATAATCCTAAGGTCATGAGGGTTTCAGGAGTAGTCTGATCAGGGCTTCAGCTTGTTCTCTGATTCTCCTGGCTTGGCTTGGCTTTGCTGATATGTTGATTGGACCTTACTTATGATAACTGTAAGATGGCTACCAGCAGTTCCGGGCCCACACGCCTGTGTCTATCACAGTCTAACATAAAAATGAAAGAGAAGAGTCTTTTCTTTCCTCATCATTAAAGGTCTTTTCTTTCTTCATCCATCATTAAATCAACTTCTGGCTATGCTTCATTTGGGCCATCCTGAAGGAGTTTCTCAGGCATGAGTGATAAGATTACCCTCATTGGCTCAGATCTATCAGGTCCTACCCTTGAAACTGGTCCTGGCATCAACCCTACCAAACTGCAAGTCTGCTCCACAGTGGGGGGCGGGGTGTGATGGATGCTGGGGGAGTCCTCTGCAGAGGATATCTGTCAGGGCTGGATGAGATAAGACAAGCAGTGTTCAGAACAGCACCTGACACGCAGTAAGTGCTAGCCACTTCATTTATTTATTTAGTTTTGATTGGAGGATAATGGCTTTACAATGTTGTGTTGGATTCTGCCATGCAGCAACATGAATCAATCATAGGTATACACATGTCCTCTCCCTCTTGAAACTCACACCCACCTCCCATCCCATCCCACCCATCCACGTTGTCACAGAGCACAGACTGAGTTCCCTGCACTGTATAACAACTTCCCATTAGCTAGCTATCTGAGGCTTCCCTGGGTGGCTCAGATAGTAAAGAATTCGCCTGCAAAAAAGGAGTGAAAGTGAATCTCACTCATTCATGTTTGATTCTTTGTGACCCCATGGACTATACAGTCCATGAAATTCTCCAGGCCAGAATACTGGAGTGGGTAGTCTTTCCCTTCTCCAGGGGATCTTCTCAACCCACAGATTGAACCCAGGTCTCCCACATTGTGGGCAGATTCTTTACCAGCTGAGCCACAAAGGAGACCTGGGTTCAATCCCTGGGTTGGGAAGATCCCCTGAAGAAAGAAATGGCAACCCATTCCAGTATTCTTGCCTCGAGAACTTCATGGACAGAGGAGACTACAGTCCATGGGGTCACAAAGAGTCGAACAAGACTGAGTGACTAAGACTTTAACTGTCTTTCATTAGCTATCTAATTTATATGTGGTAATATACATATTTCAATGCTGCACTCTCAATTCATCCCACCTTATCCTTCCTCCACTGTGTCCCTAAGTCTGTTCTCTATGTCTGAGTCTCTAATCCTGCTCTGCAAATAAAAGTGCTAACCATTTTTTTTTGGAATTATCATTTTTATTAGCATCCTGAGCACATGCCATGAATCAGTTTTTATTTTTAAATTTTTTAAATTTTTTTATTTTAATATAAATTTATTTATTTTAATTGGAGGCTAATTACTTCACAATATTGTATTGGTTTTGCCATACATCGACATGAATCCGCCACGGGTGTTAGATGCATTGCTGATGACCAGTTTGGGGTACAGCCCCAGAAGCATCACCAAGCCTTCTCCTTTCTATTTCACAGCAGCCCTGTTGCGGCAGCCCCACTCCCTGTTTCTTTTTTCCTTAAGACTCTGTTCAGCCTCAGGCCACAGGGAACACTTTAGGCCCTGCAGTGCCAACAGCCTGCTTGTGGTCGTGGTCGAGCCCTCTCCTAGCTTTGCTGAACAGCTGTGCTGCGTGGCTCTTTGTTCCCAAAGTAGAGCTTCCTCTATAGACTTTCCACGTTTTAATTTCTCCCTCCAGAAGTTGATGAAAGGTATCCTAGACTCCCCTCTCCTCTTTGATCCATGTCGCCCAAAGATCATCAGCTCCAAGTCCTAGGGAGATTGTATGTCCCCCTCAGCTGGCCCCATAAACTTTCCTCCTAAACAGAAGTTTCAAGGGTGTCATGAAACTTGGATGGCACATGTCCTACCAAACTCTGATTCTAAGTAGCTCCATCCCAAGCTTTGGTGTTGAAGAACTATGGGTGATTTCTTACAGCAAGGGACTTCACTTACATGGTTAGTATTAGAACCTATTCTTTTCCCAATGAGTGGTGCTGGAGGCTCCTCTTTGACCTTCTTCCTGCAGCAGGGAGAGCCTCTCCTGAAGCTTTCTGGTGGCATGAGTGGTCTGGTTACTAAGACTCTGATGATTTCTGGTCAACATCAGCCCATTGCCAGTGCCTGGAGAAGTGTGTCCAATTGGGCCATCCCCTCTTGTGGTCTTGCTGGCACCGTACAGCTTAGAGAGTCCATTGGATACCCTTCGGTGGGTCTGCCCCATGGCCCTGGGAGGTTGGGGCACAGGGACTTGTTATTTTTCTACCCTACAGATAAGACTTTAAATGGTTTGTACAAGACCACCAGCTCAAAAGTGGGAGAGCTGGGACTTGAACCTAGGCCTCCTGAATCCCAGGCCTGTTCCCTTTACTTCTATAGGATTCGTTTCTTGCCTTTGGAGCTGGCTCTGGGGAAGGAATATCCTGAGAAACCCGAGGCAGTCTCATCTTCATGCCTTGCCCAGCCTGAGCCAGAGCAGAAGCTGGTGCAGCTGAGCAGAAATGGGCCCCTGGAGCCCAGGTCTGCCCCGGCCCGGCCTTCCTCCTTGTTGGGTGGGGGTGTGGGGGTGGGTGGGCTGGTACACAGACAGCACGGATCCCGGGAATTGGACCAGATCCTTGGCTTCATCTGAAAACATGGCCATGGTCTCTTCCGGTCTCTGGAGCTCCAGGTCTGTCTCTCACAACAGTTCTCACTGTTTTCTTTCTGCTATAACTTTGGTCTCCTCCCTGTGTCTCTCCTCTCTACTGAACTTGATTCTCCTCTTTGTTCCTCTCTTGGTATCCAGAGTATCTCTTGTTGATTTCTTCTTTCTCCTCTCTCATTCTCTATCGTTCTTTAGAACTTCCTGGGTTAAGCAGGCATGGAGATGCTTCAGCCCTGCTAGCAGAGAGGCTGCTGAGCGCCTCCCCTCCCCATTCTCCTCCCCTGCCCTCTCCTCTCCTCCTTCCCACCCTGCCATGCCCTCCATCGGCAGCCGCCCCCGCCCCCGCCCCTCTCACTTGGGCCCTGGCCCCCCATTGCCTCAGCCAGCTCCTCCTTGATGTGTGGGGCTGGGACGAAGGTACAGGGAGGCTCTCAGAACCACTTCTTTGGATACAAAAGCTTCTTTCTCCCCCTCGGAGATGAGGTTTCCAGGCAGGTTATTTTTATAGCAGGGCTCAGGCAGGATCCTTCAGAGAAAATAAACAAAGTCACACACACCAGTCCTTCACACCCCTCAGCCCCTTCCCTGGAGAGGGGCCCAGCCTGCTGTGCAGACACAGGGACGCCCCCCGCCCCAGAGGGGCCGCGGAAGCTGCTGCCTGCGTGCAGAGAGGCGGGAGGTCCGCGCTGGGGGAGGGGCCCCTGCGAGGGGCACAGACAAAGGTCCTCCGCGACGGGTCCGATGGGGGTCCCGGAGGAGAGGGCTGAAACCCTGGGGCTCCATCTCACAATCCGGGCCAGGGGCTCCAGTTCTGCTTCCACAGGGGAGAGTCATTCAAATTCAGCTTTAACTCCCCCATTTGCTAAATGCCTCCCGAAAGCCAGGCACCGTGCTCAGAGCTTTCATGCACATTTCTTCATCATCATCATATCCCATAGAATTCAGTTCAGCAAGTGGCCGTTTTGCATCCACTGCTTTGTGCCGCTTCAGGTGCCTGAGACACAAGAATACACAACACAGAGGCGTGTCCTCAGGGCCCTTTCTGGACTGGGAGGGTAGCGGGGAAGGGGGAGATAACAGGACCACAAGAATCTGAGGTGGTAGCCATCACGCTCATTTTGCAGATGAGAAAACTGAGGCTCAAATGAGGTGAAGTGACCTTCTCTTGCAAGGTACTGTCCAAGGGAATCTGGGCCTTGGAAATCAGGGCATCGGGGATATCTGGGGTGGGCTTCTGTAAAGAGGATGAGGAAGGCAAGAAGCCTGAGCAGGGCTGAAGGACAAGACAAGAGCCTGCCTCCAGCTTTCCCAGGGTCCCCAATCCCCAGCGTTCCAGACCTAAGGTGGGGCACACAGAGTTCCCAAACCTTCAGGGCAGGCAGGCAGGCAGGCGGCAGCGCCTCATCTCCCAGATCCCCAGAAAGGAGGGCCTTTCATAGCTAGGTGCCCTGCAGTCTCCTCAAAGCTCCTTTATGAGGAAGGCTCAGGTTAAAAGGCTTCATAAATCACACACACTCCCCGTTGGGCAGGACAGAAATATACAGCCCCTGAGCATCCCTGCCCAGCGAAGGCAAACAGCTCACGGCTGTGGCCAGGAGTCCCCCCCCCCAGCCCAGCGCTGTCCTCCCCGCCTCAGCACAGCCAGTCCCTGCCTAGGGGGCGCCACGCCACCCCCCTCCCCTCCAGAACAAGGAATTCCAGATCCCAGCATTCACACTAACTTTGAGCATCAGCGCTCCCTCAGCCCCAGTGCGCATTCCGCCTTTCTGTGGCTGATTGTGGAGTGAAGGAATGTGTCCTCGGTTCAAAAGTTTCAAGTGTCAGGAGGTCGAGTTCTAGTGAGTTCCTGAAGAGCCGAAGGAGCCCCCAGTAACTCATTCTGGTATCTCGACTCCCTTATCTTTAAAATGGAACTAATGACACTTGGGTGGTGGGGTTACTAAGAGTATCTAGACAGGCAGGACGTAGTGCTGCACGCACACAGGAGGTCAGAGCTGCTGCCAGCACGGCTCCCGAGTACAAGCTGGTGCTGGCAATGGAGGTTCAGGGTCCCCTGAGGCCCCGCCTCCATCTCCAGATGTTCACATAATGAAGGCTGTTTGGACCTCGCCTCTGGGACCCTCAGGATCAGGCAAGACAGCTGGTGGCCTTTCCAGGACCCTGGCCTTCCCTTTCCGGCCTGAGCCCAGGGCATCCCCTTTAAACCCCCCAGTTCACGTCCCACCCCCTCTCCGGGGTCGCAGTTGATTATTTTCATTCGACTGGGGCTGACCTCAGTATGGTTTAATGGCCTTTTCCTCCCGCGGCCACTCTCATCTGACACCTGGAATGCCGCTCTGAGCTGCTCGCGCCTTTCTGTCTCTGCTAATGAGGTTTTCTAACAAAGCCCTGCGTCACTGGAGTCTGCTCACAGAGGGACTGCTGGACCGCCGCCTGGGGACCCGGGCTCTGTGGGAGGAAGGGGATGTGGGGGGCGGGGGGAAGGCCGAGGGAACACAGCACTTCTTTCAGAAAAGGCTGCGGGCTGGGCGGGGGAAGGAAGGCACGCTGCTACCTCCAGGCCGGCTCCAGGGTGGCCATGGGCCGGGCCAGTTGCTGGAGAATTCTTCCTAAGCCTCAGGCTCTGGAACTGCTTCAGTAGCCAACCTGAGCAAGGGTCGAGGGGCCAGACCAGGCAGCAGAGCCTGGAGCTGGAAGGTATACTCAGCACAGGGCCTGGGAGAAGGAGCCCTTGGGTGGATGCAGATGGCCTTGTGTGTGTCTGGCACTGTCCTTATCTCCACCCATTTGCTCTGGGGACCCTTCCTGTGTCATCTCCACTGGCCTCACCTGCTCCTGGAAAGACTCCAAGACTCTGTCCTGCCAAATTTGAAGGATAAGAGGAAGGTAGTTTCACAAAGAGCCCTGGAGGCTAAAGAGAACTTGGTCCAGAGAAGAGTCAGCTACAAGATGGCCCAGGAATAGATGTTCTTCAAGGCTCCAAAGTGTCCTTAGAGCCAGGAAAGGGTCTCAGACTCCATGGAGCCTACTATCAAGAGAAAGTAAGAAAACATCACAGGACAGTCATGATCAATCAACAGATTGATCTATCAAGCACTTACTCCCTGGAAAACCTGTGCCAAAAGGCTGCTCTTGGCAAGAACTAAACTCAAATTCAAGGGAGGTGCAGCTGCCATAGTTTACTTGCTGTTACTGTGTACCTGGTGCTTAGCCAGGAGCATCTCACTCAGCTCCCCGACAAACCTGGGAGGGAGTAAATGTTGCTGTCATTACCCACTCGTTACAGATGAGACAACTGGGTAACAGAGAGGGTGAGTGACTGATTGAAGGACACACAGCTAGTAAGCAGTAGTGCCAGGATCGGAACTCATGAGTGCTATGCTGTGCTAGCTGTCCTTCTGCAGGGAGGAGGTGGTTTGGGGGCCTGGGAGGAGGCTGAAGGAGCAGGACAGGTTGGAGGTGGGTGGGCAGTTCACCCAAGTCAAGCAGTATGAGCAGAGAGGCCAAAGGAAGGAGACCAGATGTCTGGGCAGTGAGTACACTGGGCCTGGGACAGAGACCGGAAAGATGGATTAAGCAGGGACTCGAGTGCCAGGCTGAGGAGTTGGCCTCCATCCTGAAGGCAATGGGGACATAGAGTGGACTTCTGAGCAGTCTGAGATGTGATGAGAGTAGCGGGTCAGACCACAGGGGACAGACAGAACCACCATCCGGGAAGCTGTGACCTGTCACTGGAGCTCTTTGGACACAGGGCAGCCCCTCTCTGCCCAGCCCAGGGTAGCACCCTCCTGTTTAGATCAAAACCTTGTTCATCAAACCACTGTGTCTAGGAAGCTTTAGGGGAGGGTTGAGATCAAGGATGGCGTGTTCTCAGGTGGATTTGCCAGATTTGGGGACTACTATTTTTTTTTAACTTTGTATTTTATACTGAAGTATAGCCGATTAACAATGTTGTGATAGCTTCACGTGGACCACACCTGGCTCACCTGAATGGTGGATGGTACATATTCATGTATCCATTCTCCCCCAAACTCCCTTCCCAACCACCTAGACTACTATTGATGTGATTGTTTCCATAAGTCGACTCTCTCATTCTCTTTTGCTCTACTCAAGTTGACATGAACTGAAAGCTTTATATCATAGCACTGATATTCTACCTTTTCCTCCAATGCACATCAAAATAAATACATTACTAAAATGTATAAGTATAAAACCAAAAATATTTACCTGTGTTCCACCTAAAATCACCCCAGGGAGCTCTGCACTTAGGAAATATTGGTGACCCTCCCCTTGCTCCCCCACTTGGAGTGACCTCATTCAAAGATTTCACATTTGGAAAAAGCAAGTCAGAAATCACTCAGAGCCAAGGCAGGGGAGGAGGCCAGGCCTGGGGTAGGGGTGGGGCTCTGTAAAGCAGGCCCAGCAGGGAGGAGTCCTGGTGGATGTGAGACTGGGGGGCTGAGGGCATTGGAGGGAGCTGCCCCAGGGAAGTGAATGAGGCCTTGTTAGAGCCATGGCAGCTAGGCAGTGCACAGAGACCATGCTGCAAGTGTGAAGCTTCCAATAACTTTTATGGATGATTTTCTTAATAAACATTTGAGCCATCTGTCTGGACTGGGACATGCGTTGTCCCGGGTGCCTGGAGACAGGACTGGATGAGGGGCTGGTGTCTCGTGCATGTCCCATCGTGTCCTCTCCCCATCCTCGACTTGTCCCCTTGTTCTCTTTTGTCATAATTAGGACATCTTCCATATGCTGAAGGCTGACGGAGCCCAGCACCTCCCGTTGAAGTCTCCATTCTGTCTTTTTTAAGCCTGTGATTACTTTATAAGACCAGCGCTACAACTGTGCCACTTCAACATGTCAAGAAACACGTGAGCTCGTCGCGTGGCCGAGCTGCTAAATGGCAGAGCCTGGCTAGCCCTTTGGGCCCAGATCTGAGTGACCCCCAAGCCCATGCTCTGAGCCACCTGACAACTTCTATATCTTACTCTTTCTTGCTCATATCAGCACACTGCTTGTCCTTTCCTCCTCAGCTTCTCCTTTCAGAGCTAGACTCAGCTCGTGACTCTCCTCTCAGACATTGCTAGGGACATACCTGCCCGCCCCCCACCGCCTGGATGTCAGAACTGGTACCACTCATGAATACAGCAGGCCAGTCCATAGGGCAGCTGACTTTTCTGTGACGGGACTGACTAATCTAATGCTGAGAAAGCTTCTTAGTCATTGAAAGCCACTTGGATTATTGGCTTTGGCTTCAAATAAACAGATAAGCTGCAGCCTAAAAGGAGATGGTTTCTGGGGTCTTTCTCTGAATTTGGTACATCAGAGACAACCAAGTTCTAGTTGGAAGCATGAACTTCTTACAAGCATCTTCCAAAGGTGTTCTGTGCTTTGTTTAGTTGCTGTATATGAATTGATAATTATTTTTTAAAAGTTATAGATGTGCAATGGCCTTGTTGGGTCTATCCTAACAAGGAGAGACCTATACTACCCATTCTAAAGATAGAATGTTATAGGAGAGGAAAACATCTTGAGAAGAAAGGTTCTCAGGTGTCAAGAGGCAGAAATGGCAGCCGTGAAGCACTCCATTTACAGCCCTAGTAAAACCTTAACAACACAGGTCCTAATGAAGCATTTAGTCCACTAAAACGAGCCAAACTGACTTCAATCCTGTATTTCTAGGGTCTGGAGCTCTTGTAGGGCCCATTTGCTCCGTAGATATATAATTTTCAAAACCCCCAGTGAGGAAGTAGTTAGCTGAGAGTGATAACCCATGAATAGAAGGTACTCTGATCCTCTGTGCAGAAAACAGTCATTTTAGATGATTCAAAACCCTGGATCGACTGATGCATATATGTGTGCACTCAAATGCTGCCTTATGGCCTCCCTCACTCTATGTTTGCAGACTGTAAGCTTCCTCAGGGTGGAGAACATGGACCAGAGCAGTCCTTCTCCCTCCAAGATGGAGATCAGGACAAAGAGGGGTCCAGGGGATGCTGTGGGCTCGCTTCACGCTCTGATCAACATTTGGCTTAAAGGGCAGTGGGCCTCTAGGGTTGGAGCACCCACATTTGTTCTACTCTAACACAGAAAGAGCAAGGCTGGAAAGATATAACATTAGCTAAGGAATCTCAGCAAGTAATGAGCCCAGGCACTGGCTGTCTACTGCATGGGAGTGCAGCCCTGGCTGGGAATCAGGCCTGAGAACCGGTCCAGTTCCTCCCTTTGCCTGGTCCGTGAGGGCTGCTCAGAGAGAAGAATCATGGACCAGGCTCTAGACGGTGACTTCCCTGAAGGACAGAGAGTGCTTGTTACAAGCAGCTCCTCGGGGTTGAAATTCCACTTCAGGTCTCAGCACCTAAAGTCATTTTTCTTCCTTGTTTATGTTTCCTGTGGAAAGTCTGAAGAAAAATCTGTGGAGCATCTTTTGAGCTTGCATTTGGAAGGGAGAAAATATGCTCCCTTTTTGCTGGGCAAACATAGCAAACATTGGTGCTTTCACAACCCAGACACAAGCTGGTTTTCAAAGGCTCCCGCTTGGCGGCCCCACTTAGCTCATCGGAGGGGTGAGGGGTGTAGCACCTGGGCCGAGGAGGTTTGCTTTGGGAGCAGACCTTGGAATTTGTGAATTTTCTACTTCAAGCACATCCAAACGGAGCAACCAGAGCCCCCTTCTGCAAAGCTTGCTTGGGCAACTGGGGCTCCATCTGCTTGGGGTGGAGCTAGAGAGCCAAGGGCCTTGGATGACCAGCTCCCTGATTCCCATGAAGACTGTGCTGGGGTGTCGGAGGCTTAGCAGAGAGGATGCAGATGGATCAAGACAGCCTCAGGGACTCTGGGCCCTTTCTCTGGGTGATGCTGAGATTAGAGGGTGGAGGTGAGAGTGAAGGGGACATGCTTCTGCACCCACAGATATTTCCAGGCTTCCAAACACTAATCAGGGAGACCACTGGGCAGAAGTTCCTTTAAAGCTAGAGTGGTGCAACAGCAGCTACCCACTGTGGGCTGTCTGGTTATTTCAATGTGGTCTGTAGCAAGGATTTCCTTCCCTCCGTCCCTCCTTCCATCTCTCCCTTCCTCCATTTATTTCATGAGAGAGATAATATAATAAACTCCCAAGCACCCATCAATAGCACCAACAATGATCTACTCACGGCCAATCTTGTTTTGTCAATAACTTCACCTACTCCACCCACTCTATGCCTTCCGACTGGAAGGTTTTGAAGCAAATTCCCAACATCATCTTGGAGGAGTGTCAGTCACTCAGTTGTGTCCTAGTCTTCAAGACCCTATGGACTGTAGCCCGCCTGGCTCCTCTGTCCGTGTGATTTTCCAGGCAAGAATACTGGAGTGGGTTGTCCTGCCCTGCTCCAGGGGATCTTCCTGATCCAGGGATAGAACCTGCATCTCCTGTGTTACAGGTGGATTCTTAACCGCTGAAACACCGGGGAAGCCCAGGCCTAAGTATACATTTTGCCAATCATGGCAGGGGCTCAGGGAAAGTCTGAAGTGCATCTAAAGACCTGAAATTAAAAACCTCTGTTACACAGGATAATCTCTGTCTTGGAGACAAAAGGAACCTTTCCTTTTGGTATCTTGGAACTCACAGCTGTTCCTTCTAAGATGAACTTCCTTGTTTTGTTTGCAATGGCTGTTTTTTGAGTGTAGAAGGACCATGCTGGGTGATTGTAGGGGAAGGCAAAAGAAGGCAGAGCAGAGCGGCTGCCTTCCTGGTCCTTTCAGTCCCAGTGGTGGGGGTGGGAGGAGACATGAGAAGGAGCCCAGAGGGCTGAGGGAGCAAGAACTCAGCCTGAGAGGAGGAAGAGCCTCTTCTGCACAATCTCTTCTAGGGGGTTGTTTAATGGCCGGCATTAGTTAGGTCTCTTAGTGGCTGTTAATGTGTTTGTTTAGGGTCTCTTGTAATGTCTCTAAGATAAGGACCAGCTCAGTTTACACTCCACCTTCAAGAAATGGGCTTTGGGTGTAGGGAGCTTATGGGGGAAGCAAGGAGGTGATCAAAGTCCTTCCCAGGCTTCTGAAATTGGAAGGGAAGACACTTGGAGAGAGAGGATCCGCTGAGTGCACAGGGGAGAAGGGCTTCCCTCTGGGCTGGACAAATTGCCAGATTTTTTAACGAGGACATGAACTTTGTTCTCTTTCTGATTTTCTTTTGAGAGGAGGTATGGGAGTAAGGCCATTGTCTATGTGGGGTTCTTTGGAAAGATCTTAGAAGCTTTCTGACCTTCATATCCAGCCTTTTTGCTGTTTCCCAATCCTGACCCCATCCCACACTACTGTCTGCAAACCCAGAGACCTGAGCCAAGTCCAGGAGGCACCTAAAGAAAAGACAGAGCCTATAGCTGGCGCCGGGGGACGTGAGCCAGTGGGGCAGAAGGAGAAGCACAGAGACAGGTGCAAACACGCTCCGAAGAGACAACAGAGTGAAGATGGCGTTTCATCCTGTGAGGAAAGACAGACTTCTCAACAAATGCTCTGGAACAACTGAGTACACACTTAGGGGAAAAAAAATTAAAGTAAGATTTATACCTTACACATTTAAAATGAAACAGATGGCATGTGGATCAAAAGTTTAAATGTTAAAAATTTTAAGGAGTTTTAAAAATATTTACTCATTCAATTTATTTATTTGGCTGAACCAGGTCTTAGTTGCGGCATATGGGATCTAGTTTCCCGACCAGGGATTGAACCCAGGCCCTGTGCATTAGGAGCATGGAGTCTGAGTCACTGGACCACCAGGCCCTACATGTAAAAATTAAAACTACATCTAAAAGAAAACCTCAATGAAACAATGAGAAAAATTTAAACCTATGAATGAAGCCAGAAATAAAAGTAAAATAATGATCAATTTGACCATGAAAAGCAAAAAAAAAATTTTTTCATGGCAAAACCAAAAATATCACCATAGGCAAACTCAAAGATGAAATGTCAAACCATGAGAAAATATTGACAACTATTATTGCAGTGTTATTTCAGCAAAAGACTAGAAATGGTCCAAATGTCCATCAAATGAGCATTGGCTAAATAAATGATGGTATATACACACAATGAAATTTCACATTTCACAGTGAAATACTAAGCAATCATTAAAATAGGTGATTTTTATTGTGTTGATATGAAATCATCTTTAAGACACACCAAAAAAGGCTCATGTAGACGGGGGCCTGGAGTATGGTACCATTTGTGCTGAGAGAGGGAGGAGGGATGGTATTTACCATTTATAATGGAAGGAGGGGAGCACAGTTGCTTAGCTATGCTTGGAATTCCTCAGGAAGGACACCTGAAAACCAGTCATGTTGGTTCCTTCTGGGAGGGGTTATAGGTGGCTGGGAGGGAGACTTCACTTTGAAATTTTGAATCATGTGAATGAATTACCTATTACAAATAGTATTAATGCTATTATTTTTTTCTTTTAAAAAAAGGAAGAGAAAAGAAGGGAGGAAATGATATGACCGAGGAAGAAGAGGAAAACCAAGTAACATGCAAAGCTGATGCAGCCGGGAGCTGGTGGCACTCACCGCATTCCTCTCTCCTTCCTCGTGGGCCCTCTCGGCAGTAGTGCTCACCAGAGTTTTAGGGAACAGTTGTCTGTAAAAGCCTACCACTGAACCACAATTTCCTCTGAGTGGCGGACAGTTGGTCCTTCAGCTAGAGAATGCGAATCCCAAGCAGCACTGATTCTGGGCGCAGACCACATACTCACTCTGAGAAAACAGTGTGGTCCACATGACTGTGCAATGGAGAACCCTGGAGAAACAAAAGAGCGGCTTATCCCCAGCCTAAAAGGTAGGTGGGTGGGGAGAGAGAAAGAGAGAGAGGAGGGGAGAGGAAGCAGAGGGGAAACAAAAAGAAGCAATGAAGTGTCCATCAACACGTGACTGGTGTGCCGCGGTGCATCCATACAGAGGAAAGCCTCGTCTCGTGGCCATACAGCGGAAGAAGGGTGCTCCTCACTGCCCAGGTTGTTGTATATCGTTCTCGCTCGTGTGCCTAAGGCTGTGGTCTATGCCATAAGCATAGGTTAAGCAGAAGAACCGCAGGTGTGGTGAAGCCTGATCAAAGAAACAAACTCTTTTGAAAAACACCAGCCTGCATTTGAGGAGAAGGCAATGGCACCCCACTCCAGTACTCTTGCCTGGAGAATCCCATGGACAGAGGAGCCTGGTGGGCTGCAGTCCGTGGGGTCGCTAAGAGTCAGACACGACTGAGCGACTTCACTTTCAATTTTCACTTTCATGCATTGGAGAAGGCAATTGCAACCCACTCCAGAGTTCTTGCCTGGAGAATCCCAGGGACGGGGGAGCCTGGTGGGCTGCCATCTATGGGGTCACACAGAGTCGGACACGACTGAAGCAACTTAACAGCAGCAGCGGCAGCCTGCATTTGGAAAGGATGGAAGGGGCTTTCTCGCTTCCAAGATAGTGCAGGTGAGAGAGGTTTGGGCAAGGGAGTTGGCCCACATTTTAGCCTGTGTTTGTTCTCATATCTCTTCTAACCTCACTGCAGTATCACCCTTTAGATACTGCCATGAATAGTAACGTATTTGGGGAATAATTTTGCAGTTGTTTTAATTTGCAAATATCACTTCTCTGGCTGGGTAATAAGCAAGTAACAGTGGTATTACTCCACCAGTTCAGCTCCCTGCCAGCCGGAGCACTCCACTTTTATGGAGAAACAGGATCTTGCACTTGAAGTCGACAGAGAAAAAGGAGGTAGACGTAGCTGGAAAACTCAAGCTCTCTTTTTGCTTCTGGTCAAAAATAATGCTGCCTTAGCCAAGTCCCTACCCTTCCCATCAGGGCCATTCAGGCCTAGGGTGAGAGGGGAGCAAGGTGCGTGCTTTGGGTGCAAACTTTATGGAACACAAGGCTCAGACAGTAAAGAATTTGCTTGCAATGAAGGAGACCTAGGTTTGATCCCTGGGCCTGCAAGATCCTTTGGAGAAGGCAATGGACAGAGAATTCTTGCCTGGAGAATTCCATGGACAGAGGAGCCTGGTGGGCTACAGTCCATGGGGTCGAAAATAGTCAGACACAACTGAGTGACTAACACTTAGTGAAAAAGCCTCGGGAATCAAGATAAACAGCATTTAAAGATAATATTTTAAAAATAAAAGTCAATGCAAAAAATTTCATTATGAACAGAAAGCCAACCTTTCAAATGAAGATGAGAGGAGCATTGCTGGTTTCTCTTCTAGCTTTAGGCTCCATTGCAGCTCACAGCTCTGTTCCCTAGGCCACACTGCTCCATCTCTAAATCAACAGGGTTGGACCATTTGACCTCCTGGGATCCTGCTGGGCCCTGATGATTCATGGCTCAGGAATTAAGTGTCACTGGAGAACTAGGGACAGCCTTGTTGCACAGGAGACCTAGTTTTCTCAGAGCCTGGGTTCAGATGTACTTTTCTTGAGCCTTTGCCAGCTAGGAGTGAGTGAGTGAGTGAAAGTCGCTCAGTTGTGTCCCACTCTGTAGCCCACCAGGCCTCTCTGTCCATGGAATTCTCCAGGCAAGAGTACTGGAGTGGGTTGCCATTTCCTTCTCCAGGGAATCTTTCCGACTCAGGGATTGAACCTGAATCTCCTACATTGTAGGCAGATTCTTTGCCATCTGAGCCACCAGGGAAGCCTGCCAGCTAGAAGAGGAAGAGTCATCTCCTAAAATCTCACTCGTCACTAGAAAGTGACAGGGGCCTTTAAGGTCCTGCTCGAATCAACAGGATGAGAAAGTCTGGTTCTTCAGGAAAACCCATCTTTTCTACTTGGCCCTAATGACCCTCAGACGCTTGCTGAGCTTCAGGGAAGACAGTGGCATTGGAAAAACCAGCTGCCTCCACCCTGGAGGGGAAGAATAGCTCCCTTCATGGGGCTGCTCCGCGATGCCAGGGTTATCCAAGTCGATGAGTGAGGAAGTGAATCAGCCCTTCCCAGCCCTCCAGGCAGAGGCCCGTTCAGTACCCTCTGGTGGTGTGGCATTTAGACGTGTTTTGTCAAAAACTAATGAATATCTCACTTAGGCGCTGGAAACAAACATCAGCCCCAGCCAGTTCTTACACTTGCTGAGCATGAATAACTCCCTTTGGTTTCCCAGTCAGCCGGGCCCAACAAGTGAATTCAGAGGCTGAGAAGTCAGTTGCTGGCCCTCAAACAGACTCGTCCATCAGGGTGGGACCCAGGCTGGCCGCATGGCCCAGGAGAAGCCATGCTCGCCTTGGGTGCACATGGGAATCACATGAGGAGGGGGCTTAAAATGCACCGGTGCCTGAAATTTTGGCTTAACCTGTCTAGGGTGTAGGCACAGCATTGAGAGTATTAAAAGATCCCCATATTAGGAATTCTAATACACAGTCAAGTTTGGGAAGCACTGCCCTGAACCAGTGCTTCTTGGACTTCATGAGCAAACACATTACCTCATTAAGAAACAGATTCTGATTCAGTGTCTGGGGCGGGGCCTGACATCCTGCATTTCTAACAGGTTCCCACGTGGTGTGATGCTGCTGATTTGCAGGCCATACTTTGAGTAACAAGGATGTCATACGTGGTCCAAGATGGTAGCTACTAACCACACAGCTATGATTAAAATTAAAACCAGTTAAATTTAATAGTAAACTTAAAAAGTCAGTTTCTCAATTGCATTAGTCTTGTTTTATTTATCTAAAAAAATTTTATTTATTTATTTGGGGCTGAGCCAGATCTTCAGAGAAGGCAATGGCACCCCACTCCAGTACTCTTGCCTGGAAAATCTTGCTGCAGTCCGTGGGGTTGCTAAGAGTCGGACACGACTGAGCGACTTCACTTTCACTTTTCACTTTCATGCATTGGAGAACGAAATGGCAACCCACTCCAGTGTTCTTGCTTGGAGAATCCCAGGGATAGGGGAGCCTGGTGGGCTGCCATCTATGGGGTCGCACAGAGTCGGACACAACTGATGCAACTTAGCAGCAGCAGCAGCAGAGCCAGATCTTATTGCAGCACCCAGGATCTTAAGTTGTGGCAGGTGAACTCCTTGTTGTGGCATGTGGGATCTAGTTCCCTGACTAGGGATCATACCCAGGCCCCTTGCATTGGGAGCTTGGAGTCCTAGCCACTAGACCACCAGGGAAGTCCCACATTAGCCACTTTTTAAGTGCTTAATCATCACGTGTGACTGCGTGCATGCTCAGTTACTTCAGTTGTGTCTGACTCTTTATGACCCTATGGAGCCCTCCAGGCTCCTCTGTCCATCGGATTTCCCAGGCAACAATAATGGTGTGGGTTGCTGTTTCCTTCTCCAGGGGATCTTCCTGACCCAGGGATCGAACCCATGTCTCCTGCGTCTCCTATGCTGCAGGTGGATTCTTTATTGCAGAGCCACCAGGGAAGCCCATCCCATGTGGCTACTGACTACCATGTTGGACAGCACAGATACAGAATGTTTTCATCATCTCAAAAAGTTCTGTTAGGCAATTCTGTCCTAGAGCATCTCTTTGAAGCTGTATTGAAGCAGCCATCTCTTGAAATGTGGGTCAAAGCTTTCTTGGTGTGGGGACTACAGAATAGTTCTTTTGCACTCCTCACAGTGTTCCTGTGCACTAAGCCTATGGAAAATGCTTGGTTAATGCCCGCTCAGGTTAGCACACTCATGCCTTTGTCCACAGACAAGTGCCACATCAATACTGGCTGATTGACTGATGTCTACTTGGGCATCAATTAACATTGTCCTGGAGTTTTATCCCAGACAGCTCAATGGGCATGGCAGAGCTATACGACTAGGTTGCACTGGGAATGTCTCCCCTACCTCTGGCTGGCCCATGATTCAGGCAAGAAGGTACAAGTTTCCAGGTGATCACCTCTCAGAGCGTCTGCTCTTATCAGTCATTCCAGCCTGGAGGATGGACTAGGACACACAGGTGCAGCGAATGGGGCACTTCACCTTCCAAGCCTGACTCAGACATTACAAATTTAGACAGATTCTCTCTTCTCAAGGGATTTTTTTTAAAGGGTCTTGGGGAGAGGAGAGTGCTGGAGACGGCCTACTTCCTATTCCTGGGTAATCACTCTGCTTCTCCTCAGGCAACCAGTATGGACCCCAGTGGAGCTGGGAGAGAGGTGCTGAGCCCATTGGTAGAGCAGGTTCCATCTGACTTAGTCACACTGGGTGGGAAAGCTACCTGTTGATAACTTTGCCTGTTGATCTCTTAGCTTCACAGTGGTTGATTGTCAGATCCAATTTAGGGGTCACTGACAGTGAAAGTAGGATTACAGTGAAGTGGGAGAGGAAAAGAAACCAGGTGCCTCTCATCACAAAACCACAAGCAGGGACTTCCGTGATGGTCCAGTGGTTGGGACTTCGCCTTCTGAGGCAAGGGGTGCTGGACTGATCCCTAGTCAGGGAACTAAGAGCCCACATTCCTCGCAGCCCAAGAAACCAAAACATAAAACAAAAGCAATATTGTAACAGATTCAGTAAAGACTTTAAAAATGGTCCCCATCAAAACAAACAAACCACATGCAGCTACCTTGTTTTACAGATGAAACATCTGAGCTCACGGAGTAAAGCAATTAGATCAAGATCACAAGGCAAATTAGATGCACTGGTGTTGCTGTTATTTAGTTGCTAAGTCTTGCCTGACTCTTTGCGACCCCGTAGACTACGAGTCGGGCAGGACTGAGCGACTTCACTTTCATTTTCATTTTTCACTTTCCTGCATTGGGGAAGGAAATGGCAATCCACTCCAGTGTTCTTGCCTGGAGAATCCCAGGGACGGAGGAGCCTGGTGGGCTTCTGTCTATGGGGTCGCACAGAGTCGGACACGACTGAAGCAACTTAGCAGCAGCAGCAGCAGACTGCAGCACAACAGGCTTCCCTATCCTTCACTATCTACCAGAGTTTGCTCAAACTCATGTCCATTGAGTCGATGATGCCATCCAACTATCCCATCCTCTGTCACCCCTTCTCCTCCTGCCCTCAACCTTTCCCAGCATCAGAGTCTTTTCCAATGAGTCGGATCTTCATATCAGGTGGCCAAAGTATTGGAGCTTCAGCTTCAGCAATTAGATGCATGGGGAGGTGTAAAATTTGTTTCCTGACTTCAAGGCCACTGTTTTTCCCACTGCTCTATGCCCAAGAGATTTGCAAGCCATTCAAGAAAAGAAATAGAATATTACATAAATTCGTATCTCCAGTAAAACAGATAATATAAGTAGGTCTTCTTTAAATTTTCTAGTAAGGATGATAATGAAATTGCTTTTTTATTAATTTATTTTTAATTGGAGGATAATTGCTTTACAATGTTGTGTTGGATTCTGCCATACAACAACGTGAATCAGCCATAAGTAAACATATATCCCCTGCTTCTTAAACCTCCCTCCCACCTCACCTCCTCATCCCACCCCTCTAGGCTGTCATTGTGAAATCGCTTCTTTCTCGTCTTCTCACTTCCAGCCACCACTTCCTATTGCTGGATTCACCTTGCATAGACTGCTTCTGGGATAACTGAACTTCTCCCAACCCACTATTTTTTCAGTAGTAAATATTACAGAATTACACAATCTGCAATTGTTGAATCCACAGATGCTGAGCTATATACATGGAAGAACCACAGATAAGGAGAGTCAGCTGTAAATTATATGCTAGTTTTCAATGGCCAGAGAGTTGGAGCCCCTAACCCCTCGCCCCTTCAACTGTACGGCATTGGCGCTATTGAGACCTGAGAAGAACCAGCTTCTCTCTCTCCAGAGCTTCTCATCAAACTGGATCAAAAAGCCTTGAAGGGAAATTTCTTTCCAAATCTTGGTCTATTCACAGTTAAGGCAAACTGGACTTTTTGTTTAAACTGATACTCATAGAGAAGATTAAGTGCTATCCTAGTCTTCCTAGCTTTCATGATAAACTGAGAAGTTTCTGTTCTCTTTCTTAGGCAGAAGTTTTGCCCAAGTATTGAGTCCATGTATCGTCAGTGCCAACTTTCCTTTTCAGGTCATATAAAAGTCTGTGAATCCTGAATTTGTGTTACTGACTTCAAAACAATGGAAACACTTTCAGTTCTACACCTCACATCCCAGGAGCTTCATCAGCCAACCTAGATCCTAACTGTTGTCATCCAAACGCTAGGAAACATAATGGGTAAGACAAAAGTGTTAATAGGACTCAATTAAATTAAAAACAGAGACACGAGATTGCTTCTTTATGGTGTGGTAGGCAGGTGGGGCGGGGGGAAATAAAAAGGTTGGAGACCCCGGAAAGCAGGGATGGAGATAAGAAACATGACTCTGAGCCTCCTTTGTGGAGTGCGTTGCTGAAGCTCCACATCTGTATTTCATTTATGCTCACGATGAGTCCAGAAGCAAATTACCGTTATCCCTGCTTTCTGGATGAAGTTCAGAGAAGCCGAGTAACTCGCCTAAGGGAACAGAGTTGGGCAATGCAGTCGCCTTGTCCCACCTGGGCAAGTTCAAGAACCACAGGAAAGGTGTGCACGTGTCTAAGAACTTTTAGGCTAAAACTAGACAGGCATCCTGACGGGCTGGCAGAGGAAGGAACAGGGATGCAAATGGGACTCTTTTCTCTTGTTCCCATAAGAATGGAGTCCCTGTACAACTGGCTGAGGATTCCTGGGCAGGTCCCCACAGGACAAGGAGCAAAGCCATTGTGCGGGCCTCGCTGGTGTCTCAGTTGAGCTGCCAGAGGAAGAAACTTCTATTTAGGGATGGAGGGGGGGTGGGTGGCAGATCTCTGGAGACGCTGAATAGTCACACTGAGGCACAAATGGGACCGAGCTGCTTCTACCACCCAAAACTGTGCAAAGAGCTATTCTTAGCTAAATGCCAGAGCAGAGTGCGTCCACAAATGGCATTGCACTGAGGTGCCCCGTACGGGATACACGTCATATTGCAGCCTGTTTACTGGTAGTTTGGCTCCTTGTGTGACTGTCTCCCCCGGAGGCAGTGATCTGCCTCAGGACAGGATCCACGTCAAACAGATCGTTCTATGTTGGTGCTCAACACAGTGCAGTGGGAGGAATGCCGGCCGAGGCACAGGATGGGGAAGGGGCAGGAAGGGGGACAGAGTAAGGGGAGACAAAGAAGAGTCCCTGGCTTTGAGCCCAGGAGCCTGGGGGGCGGGTGTCAGGGGTGGTGGGTGGGTGTCAGCAGAGGGGCTGGCCTGCAGGCAGGAGCGTGGGGCGGGTATGCGGAGCAGGGTGGTGCCCTGTCTGGCCCTGGACAGGTGCCTCCCTCAGCAGGGCATGAGGTGCCCTCACTGAGTTTGCGGGTGGGGAAGGGCTCACACATGTCCTTCTGCTCCCTCCTGAAGTTGTTTTTGGCAGAGGAATCCACTAGAAGCTTACCACACGTTCCCTTGAGCTTTTCAAGGACTTCCTGGAGGGCTGGTCCACCCCACCCACTGGGGTAGAATAAACTTGGTTTCCAGGAGCCTGGCTCTCTCTGAGGGGTAGGTACCCTGCTAGGCCCAGAGGCTCCTTTCCATGATAATTCCCATCCAGGGAGAGTTCATGGGTCATGAGTCCCTGAGAGGTGGGGGAAGAGGTAAGACACCAGCCTCTGCTTCGGCTCAGCTCCTGCACTCTCTCCGTGGAGTTCAGGACTCAAGCTCTAGAAAGTGTTCATCTCATCCTGGCTCCGGCTCCACTACCTATCAGAGAAATGGAACATGGGAAAAGTGACCCCTCACCTACGGCAGAAAAAGACAGCCTTTGAGAGTTACCACACTCATGGCCCCAGCAGCAGTCTTTCCAAAGTCCTGCACCTGTCATCTCCTCTCCCACCTCTGTCCATCCCTCTCCCTCAACTCACTTCTCTCTGGCGCCTTTCCACTCAGCCCCGCTCCTGGCCATGACGGCAAATGCAGTGAATGCGTGACCGCGGCCATCTGTAACCGCAGACAACACCCGCTCTACTAGGGCCACAAATCATCATTTTCAAACCAATATTTAGGCCGGCACTTCTCTACCCCTAATGGGCACATGAGTTATCTGGAGATCCAGTAAAGTGCCAAATCTGATTGAGAGGATTCTGTGGACCACTCTTACCATAGCGAGAATTTCAAACTCTTACTACATGACCACACTATACTAAATAGACTTTGTGGGTGCTGTGCTTAGTCCCTCAGTCATGTCCAACTCTTTGCAACCCACTGGACTGTAGCCCACCAGGCTCCTCTGTCCATGAGATGTTTCATCCAAGAATACTGGAGGGGTTTGCCATTTCCTCCTCCAGGGGATCTTCCCAACCCAAGGATCGAACCTGCATCTCCTGTGTCTCTTGCACTGCAGGTGGATTCTTTTCCTGCTGAGCCAGGGAAGGGAAGACTTCATGGAGGGAACTCTAAGTGTAAGAATGATAGCTCCTGTTCTCAAGGAGACATGTGAATAAATCCACATGGGATTTTTCTCCGTGGTTGAGGGATAGAAGGATGAATGAATACGGGTACAACTGCATGGGATGGGCTATATATTAGTGCAAGAGTTCAAGGGAGGGAGACAGGAGATAGAAGCCACTCACTTTCACACATCTGGTGGGTTGTCGGTCCCTCAGAGTGTGTCCCCTGGAGCCACAGTGCCATGCCATTGCCAGACATGTGCCCAGAGTAAATGCCTCCTGGTCCTTGGAGACAGCTGTGGCTGGACAACCACGGTTGCTTCACATGCAACCCCTGATGGGAGTGGTCCAGCATCTCTGCACTGAGGCCCTGATGTTTCTCCCTTCACCCCAGAACTAGCAAGAGTTAATGAGAACACACATGTTCCTCAAAGCCAGAAAGCCATATGCTTCAAGAGAATGTGAGATATTGCATGAACGGGTTGTGCTTTAAAAAAAAAAAGTGAAATAGGAAGGTCATGTGCGTATAAAAGTACAGCTAGTTTTTCAAAAAGTAAGACTTTAGAAAGCATTAGAAAGCCAGATGTCTTCCTCTTTTGCCTCAAAGGTCTATCTAGTAGGAGATAAGTAGAAGAGGAAAGAACGAGAAGAAAGGCAGGTCTGAGCCAGACCCAGTGACAACTAGTGGCACTCACGGAGTCCTCTGCGTCTGGCCTCTTTCTCATCCCTAGTGCCACGTCTTACTCCCACTGGCCCCCATGGCTGACTCCACACTGGTCTGGACCCCTGCCATGTCTTCTGGTTCATCTGCTCTTCTTTGCCTTCTTATAGGTGCCACCCCGTCCCCTCACTATGCCTCCGCATTTCAACACTCCTCTCATCCTTGGAGACTCACTTCTCCTAGGAAACCTTCCCCAGCTTGCTCTATGACTTCCAGAATATCTGTTCTTTCTGGTTTTGTTTGTTTATTTTTTAAGAGGAGGATACCATGCCTGCAGCATTTTTCACAGTCTTTTTTTCTTATTTTCCTTGAAGATGAAAATACAGTGTCTTAATTCTCTCTGTATCCTCATTTCATACAGAAATGAGTGTTTAGTATGAGCACTTAAACTGAATTTGGATGGTGCTGGGACAGGACAGAAGAGACAGGGTTGGATTCTCAACACTGTTTGCACTGGGACTACATAGTAACACATTTATGCTCATGAAATGGAATGTACACCATAAATCTAGAAACCCTATCCTGGACAGTCCTGATCCTGTTACTCTGCCCCAAAAATGCCAAAGGAAAACATAAACACATCTTGAAAGGATGTCTGAACTGAGTCAACCAACAGAAGCAGGCTGGCCCCGCTCTGCCTCCACCGTGGCTATCTGAGTGAAGTGTGTGCGTTCACCACCTGCCATATTTGGGGCGGGTTTACCTCTTTGGAATGTGAATCCTTCCACACTGTATCACTATTTTTAAATGGGATTTGTGTAGAGGGAGAGAAAGAGGTCTTTTCTTTACAGTTTACCTATAAATATCTTTCCCAATAAGGAAGGCTATGTTCACTATAGGTCTAAATTTAATATTGCCATAAAAGAGAGAAAAACAGTGAAATGGTTATTTTGTCTACACAACACAAAATGAGGGGTTGAATCCACCTGCCTCACTGAATGGATGTAATTTGGGGCAGATACACTGATGGTGTCTGTTTAATTTCTAACTGTTCTAATATTAGGCCTGCCCTACTCAAAGATGTAAGTGGACAATGATTGCCACGTGGGACCTTCATTCTTAGCCATCCATGCCGTTCTTCCACTAAGTGGAGGAAACAGCAGCTCTTTGATTCCACTTCTACAGTTATAGACACTTCAGTGCTTCTCATCTATCTAACACTGCCAGGATATAAGATTTTTCACATTAAACGAACAAAGACTTATTTTCATTATGTTTAATGGAGACTTTTATAAAATGGAATATAGATTTCCCTTTCTCCGCAAAGAGACCATAATAAGCTTGAGTTAACATTTTGTCGGACATTTAAGTTGATTATTGTGACCCACAGGGACAGCAGCAGAGGCTGTGAGCCAGGACACTCCCTGGAATCATTAAGGACTAGAGCCCTTAATGGGCTGTTTACCCCTACCCCATCAGGTTGTGGGTTTTTTTTTTAATTGGCTCCTTTTCTTTTTTTTCTGGGCATGGGCAAAGTTGCACTTTATTTTTTAAAAAATTTTATTGGAGTATAGTTGCTCTACAGTGTTGTGTTAGTATCTGCTGTACAGCAAAGTGAATCAGCTATATATATCTCTCTCTCCTTTCTTTGAATTGCCTTCCCATTTAGGTCACCAGAGTATGAGTAGAGGTCCCTGTGCTATACAGTAGGTTCTCATTAGTTATCTATTTTATTGGTTCTTTTTCTATCTCCTGTCTTATTGTCCCTTCTTGCTATCTTACTGTGTTTCATCAACTGCTCTCCTATCTGCCCTCATTTTTTCTGCATCTAATTGGTGAGGCCAGCTGACTATCTGTTAACACAATATCTAAACAATGAATAAACACAGACAGAATAAGAGGGACTCTACTACACATAAAAGGCATAAGCACAAAACAAATTCTGGCTGCCCAGAATTCTGCCTGCTGCTTCTCCCCCAGCTCACAGGTTTATTTCTCCTCCTTTTCAGTTTCTTGGCTATGTTCTGGATTTTGAGATTGCTAGGTGAGTGACCTCCAAATCAATGATTTTTTTTCTCCCCACATAAAGGTTCAGTCCCAGTCTGAGTCACAGATTAGAGGTTTTTAAATTGTAGTTGGATTCATGGGTGGGTAGAATATTGGTATTGGTGTTTAGTTGACTTTAGAATTTAAATAATTTCCATAGTCTATTTTGGTTTTGACAATTTAATTTTATTTTGCTTTTGTCAGTTCTCATCTCTGATGAAAAAACCTTTTCTTTTTTTCTCATGAGGAGCAGAGAACTAAATTTTGTATTCACAAATGAACCATTATTATTGGACAGACTCCAGAGCTCTTATATGTAGATACAGTTTACTGCAAAGATGAATCACACACACAGTTAGAGTATGAAATCAAAAGCAACTAACCAAGAGAAGTATGTATCACTTTGTTGCCCACTGAACTAGATCACTTTGAAACAGGCTTCAATTTTTTCATCTATTTGAGTGTCTTCACCCAAACTTTTGTTGTTGTTGTTGTTGAATTTTTATGGCAGATTTTTTAAAAAATCAGTTGTGTAAATGCCTTGCTTTATAGCTAAGGATTGCTTGTATCAGAATATAAATCAGATTTTACATCTAAATGCATTCATCCAGAGGGGTTACTTAAATACTCCTATGTGCTAAAATTGTGCTAGGCAATCTTCTTGTCCCCAAGGAGCATCTAGACTCATCGTTAATATGAGACCAATGAACATGGAGTGGGTGGGAGGGAATGAAAACCACATAAAAAACATATGTAGCTTAGAATATAGGATGTGGATACAGGCTATACCTGCTAGATGGATTCAGAAAGGCAGGGAGCCTTTTCATTCTAGAGTTATCAGAAAAGACTCTCAGAGGGGCTTAAACATAGGGGGTCTTGAGAAATGTGTGAAATTTGGTCTTTCTACCTTCCAGATGGAGAAGATAGAAGCCATGGTTCCAAGGAGGGCATGGGACATATCAGGGGGTAAGACTGGCTTTCTCTGGCCAGAGGCTGGGGCTGGGGAAAGGCTCAGAGCTTAACGCAAGGACTTGAACAGGAAGCTTGAACAGGAAGACAGGATAGCAAGGAGGGCTTACAGCAGGTAGAGAAATTGGAACCAGTGCTTTAAACCTTCACCCACCTCCATCCATACAAAGTATGGATGTATTTCTTTAAACAATGTAAGCCCCTTCACTTTCCAGCCAGCACACTTGCACAGAAGTTAAATTCTGCACACTTGGAATTCAGGGCTTTATTCTGAGAAGCATCAGAGCATGAGGGGGTGGAGAGAGAGGGAGAAGAAGCCCAGAGCCTCCTGTGAAGACTGAGGCCTGGGTGGGAAAAGCAGCTTCTAAGTGGCTTCAGCTTCAAGGAGGAAAGTGCTGCAGAAACCCCATCGCTGGGGAGGGGAGTACTGGTTAAGTCAAGCTCCAAATTCTGAGTTTTGTGAAAGTTTGCATTTCTGCCTAAAGTTCCTTGGGGGACCTTACAATCCTCAGGGATAGAAAACCGTTTAATCAAGAGGAAGGAGGTCTGTTAGGGAACTTTTCCTCCCCGGTATGAGTGGAGACACCTGGAGCCAAAAGACAGCACAGCTGAGCCCAGGGGAGAAGGCAGCATTTAGGCCAAGGTGAGATGAGGTGGGAAGTGAGGGCCAGGGGGCCAACTAGGAAATTCTGGCTTCTTCCCCGGCTCACAGAACTCGGTCCAGCTGGAGCGGCGTGCTTCCTCCCGGGCCAGGGCTGCAGCAGTGGCCGACCGTCCCTGGCCAGAGCTGCTCAACCCCCGCCGCAGCGCCCACTTCCCCCAGGGACTACCGGACCCCGGCCAGGGAGAGCAGACACCCAGGCTGAACCTGGAACTAGACAGCCCCCGACCTCGGCAGCGCGCACGCTGTAGTCTCGCCTCACCCCACCCGCCACCCGTCTTCTGTGTCTCCTCGCGCCCTCTCCCCAGGGTCTGCGCCGGTCCTCCACACCTTCACACAGGTCTCGGTCTGTGCTGTAACACCGGCCCCATTCCCGGCGCTCGGCTCGGGTCAACGTCTGCTGAGCTTCCAAAGGAAGCTCATTCACCGCATAGTTGGATGGGGGAGGAGTTGGGGCGGGGGCGGGGGGCTCTGTCGTTCTGAACCTCCAGGTGGGAATCCAGGGGCCAGGTGCTCCAAGAAGGGGCTAGAAAATAGATCGGGACGACCCTCTCCCCCCCCTTCCCCCCACCATGCTTGGCCCTGCTTGCCAGTCTCCAAGATTTAGGACTCCTGATACTTCGTGGGCTCCCCTTGCGCCCTTCCCCTCGCCCGCAACCCAAAGACCTAATGCGATGCCCCTCTCTCCCTCCCCCTCTGCTTCTTTCTACCGCTTCCCCTCCTCCCTCCCGAGTGTTTTCCGTCCACGGTCTAGGGCTCGCGGCCTGAGCCTCTGCAAACACCCCCACCCCTCCAATCCGGGCAGAACTCCGAGGGGAGGGGCCGGAGGCCCCCCTTCCCGACTGTGGTCGGAGAGGGCAGCGCCGCAGCCCGGGATGGGTGGGGGGGAGGTAGACAGGGGCCCTCTCTGCGCCCCGCCCGATCAGGCCACTCTGCACACTTAGGGTGGGGGGCGGGAAGCAGGGCTAGCGGAGAGGGGGGCTCCGGTCCGGGCAGGTGCGGGCTCTGGCTGGGCCGAGGCGGGCTCCGGGGGCGGGGTCTCAGGTTACAACCCCGCGGGGGGCCGGGGGCGGCCCGCGGTTTGGGTGAGTTCGCCAGCCTCGAGAGGGGCCGGGCGCATATAACGGGCGCCTCGGCGGGGAGAAGACGCAGAGCGCTGCTGGGCTGCCGGGTCTCCTGCCTCCTCCTCCTGCTCCGAAGGCCTCCTGCATGAGGGCGCGGTAGAGACCCGGACCCACGCCGTGCTCCTGCCGCCTCGCTGCGCTCCGCCCGGGCCCGGCTCCGCCAGGCCCCGCGGTGAGCTATGATCCGCCTCGGGGCTCCCCAGACGCTGGTGCTGCTGACGCTGCTCGTCGCCGCTGTCCTTCGGTGTCACGGCCAGGATGTCCGTAAGTCGTCCACAGCACCCGCCTGCCACCCTTCTGTGTCGACCCTCAGTATCCTCTTCCCTGGCCCTCTGGAGCCCGCGGGTCTGGGTTAGAGCGGCTCCGGGGTCAAGGCGCGCGGAGACGGGTGCAGGATGCACAGAAGCTTATCGAGTGGAATTCTGCAAGTCAGGGGCTCTGTCCTAGCGTCCTCCCTGCGGGTGGTGGTTGGAGGCATTTGCCGGTCCTTGCGTTGCGCAGGAATATTAAAGAAGCAAAGCGTCGGGTCGGAAGTTTGAGCTTCGATTCAAGCGCGCTCTTTCACCAGCTTTGATAATTAAGCGCACAAGCACACTGCTTGCCTCACCCAAGCACTCAAGGTTCAGCAAAACAGGTTGTGGCCCATAGATCTTAGGAAAAGTAGGAGAGAAAGAGCACGAGCGAAGAAGCGAGCAAGCGCCAAGGGGTTGAATTCCCAGTCGTGTCCAGGGGTCGGTATCTGGGGTTCAAAGGGAAGTTGGTTAGACAAAGGAGATGCTCTGAAACTAGTAGGCTGAAACCCGAGGCCACGATGAAGGGCTTCAGAAAGACACCCTGAGATCTTAGCGCCCCTCGTGGGTTTTCTGCCCCTCATGGCTGGTCCAGGAGCAAGGTGCAGCCCGCTTGGCATCTCGGCTTTCCCCTTGCCTCTATAAGATACAGAAACTTCCCGCAGGAGAGGCCATCTGAAAGGCGATAACATTCCAACCAGACCTTGCTTTTGAAACGTCCGGGGAAATAGCGCCCCCTCCCCGCCGTCTTCCCCCCATCCGCCCCTTCCCGCCCCCGCCCCCCCAAGCCAGGTACTACAATGAGTTACTTTTATAAAAGTTTCTGGAACTAGCCGAGACTCTGCCAGGAGTGAGTGAGCGAGTGTGTGTGTGTGTGTGTAGCAGAGGAGTGGGACACGGTTGGTCGATTGCTATAACAATTTCAACCGTATATAGTTAGAGATGGCAGTTTTACAGTCTGGTCCAAAGACAGTTCGAACCGCACCTTTCCATCATCTCCTTTGGTAAAGTCCCACTGTCTGGGATTATATTTAGGACAAATGAAGCCTGGAAAGTGTATTAAGTAGAGAAGATTTTTTTTTTCCACGTGTTTGGGCACGTTTCCGACGGCTGGGATTCCAGCCCTGTCTTTGTATGTTACAGATTGTAAATCAATCGCAGGGGAAATTTGGGGGGAAGGTATGGAAATCAAAAGTCCGTCTGCCGACGATTCTGTGCAGTCTCGCCTGCCACCAGGCTCTCTCTGGAGACAGTTTAGAAGGCTGCGGGGCCAGAAGGACTTTCCGTTTGTTAGGGTGGTTGACAGGGGCAGAACTGGAGCCCGGGCGCAGCTGCAAGGAGCCTCAGGCTGAAGATTTTGGCCAGGGGGTCGGGAGGTGCACTAAGCTGGAGGCGCGCTCACGGCACTTGTTGGAATACGGTGTCTCTAAGGGGGCCCAGCTCGGATTGACTATATATTTGTCCTAAATTTGCACGTACACACTCACAAAAGCTGTCTTCTTGACTGATCTCTGCCATAGTGCGCAATGGAATTAGCTAGGTGACTCTCAAAATCCCCAAACTCTCCATCTGGTATTAGAGGTGCTCACTTAAGTGGCAGAGCGTTCTCATCGCTGCAACTTTCCTAGGAGGGAATGAATTCCACAGCTCTTTGGGCCCAGATCTCCCAGTCGCTCCTCCCCCCACCCCCCTCCCCAAGGGCAGAGCACTGGAGCCGCTGGCTTTGCGCCCTAGCGCACCCTGGCCGGGTAACCCACTCCCCTGGGTCACTGGACCCAAAGACGTGACGTGGGGAAGGACGCAGTCTGCGTGGACGTCAGGAAGGTCAGTAACCTAGGGCTCGGGCACGCCCCTCCTCCCCATCTTTCCACAAGTTTGAGAAGCTTATTGGCTGCTGCGTTTTTGACCCACATCTGCATTTCACAGCCCTCGTCTCTGAAAAGTGCCCCTCGGCTCGGGGGAGAAACCTCAATCCGTCTTTGTGAGGCTTGTTTGCGTTAGGAGATTGGCAGCGATGGCTTCCAGATGGGGCTGAAACGCTGCCCGTATTTATTTAAACTGATTCCTTGCGGAGACCTGTGAATCGGACTCTGTGTGTGCTCGAGAAAAGCCCCATTCATGAGAGGCAAGGTCCGGTGGGTTCTCCCGGATTCCCCGACCCCCTCTCCCACAATGCCCCCCTGTGCCCGCCCGCCGCCACCTCTCAGGCTCCAGCCCTGCGCGGAGCGGCCGCGAAGCAAAACAGTTCCCCAAAAGAGGTAACTTTTTAATTGGCCTGCTACAAAGAGTCGCTTATACGGCCCTGCGGTAATGAGGGGAACACGATCAGGCGCGCCGGGATGCTATCGGCAGCCTTTTCGAACAGCAATTATGGAGGTGCTGGGCTCCTCCGTCCACACCTAAGGGATCCAGTTACGGAGCTGGCTTCTTTCTGGGGCAGTCATTTAATCGCACTTTTCACCCTCCCAGTGTCCGTGGGCGAGCTGCGTCCAGAGCCGCAGCCACAAAGAGTCACCGTAGGGCTCTCACACCCAGCGCTGCCGGCCCCGCCCCTGCGCCCGAGCATCCCGGGACCGCCCTTCCGAGGGAAATCTGATCTGCCTCCTGGGTGAACCCCTTCGTCCAGCATTTTACTCTTTTCCCCCTACGGCCCCCCTGGCTGAGAGTGGGTTCTTCTTTAGTCCGGACCCCACCCCTCGCTTTCTGCAGCTCCACCTATTTTAGCAGTGGGTGTGGCCCAGCAATTTTGATACTTAATCTAGGATTTCCCGCCCCACCCCCCCACCCGCCACCCACCCCACCCCCCGTGATTATCTTGCCTAAAGGCTGGTTTGTTTGGTTTTTTTTTTCTCTAGTGGGGAAAAAAAAAAAAGGTTTATCTTTCAGAGTCTCCCTAAAGACCAGGGGGCAGGCCCGTTTCTTTCTCCGTCCACCTGGTTTGTGGCCCTTTCCTATTATTCATCCCTTGCTGCCAGTGCTTTGAGGATTCTGATGAGAAAAACAGCGCTGGGCGCTCCCTAGCACGTGGTGCGGGCTCTGCCACGCTTGGCACTCTTCGGAGCGCTCTTGTCAGCACAGGCTTCGTTTGCAGGGTGAATTCCAGACGGCAGGGCGCTTATGGAGGGGGACTACTCCGTGCCCTTCTTTGTCTGCATTCTTGGAGGGGGCCGGGCCTAGACTGGCTACTCTTGGCCGGGACCAGGCATTCAAAGCCTCCTTCCATATCCCCTCCGTCTCGTTGAGCCGTTGTCTTCAGATGGAAGCAGGGTCTCTCCAGAGGGGGCTCCAGGTGGAGGTCAGCACCCGCAGAGGAGTCTTTGGCCCTGCTTGCCTCCCAGGGCATTTTATCAGCCCTCGTGGGTTCTATCCAGGTGTATTGTTTGACTGGTCCAAACCCCCGCCCCAAATTGGCCCTAAGACTAATACTATTTAAAGAATGGGACAAGATGGTACCTCTAATAGCTCCTCCTTTCACACACCTCCACCCCCATATATCCACTTCCGGAGCCTGGCTGCTGATACAGTCTAGTTTTTGTGGGTAGAATTTTCTCCACGCCTTCTGAATTTTAGCTGTCAGTTGTATTCAGCAGGTCCCATAATTCCTAGAGGCAGGCAGAAGAAAGAAGGCCTCTGTCCCTGTGTTGGGGGTGGGGTGGGGTGTGGGCGTCTCTGCATTTTTCCCTCCCCTCTGTCTTTACAGTCCTGAATCCCCCAGTTCAGAGGCTCATCCTCCTGCTCCTATTCTGACTTGCCCATGACCCCCACATCATCATGTCTCCCCAATATGAGATGCATGAAGACAGTACTTCATCCTCAGTGCCCTCCCCCACCTTCCCTGCTGGGTCAGGATTTTCATTGGTGAATAGAGAGCAGAGTGCAAAGTGGACAATAATATTTGTTGACTACTTGGAAGAATGAATGATGTCTTAGAAAAAGTAACAAGTTCTCTATGTTGGGTGGCAGGAGTCCACACGCTTCAGCATTCGAATGATGTCAAGTTGACCTGCAACCTCTCTCTTTTTCTCTTCTGGCTCCTCATCCCCTCCTTCCCTTGGCTCTCCGCTTCCCCCGCCCCACCCTCGGTGCAGAGAAGGCTGGCAGCTGTGTGCAGGACGGGCAGAGGTATAATGATAAGGATGTGTGGAAGCCCGAGCCCTGCCGGATCTGTGTCTGTGACACTGGGACTGTCCTCTGCGACGACATAATCTGTGAAGACATGAAAGACTGCCTCAGCCCCGAGACCCCCTTCGGAGAGTGCTGCCCCATCTGCTCAGCTGACCTCCCCACTGCCAGTGGTCGTAATTTATTTATTTCCTGTTCCACATAAATAAATTACTTGCAGGGGCAGCAAATGCCCTACCATGGATGCCAGTCATCTCTGTGAAGCAGAGGGACTGGTTATCCATGGCACCCCAGCAGCTGAGGCTGAAGGGAAAGGCGACTTCTCGCTTGCAGGATGGCACTGAGTGAGCCTGACACACCAGAGGGGTCCTTCCTCACCTGACACCTCCAGAAAATATGCTCCTAAGACCTGGAGGACAGAGGGGACTCCACACAAGCGTCCTCACTGTGAGCACCTCTGCAAAGTCCTTGGGCCACAGTGGAGATCCAGTGCTCCTTCTGGCCAAAACACAGATTCATTCCCCCTCTATTGCCCACACCTTGGCTTCTCTGTAGAAGGCCTCCAAACATGTGGTCTTCAATGTGGAGCAAGCTCTGCTGGCCAACGGGGCGACAGAAAGGGCAGGCCCGCTTTTGAAAAATATGGAGCATTGGTGGCAGTTTCCTTTTGGTTTTGCCTCTGTTGGTATTGACTGCCAATTAAGAAGCAAGTTCCTAGCAGAAAGAAGAGCTGGTGTCTGGGAGTTCTAGTGGTGAAGAGCGGAGCTGGGCCCGGGACAGAGCCCCAGGTGCCTACACTCTGGAGCCGGGGCTGGTGAATGTGTAGGTGTGTGGGTGACCCCTCCCCAGCTCTGGAACCCATGCCCTATCCCCCTGAAGGGGGATGGGGACATACATCTAGGCCTTTTGGGTGGCCCTCACCATTTTCTTCCTGATCAAGCAGAGAAGACAGTTGAAAAGGAAGCGAGCAGTTGCCTTTCCTTAACACTTCACCCACCGTGGAAAGCTGCTTGGGGAAGCCGCTTTGATAGCCCACTGCCCCAGATCATTTCTGAGGGGGCCTATGTGAGTGAAGCGTTGATCACCTTTACTATTTCGCTGCTACAAATGGGGGAGGGGTTATTGATTCGGGGGGCACTGGCTCCAATGCCCTCTGTAACTTCTGTGCTCTGCTGTTTTTTTGTGCTTGCTTCATGGAGACCCAGCTTGAATGTAAGACCTTTCTAAATACCTAACTCTTCCTCTGGGATGGGGGATGTGTTGCGGGGTGCTTGGGCTATAGGAGGGTCTTCTTACCCTCTGGGGAAGAGAAGAAACTGAACTTCTCCGTTTCTCAGTTTTGGGTGCTTTCTCTCCTGGTGGCTGATAGACCTTGAGTTCTTTGTATTCTTTTTGGCCCCTGCATGCTGATTGGCTTTCAATAACAAATTCTGGGTCATCTCTGTTCCTCTTGGGACCTCAGCAACTCCAGACCCCAGTGAAACCTAACACCCCAACAGAAGGCTTCAGTGGAGTAACAGGAAGCTACCTCCTTCCCTGGTTGTGTCCCTTTCTATGATCCCTTCACGAAAGTTTGAATGACAAGAAGTTGTAATTATCCATTTCATGACTCTTACATTTTCCTTCTCTATTTCTTCCATTTGCAGGGCAACCAGGACCAAAGGTGAGGATTTTTGTTGTTGTTGTTTGCTTTTTTTTTTCCACTTTATATTTTCTTCATTAAAAGCAATAAGTGTGCTCATTCAGCATGTGGTTTTTAGGCATCAACAAAAGATCTGTTTCAGTGGGCACCTTGATGCAGGGGCTACTGTTTTGCACTGGAGGCTTGGTGAGCTTGCTTGACTCAATCCTGACAATGTTTCATGTTTCAGGGACAGAAAGGAGAACCTGGAGATATCAAGGACGTAAGTACACTTTCTACTCCCATGTTGCATCGACTTTTCTAACTGGGTCATTTCCTTAAGGTCTCTTCTAACTTGCCATTTTGTGGGTGTCTCTCTCACAGATCGTAGGACCCAAGGGACCTCCTGGACCTCAGGTAAGAAAGAGAGAAACCCCGTTTTCCATGCTTTTCTTGAGTTATTGATCAGCAGGCTCTCCCGGTCTTGCTGTTGTCTCAATATTTTCTTCATTTTCAGGGACCCGCAGGTGAACAAGGACCCAGAGGTGATCGTGGTGACAAAGGTGAAAAAGTGAGTAGAGAAACAATGCTGTCTGACCCTTGTGGACTCCCCAGGTTCTCTAAGAACCCCCCCCCAAATGCCTCAAGGGCACCGCATAGACAGATGGGTCTTGTATAAATGCTGCTTCACATTGGGGCCTCTTTCTCTTTCTGCCAAGGGTGCTCCTGGACCTCGTGGCAGAGATGGAGAGCCTGGGACCCCTGGAAACCCTGGCCCCCCTGGTCCTCCCGGCCCCCCCGGCCCCCCTGGCCTTGGTGGAGTAAGTATCCTTATGTCCCCTTCCTCCAGGCTGTCCCTCCAGAAATGTGGCTTCTAAATTGCTAGTCACGCTCACCTGGCTGGCTCCCAGGGCTGCCAGAAGTGTGTCCACAGCCTGTCTTGAACATGGACTTCTCCCTCAGGCCTGTAATTTAGTGGAATCGCACAGTGGGCATGAGACTGTGGCGCTAAGGACTGACTTTGTTCACTCACTGGGTTTCTGTAAAGAAAGTCTTCAGTTACCTGGCTTCCTGGCATCTCTACTGTGTGGCTGGTCCTTGGGAGTGGGTGTAGGGGTTGGAGGAGAGGATGACTGGGCACTTGCGGTTCCCTGGAAGAAGAGTGACCACTGTCCTTGGAAGACATTGAAGCTTCATCTTTGCCAAGTACATTCCAAGCAACTATTTATTCTCATGAAAGAGCCCCACTGAGTAAAGGTGTGTGGCTAAAGTTGTTTTTGGAATCAGACCAGTCAACAAATTATATTATTGCCCAGTTTTTGCAAGTTTGCCATTTTGATGTTTGCTATGATTTAAATTTTTAAACTTGAATGGCTCATAGATGCCTACTATATTCTCTGCTAAAATATTTCAAGACTGTTGATTTTAGTGTTTTGCTGGGCATTAAGATCTTAGAAAAGAAAAAAAAAGAACCTTTAAAAGTGATATTTTAGTTATAGTTTTCAATTTATGTGAAATAATATATTTAATATTTTAAAATTAAAACTTACAAAATGAAATGAAAGTAATGGATACTCTTCCAGTTAACACTTCATCTCCCAGGGAAATGGTTATGCCACTGTCATCTAATAAGCCATTTCCAAAACTTTTTTTTAGGAATCATTAGTGTTTCTGATCCATGCTAGGTTAGTCTTCAACAAAGTTTTTTTCTATCCAGATATAGCTTACCTAGCCATGTAGGAAAAGCATATAGCCTCTCAAGCTTTTAATGTTGTTGGGTTTATTTGCAGAACTTTGCTGCCCAGATGGCTGGTGGATTTGATGAGAAGGCTGGTGGCGCCCAGATGGGAGTAATGCAGGGACCAATGGTAAGAAAAGGCACCAGTTCTTCGCAGCCAAAATGGCAAGAGGTGGCCCTCAGCAGAGCCAGGGACTCTGACAACCTCACTTTAGAGATAATTACTTGGAGCGGCCCTTCCCCATCAGTTACATAACCTCCCATTTAGCTAGCCCAGAGCATTTGGTTTTTAATGGCGATGGATGCCAGTTTTAATGATGCGCTGGAGTGACTAAGAAGAATGAGGATGGAGAGCGGCATATAGGCTGATCTGTCAGAAGGCCAGTTGCTATTGCTCTTGGAATGAGAACTGAAGAATGCAGACAGCAGCCACTGTTCTCCAGCATCCACAAAACTTCCAGCAGGAAATCTCAGCCCCGCAGCTCCCACTTGGCACATGCTAAATGAAACTCAGACTTTAGTAAACATGGCTGCTGTCCAGGGGAAAGCAAGGCCAGCTTCTCTGTCCAAATGGTACCTATAAATAAAAATAGAATGTTGCGAGGGGAGAGGGAAATGAGAGGGAGCAGCCCCTGCCGGCCCCCTGCTCACAGAGTAACTCCTTGTCCTTTGTCTGGGCTGTTGGCTGGGAGGCGGCAGCACCGTGGAGGCCGAGGGTGAAGCCTTTCCAGTAAAGCTCCTCATTTTCTGTTCCAATGCAGGGCCCCATGGGACCTCGGGGACCCCCAGGCCCTGCTGGTGCTCCCGTAAGTATTGGGTTTTTCCTTTTGGAAAGTGGGGACACAGATGCTTTCAAGCTCTCTGATGTCCGTTCTGGGGGGCCAACCTGGTGTCCTCGCTTTACTTTATAGGGACCTCAAGGATTTCAAGGCAACCCTGGTGAACCTGGGGAACCCGGTGTTTCTGTGAGTGCTGGTGCTGGCCCTGCCCTCTTGGGGGGACCTTCCCGTGATGTGCCATTCACACCCTAGTCCTGTCGCCTTCCGGGCTCTGCCCAGTGCTTTCTACAGTGGAGGGCTCAAAGGAAGCTCAGATGTCCCGTCTTAGCTCTAGGGGAACTGACAGGGAGCCAGATGTGGCAGGAACCACCCAGGATTCTGTCATGTCAGTCCTTTTTCTGGGTCACCCCTGCTGGCCTGTGGTGTCCACTGCCTCCCGCTATGATCTGCTCTGCGCCTATGCTCTGTCTCAGCACAAACTGAGTTCCTCCATCTTTTTTTCCTTTTAGATGAACTAGCTTCCAAAAGCTATAATCCCTGGGTTTCGCCCACTGATTTGGTGTCTTCCTCCCTCCAACCATCTCTTAAACTCGCTTATTTTGTTTGTAGGGTCCCATGGGGCCCCGTGGTCCTCCTGGCCCCCCTGGGAAACCTGGTGATGATGTGAGTACACCTGAGTCAATCAAGTGGCTGCCTCACTTGAAAGGGCCTGGAGAGAGGGGGTGCTGGGTGGTGATGGGCGGATGCACCCTCGACTGGGCCCAGGGGGCGGGGCTCGTCAGGCAGAGACTCAGACACTGCACTGTCTACATTTCCACTGGCAACTTAGCTTGCAAGTGCCTTTGGGGACAACTTTGGACCCACTGGGAAGGGAAATAATTAAAACATCATTAGCTCCAGGAAGGGAAATTGAGAAGTGAGAGAAGGGAGAGGGAAAACACAAGGGGAAAGATGCAGAGAAGGGAAAACAAAAGAGAAACACTCAACAGCCCAAGATTATCTTAATTGTAAATGAGTTGGGGAAAGCTCAGGCTGAGTCAGGATGTCTGCAAGGGATGTAAACGAAGGGGAGAGAGGAGAACTGGCGCTGAAGCTGCTCGTGAGAATCCCATTAGGCAGTGAACATCTCTGAGGTTAGGGAACACAGGCTGGTCAGCAGCGCCTGTGAGAGGAGACAGTGAGCCCACCAGGGGAGGCTGGAGGCTGTGGGGGGCGGAGGAGCTTGCCCAGGGCACAGGCAGGGAAGTCTGGGACCTGCAGGGGTGGGGGGAGATGAGGAAGCAGGTGGGCAAAGGCACGGCAGGCTGGGAGGAGTGATGACATGCTGGAGCGCACCAGTGATGCTAACGTGTCTTCTGAGGAAGCTGAGGTACATCTCTCTCCCTTCAGGGTGAAGCTGGAAAGCCTGGAAAATCTGGCGAGAGAGGCCCTCCTGGCCCTCAGGTAAAACCCACCTTTCCCAGTCGCTAGTCTCGTTCCCAGCGTCTCTGTCCTTGCAACAAACGCAGCGGCCTCCCACCCAGCTCATCCAGCTCCGATAGCTCGCTCCTAAAGTTCTGGCGGTCCCCACACACATCATGCTTTCATGCTGACGACCATGTCTCTGATCCTAGCACAGGCTAGGGGCATCCGGGGGGGCTGGTAAATGTTTACACCCACTTTGCATAAGCCGGGGTGAGGCACAGAGAGGGGGATTCTGGGAGTGACCGAAAGATGTTCCTGGTGCCGGGCTTCCCCTGCTTACTGGCCACCCAGGGACCTGGCTCCAAGGCCTCTCCCGTCAGCCCAAGGCAGCCTTTACCTGGTTCTGCTCAGTGCTCTGAACATCTCTGCTTTGGATTGCAGGGTGCTCGTGGTTTCCCAGGAACCCCAGGCCTTCCTGGTGTCAAAGGTCACAGAGTAAGTATCATAGGGGGAGAGTGCTGGAAGAAAAAAGATTGACCAAGGGAGAAAAAAGTCTTGGTGGGGGGGGGACATGAATCGTCCTCTTCGGCTTCCCCAGAAGTGTGATTGAAAATCTTCTCTTGTTCCGTAGGGTTACCCAGGTCTAGATGGTGCTAAGGGAGAAGCTGGTGCTCCAGGTGTGAAGGTAAGGACCAAGCAGCACATGGGCATGGGGGACGGACGATGAGGAGATGCTGCTGAGCTCGGTGGAGTTAGGACATCTGAACAGCTTGGGTTAGGAACACCCAGCACTACAACCTAATGAATGAGCAGCAGGTCTGGAGAGCTCTGGGAATTGTCCCTCATGGAACTAAAGCTTGGAGGTGTTGGCGCTAGCTGAGATAACCAGAGCGTCCGGATTCTTCCGTGGGAATTGTCTTGTGGGCTGGCAGAGGGGGCCCTGCTCGCTGACCCTCTGCATCTTTTTTCCAGGGTGAGAGTGGTTCCCCAGGTGAGAACGGTTCTCCAGGCCCAATGGTGAGTATGAGTACCACCGTCTGGAGGGCCTCCAGACACTCTTGAGACTCCTTCTAAAGCCCAGCAGATGGCGCCACTGTAGATGCCACCGCTCCCTTTGGGCAAAGTAGATACTCAGTTTTGTAGATTGATTCGATTAGGAGCAAAAAGTAAAGTGTGTCAAGTGGATGGTTTGTGCAAGGACTCACCAGCATTTCTTTGAAATAACCCTGGTAACACACTGAAGGTGTGCTTCAATTTTTACAAATTCTGTTTATTTTCAACATTTGGGGGAGTTCGTCTATTGCAAGGAACAAGATGTGCCTATAACAGGGCTCCTAATAGGTAACAATGGGAGCACCTGTGTGTCCTGCCACGGCAGAGAAACCTTTGGTGTCATAGGGGGGTCCTGAATCAGGAAGGCGGGACCAGGGGCGTCCACACCTTTGCCTCCTGGGGGCTACCGGCTCCCTCCCTTCCAGTGTCCATGAAGGGCCTGCAGGTTAAGTGATGGGGCCGAGCGGCCGTTAAACCAACTCATGCTTGTGCCTCTTGATGTGTGTTCCAGGGTCCCCGCGGCTTGCCTGGTGAGAGAGGACGGACTGGCCCTGCCGGCGCTGCAGTGAGTAATTGACAAGACCCAGAGCTACCATTTGCCCAGCTCTTTGGAGTTCACGAGGCACTTGTATTCAGGGTTATTTCACCTGACCCTCAAAGCAACCCCACGAGGTGTAGACAGTATCATCCTCCCGTGAGGATTCACTCTGAGTGTGCCCGTCACAGATCCTCAGGCTGGGTCTGCACAGTCGGAGGACTGGGGGTGGGGGAGGCCATGGGAGAGCTGGTGTGTGAGGACAAGAGTCTCTTTAACCAGTCTCGATTATTCAGGTAATCCCTTGACAGTCTCACCCACTCCCCAATCAATCCTGTTTGAATTTATGGACAGACTTTAGTTGGCTATAGTACTGTGTTCCTTTTAGTTCTTTCTGCTTGCTTAGATGCTGCTCTAGAAAAGTGTATCAGTCTAGGATCAACTCACATACTTGACTGCATTGTTGGTGACACGTGATATGCCAGTGGCCACCGCCTCACGGGCACGCCCTCTGTTTGATACCCAGATGCTTTGTCTTACCCAGCCTTCCCTCGAATCCTGCTAGGCGGATTCTGTTGTCCTCCCCCCTTTAGAGGAGAAGAAACGGAGGCGCTGAATGGCTAACTAGCCTAAGACAAGCCGTGCTCTGCAGCCTCGGACTCTGGTGGCCTCGTGTTAATGGGGGAGTTAAGAGCGTGGGGATTTGTAGCAGTGGAGGGTGTAGGTGTTTAGCTCTGATCCCTTAGCAATAGAGAGCCCTTGTGGGCGCCTGCTCAGGCGAGTGATGCGATGAAAGCTGTGTTTAAGAAAGATTATGCTCTCTGTTGATTTCACACCCCAGCCACCCAGGCTCTGAGGCCCCTCCTTGTGGGTCCTTGCAGGACCGGCCAAAGTAAATCAGCTTCCCTCCGTTGTGCTGCTGTCCAGATAATGTATCTGTTTTGGCAGAAATTTCCCTCAGAAGCAGATCAGTGAAATAGCACGCAGTCTCAACCCCCATTTGTCAGCCAAAGCTGTTGAAGTGGCTTGTCCCCAGGTCACTTTGTGTGAGGGGATTAGAGAGCCCCGGGCCTGCCAAGAAGCACTGTGATTGCTACAGATTGTCCAGACCTGGCTTGTGCCTTTTTGGCCAGGCTTGGAGTCATGGGGGCCACACTCCATAAGGGGCACAGATGACCTGCACCCCTGTTCTCCTTCCTCCTCCAGTCAGCCCTGCTTCTTACTTCTCCTTGCTGACTCCTGTCCCTACGGTAGTCAGACTGGCAGGGTGTGCATAGGATTTGGCATGGAAGAGGGACAACGTCACACAGTTCCCAGTGCAGGCCTGGTATCCAGGCCTGGCCAAGGGCTGGGCTGGGCTGTGGTCATGTGCCCCCCACCTTGGGCCAGATGGTGCCCACTCCCCAGCTTTCCTGCAGGTGGGGGAGCCCTTGATGCCTGTCCAACTTTGGCCTTTTGGGCAACACCACACTCCCCTTGCTCACTAGCAGCCCAGGCCTCTCCTCTGGCTGACCCCTGGAGGGAGGGTGCTTTGCGAAGCAGCCAGCCCAGAAGGGGCTCTGGCCAGTGCTGAGGGTTTATGTTCCCTGTGACATTTTCTTCTGTTAAGTCTTCTCCTGCTTCCCTGGTTAATGCCAACCGGGAGAGTCTCAGTCATGAGAAATGGACCACAGCCAGGAGAAAGACTTGAGTCTTATTTAAAACAGGAGCTCCCCCTAAAGCATCCTTCCTCAGCTTCCCAGGAGAGGCAGAGGCAGGCAGGCGGGGCTCAGCTGAGGTCTTCCAGAACCCGGTGCCCGGCCCAGCTCCACCCGGCCTAATGATTCCCGGGACCTGGAGGGGCCTTGAGAAAGAGACCCTGGAGGTGCTCACCCTCAAAGTGCGTGGCCTATAGAGGAAGAGCCGGCAGCCTTGCTGTCTGTGAAAGAAGTCTCAGGACAGATTCGGTCCTCAGGCTGTGCCTGGTGCCCTGTCCCCATCACCAAGCTTCTTCCTGGGCTGGTAGCAGATACACTGCAGCTTCTCTGTCTTCCATGGAAGCAGGTTGTTCTGTGGGTTGGGGATGGGGACACAGATCCAAGAATTGACCAAGGAGATTAACTGAGTCCTGAAAGAGCTTTCTGCTGCAATAGGCAGGAAGAACTGAGTCAGAATCGATGCTTGGCTGTTTCATTTTCACTGAGTCTTTCAATGATAACATGGCCTTGAATTTGGGGATACTTGGGGTCTAAATGGAAATTTAAGAAATGATGGAGTAGCTGGAAAATTACCCAAGTTCTCTGCGGTTGAGAGCAAGCCCACTGCAGGCCCAGTTCTCAAAGCCACCATGGAGGGTCCTGGGGCTGCTTCCCGCTGCAGTGCACACCTGCCAGCCTCCTGCTCAGCCCTGGGGCACCGTGAGAGGGACTGGACATGTGGGTGGCTCCCATAACGGCTGCTTCCTTCTCGCTCACAGGGCGCTCGAGGCAATGACGGTCAACCAGGCCCTGCAGGGCCTCCGGTAAGTTCACTTCACCCCCGGCAGGTTTACCTGAGTCCCAGGCAGCCGCCCAGTGAAGTGGCAGTGTTTACTCAGTATCCAGGCCACATTCTGGATTCTCCCGGAAAAAGAGGAACAACTTTTCATTACTAAGGGAGTATGTTGGAAACAAGCTTTGAAGCAGTAGTTCATTTTTCTCAGCTACACTTTTGGTAGTTTTTCTGGGGATGGGTAGAGAGGGAGGTGAAAGAACGACTTGCTTCTCACCATGTATATAGTCAGAAACTATATACTGCATCAGAAATGCAGTTTCCCCAAGCCAGGCTTGGGGACACTGGCAGTGGGGACAGTTTTCATCCAGGGACTTTCGGCCACAATGGGTATAGAACAATATCAGTACAAAGGTGGGAAGGCATGGGAGGTGAGGGGGTGGCTTGCTTTGGAGGCTAGAGATAGTCTGGCCAGACTGGGCCTTCACCTCTGCATCTGCTTGCTTCCTCCAGGGTCCTGTGGGTCCTGCTGGCGGTCCTGGCTTTCCTGGTGCTCCTGGTGCCAAGGTGCGTGTCCTGCTTGTCGAGTCAGGACCCCCCCTTTCCCCATAACCCTTGCTGACTGCCCCCACCGGATGATCCACCTTCCCTTTGGAGGAGTGTCCCCCACCCCTCGCCCCACCCCTTGCCCCACTGCTGCTCTCCGTGGAAGCAAGGAAATAGCCAGGCATTTTGCAGAGTCACCAGCTGGAAGGGAAAGTAAGATAGAATGATAAAAAGCTGCAGATACAGTTACAGCTTCAGAGTGGGACAAGGCAGAAAAAGATGGGGGGACCCCTGAGACCTGGGAGGGGACCGAAGATCAGGAAACTGAAGAAAAAAGGCAAAGCTCAGCTGACTTAGATCCGGAAGAGAGTTGGACGGAAGTGGGCGCAGAGATGGTTCCATCCTTCCCTCTCACCCCTGCTTCATCTTGGGGGGCAGGGCTTGTCTCTCCCAAACCGTGTTAATAGAGTTCTTCCAAGGATTAATAGAGGCCAGTGGGAGGCCAGCCAGTTCAGGGAAAGGCCCCTGTGGCCCAGGAGGGATTCCAACACGCGTGCGTCCCTGGGAATTCTCTCCTGGTGCCGCCAGGAGATGAATAAGGAGCCTCCATGTGGTCACTGGCATCAGGTTGCTTTTCCCCTTTCGGGGGGGTTTCCATGGCAACCAGACAGTGTCTGAGGCCCCAGGAGCTGGGTGAAGGAGACCCATTGTGAAGAGGGACAGCGGAAGGTGAGGGGGTCTGACCTTTAGAAAATAATAATTACAAAAGTAAAGCAAGAATGTTCTGAGAAGAAACCTGAGGAGGCCGTGCCCTCCCTCCAGGTCAGCAGTCCTCCCCAGGGACTCCGCCGTCCAGAGAGCCCAGCTCACAGCCAGCTGTAACTTTCAGGAAAAAATGAAAGTAAAAGCAGAGGCCATTTGGGAAAAGTAGTGTCGGGGTGCTGGTCCCTCAGCTTGCCTTTTGCCCTGGCTTGCTGGCTTCCTTCAAACAGGCTTGACTCAGAGCCTGGTTCATATTAGCCAGATACAAACCCAGTGGCACCCCAAGCTGAGATGTTCAAGAGCCTCGATAAAAGAGAAAATAGGTGGGGAAGGGGAGGTAAAGGTGCCTACGCATCTCAGCCATCTGTCCATCATCCCACAAAGCTGGACTGGCAGGCTGCCCAGTTCAGGCTTTTCTGATGAGTACTGAGGGAACCAGCACAAAGCCCAGCCTGTAACATGAACCTGTGTGCCTGCTTGTGGTGGCCACCAAGGAAGGGGGAGATGGAGAGTAGAGTGGGGCAGGTAGAAAGTCATCAGGTCAGCGGGCCCAGCCAGGCAGCCTGCATGGGAACCCTTTTTGGAATGTGTGCAAAGCTTGTCCTGAACTGTTGCCCACAGGGTCTGTGTCCCCCTGACCTGTCCTCACTGCATCCTTCCCTGCCTCTTTCCAGGGTGAAGCTGGCCCCACCGGTGCTCGAGGTCCCGAAGGCGCCCAGGGTCCTCGCGGTGAACCGGGTACTCCTGGGTCCCCTGGGCCAGCTGGTGCTGCTGTGAGTGTCTTTTGCCTGAAGGGTCTGGGGTCTGAGGCCTTGGCACACTTGACTCTCTGCTGAGGCCACTGGCGCCTCAATCATCACACCTTCCGTCTGGCTCAATGCCTGCCACCCCCCACCAGTCTCTAGAGACACGTCTCCCTCCATCACCCATCCTCCCTTGAAGTGTCTGGCAGGGCCCTGCCTGGAACGGACCAGGGGCCTAGGAGCACGATGTGGGGTGGGAATGTATTCTTCACTGCTTATCTTATAACGACACTGTCTCCTTTTTCAGGGCAACCCTGGAACTGATGGAATCCCTGGAGCCAAGGGATCTGCTGTGAGTGCTGCCCTCGGACTCAGCTCCTCCAGGTGGGGTCAGTCCCTCTTCGCGCCCTCCTCCTAATGCCCTTCTCTCTGCTCATGCTGACAGGGTGCCCCTGGCATTGCTGGTGCTCCCGGCTTCCCTGGACCCCGTGGTCCACCCGGCCCTCAAGGTGCAACTGGTCCTCTGGGCCCGAAAGGTCAAACGGTAAGATCCAGTGAACCCTGAGTCCCACCCACAGCCCCAGAGTCAAACCCGCCCCTACCTCCTGTGCCCACAGAGTCCTCTAGTGGGCTGCCTTTAAGGGTGGGGGTGGCGGAGGACTTCTAGGGCCATGGGGAGAACCGAGTGTGAGAACCTGCTCTTCTCCTTTGTTAAGGGTGAGCCTGGTATTGCTGGCTTCAAAGGCGAACAAGGCCCCAAGGGAGAACCGGTGAGTACCTGGCTGCCACCCCTGGCCCACTGCCCACCTCCGCAGCAGGCATGTCCCTTACCCTGGGCCCTCTGAGGGTGTACCCAGAGATGAGATGTGACAGAGAAGCTGATGCAGTCTCAGCTGCCATCTTCGGCTTGACCAGCTTGACTACCACTTCTCCTCACCCAGCTGATCCTTTGTGACCTCACTTCCCCAGGTCCCCCAGCCCTGAAACAGCAGTCATAGCCACCTCCTCCTCATGCCAGGCCTGTGCTTGCCCCAGGGCCAGGCAAAGACTCACCCTGTTTCTCTGCTATGCTGGTTCTCAGGGCCCTGCTGGTCCCCAAGGAGCCCCTGGTCCTGCTGGTGAAGAAGGGAAAAGAGGTGCCCGTGGAGAACCTGGTGGTGCTGGGCCCGCCGGTCCCCCTGGAGAAAGAGTAAGTGGGCCAGGAGTCCTTCCCTACGCTTGTTGGGGTGTGCCCTGGAGATACAAATTGAGTTCCTGTGGCTCTGGGTCTTTGCCAAGTCTGTGGACCTCATGTTCCTTTTCTCCACCCACCTCCACACTCCTTAGTGTCCCTCACCCCTGGGTGACATGAAGCAGTGGGAGTTCCTTTCCAAAAGGTGGGGGCAGGCCCAAGAAGTTAATCTCTCAGAATCTTGTGCCTGGAGCTTCCCAGGTGGTGCGAGTGGAAAAGAACCCACCTGCTAACGCAGGAGACGTAAAGAGACACGGGTTCGATCCCTGGATCAGGAAGATCCCCTGGAGGAGGGCATGGCAACCCACTCCAGTATTCTTGCCTGGAGAATTGCCACGGACAGAGAAGCCTGGCAGGCTACAGTCCATAGCGTTGCAGAGTCAGACATGACTGAAGTGACTTAGTAGGCATGCATGCACATAGCTTCTGTTCTGCAGAGACTGCGGTAGGAGGGTTGGTGGGATGGACACCTGGATCCTGACTAGGCTCTCTGCAGCCACAATTGGGTCAAGGGCCTCCCTAACTCATTGCCTCTCCCCTCTACTTCTTCCTAGGGTGCTCCTGGAAACCGTGGTTTCCCAGGTCAGGATGGTCTGGCAGGTCCCAAGGTGAGTTGGGGAACAGGGACTGGGGCCCACCCATCACCAGTCAAATGGCTTTCTGCTGACCTGCTGCCTCCTCTTGTGTAGGGAGCCCCTGGAGAGCGAGGACCCAGTGGCCTTGCTGGTCCCAAGGGAGCCAACGGTGACCCTGGCCGTCCTGGAGAGCCTGGCCTTCCTGGAGCCCGGGTAAGTAGCAGGGATGCTTCTGTTTTCGGCTTCCAACTCTGAGAAGACTCCTCATGCCCTACCCGACCTGGTCCCTCCAATCCTGTGCTGACACCCATCCCCTTCTCTCTCCTAAACAAAGGGTCTCACTGGTCGCCCTGGTGATGCTGGTCCTCAAGGCAAAGTTGGTCCTTCCGTAAGTCCATCTTCTGGGGTCATTGGGAGAGGTTGGGGGGTACTCTTGGGGAGGCAGGTGGGAAGAGAGACAGGAGCCGGGTGGGGGCAGCCTGTGAATTTTGAGAATTGGGGAGGGGAATGGATGGGATGGTAGGTCCTGTGGCCAGGTGTGGCCTATGCAGTGGCTGCAAGTTCTAAAAATGCCACCTCTTGTGCATTTGGGCCTTCTTTTGGGGAAGACAGCCTGATGTGCGCTTTCAGGAACAAAACTTCTAAGCTAGGCAGTACCTTGTCACTGATGAGTCCCGTGTGTGATGTTGGCTGCCGGTTGCGACCTTGGTCAATCCCACATGCTGTTTGTCTGGCTGGTGACCTGCCCTGAGCCTGCGCTCAGTAGATGGACAAATATGGTCTCGTGTCTATGTGCTGAGAATGGTGTCCTCTCTTTCAGGGAGCCCCTGGTGAAGACGGTCGCCCTGGACCCCCAGGTCCTCAGGGGGCTCGTGGGCAGCCTGGTGTCATGGGTTTCCCTGGCCCCAAAGGTGCCAATGTAAGTAATCATCTGCCCTTCCATTTCCTTCCACATGGTGCCGCTACCTCCCTGCCCCTGGGGAAAGGGCTGGTTCCCAGAGTTAACCCAAGGGCTGTGATGAGCGAGATCCATGGTGTTCTGGGTGGCTTGGACCTCCATACCCCAAGGAGTGCCTGTGATCAGGGGAATCCCAGGGCTCTTTAGAGCCCTCAGAACATCTCAGCCATGACACCGATCCCCGGGTCAGCGTTATCAGCTCACACCTCTGAGCATAAGAGAGGCACTGATCCTCGACTTTAGCCTTTACTGTCCATCAGGCAGTGGCCCCACACCCCAATCTCCCCCCTGGCCATACCCCTACTCCCACCAAAGCCCTCCACCTCATGGCCCTGCCCTCTTTCTTCCAGGGTGAGCCTGGCAAAGCTGGTGAGAAAGGACTGCCTGGTGCTCCTGGTCTGAGAGTAAGTGCCTCCCCACTGCCCACCCCTGGGTGTTTGTTGCTCCCTGTGGGGAGGGAGCATCCCTGTGGCATGCTCCTGGGACCCCTGGTTGGCAGCATGATGCCCATGGCTGAGCCTGTGCTGCTCTGGGCCCTGTGAGAGTCCACCCCAGGAGACTTTGGTGGCTGACAGCATCCAGGGAGGTGAAGAAGGCTCTTATGCTGAGGACTGAGGGAAAAGAGGGGGATGGGAAGGGAGGGTGGAGAAATGGAGTTCAGGCGGAGGATTGGCTGGAAACTCTGGGCCACGTAGTGCACCCGCCCGGTGCTGGGGTCTGCAGAACTGGAGGAGTGTATCATGATAGCTCCCCTCTCTCCCCACTAGGGTCTTCCTGGCAAAGATGGTGAGACAGGTGCTGCAGGCCCCCCTGGACCCGCTGTAAGTACCCACCCAGCCTCTCCAGGTAGCCTGTGGGCAGGGGCTTGGGGCGGTGGAGGTGGGTGGGGGGTGATGGAGCTGACAGATGTGGATCTGGGCTGATCCAGCACCCTGACCCAGCCTGAGCAGAGGCAGTGTGGACCCCGCCCTGGTGGTCTGGGGTGCAGGTCACTCACTGGTGGGAGAACAGTGGGCAGTGAGGGTGGTGTTGCCTGCCGTGGGTGGCCCCCTGGCCCCTCTAGCCCTGGATGTGGCATCCAGGCTCTCCAGGAGCTGGCTCAGCTCACCATTGTCTTCCTCTGCAGGGACCAGCTGGTGAACGAGGCGAGCAGGGTGCTCCTGGGCCATCTGGGTTCCAGGTAGGCGGCTGGACCAGCCTCCTGTTTATTCTCTGTCCAGGGCTCTGGGGTGGCAGCAGCGCCCCCTCAGTGGGGCTAGGGGATGGGTCTTCTCGCACCCCAGCTTTTGCCCTGTGCTGGCCTCCCCAGAGGGTAGGGCAGCAACCTAACTCCTTTCCTAACTAAGTCACCTTGGCTTCTAGGGACTTCCTGGCCCTCCCGGCCCCCCAGGAGAAGGTGGAAAACCAGGTGACCAGGTGAGTATGGGGTCCTGTGAATCTGCAGCGTGTTTAGGTGGGAAGGTCTATTCTGATGCCCAGGAGGCAAGGGCGGGAGGGGGAACAAGGAGCTCAGTGAGGCAGGGAGTGTCTGGGTCCCGCAGCCCAGCTCGCCACAGTCTGAGCTCCGCAGCTAACAGGAGGGGTGCTCGGCCAAGGCTCCGGGGCAGAAAAACCTTGCTCTCTCACATTCTTCTTTGATCTTCAGGGTGTTCCTGGTGAAGCTGGAGCTCCTGGCCTCGTGGGTCCCAGGGTGAGTGTCCTGTTGGCCATTCCCAAGTGGCCTCTCTGAGCGGTTCTGCCTGCCTGTCCCAGCAGAACAGCAGCCCCGGGTCCTGCCCCCCCACCGTGCCCCCCAATCCAGCTCCGCTCCTATCTCCCTGCTTCTCCCTGGCTCTCTGTCCTCTTCAGGCCTCTGCCTGACTGGTCCATGGTGTCTCCACTCCAGGGTGAACGAGGTTTCCCAGGAGAACGTGGCTCCCCTGGCTCCCAGGGCCTCCAGGGGGCCCGCGGCCTCCCCGGCACTCCTGGCACTGATGGTCCCAAAGTAAGTGGGATGGGTGTGGTCCTCTGGGTAGAAGGGGAGCGGGGCTTGGGGCATGAAGATGGAAGGAGGGAGGGATGGAGGGTGAGACCCAAAGGGGTCTGGGCAGAGGAAGAAGGGGAGGAAAGGGGGCTTGGGGTGCCCAGAGGAGGAGCTGCCCATCACAGAGCCCTCTCCCCTACAGGGCGCAGCTGGCCCAGCTGGCCCCCCTGGGGCTCAGGGCCCTCCAGGTCTGCAGGGCATGCCCGGTGAGAGGGGAGCAGCTGGTATCGCCGGACCCAAGGGAGACAGGGTGAGTACCGGGCTGAGCAGGCCTCCCCCCCACTCCCTCCTGCTCCCCACAGCACCCAGTCACCTCCTTGAAGAACTTGGAGGCCCCTCCATGGCTCTCTGTTTGACCTTTAGTGACATCATCCGCTGACACATTCCTCCATCTCACTTCTCTTACTGCTCATCACCCACGGTGAGACCACAGCAAACCCTTCTTGTCCAGGCTCTGAGCCCTGCCTGGAGCCCATTCAGGGAGGACACTGCGCTGGCAAAGCGGGTCTTGGAGTGCCTCCCTGAGGTGGCCCGTTTTCTGTATTCCACAGGGTGATGTTGGTGAGAAAGGCCCCGAGGGCGCCCCCGGGAAGGACGGTGGACGAGTAAGTCGATGCTGGTGGCAGGCTCCCTGGGGTTGGGATGGGGATGGATGCAGGGATCCCATGCACTCAGGGGACAGAGGGGCCGTGTGTGAGCTTGGTCCCTGGTCCTGTGTTCCATTGTGTGGGCTGGGCATCCGCAGGGACTTACCTGTCAACGCTGGGACCCCGGGGTGAGAGGGCGTTCTGGGGGCCATGGAAGGATACACCAAGGACCCCTGGGTGTGGGCACCCCAGGCTCCCTGCTGGGCACCGCGTCCCTGGCTTCTCTCCTGGCCCCTCACTCCACCTTCTCTTCCCAGGGTCTGACTGGCCCCATTGGCCCCCCTGGCCCAGCCGGTGCCAACGGTGAGAAGGTGAGTCATGGAACCCTTTCTTCACTCTGCCCCCATCAGATCTCCTTCTCACCTCCTGCCAAAGACTGCTCTCCCTCCTCCCCTCGATCAACAGCTGTCACCCTCCTCCTCTCCAACTGCTGTAAGGAGTGCGGGTGGGGGCCTTCTTAGCAGCAGAGTCCTGGCGGTGTGCGCCAGTGAGGGAAGCAGAGGGGTGGGGCACGGGTGTCTTTCTCGATGCCCTGAGGAGGATGCAGGTGTGGCTGAAGCAACGAGAAAACAGGCTTTGGGTCGCTGGGGAGACCGGAGCCCCCACCCGCCGTCAGGGCTGCTTCCTGGGTGCACTTTGCTCTGGAGGGGCCCCCTCTGAATCCACACCCCTCATCTCTGGCTTTTGTCCCCATCCCCCGCCCCGACCTTAGGGAGAAGTTGGACCCCCTGGTCCTGCTGGAACTGCTGGTGCTCGAGGTGCCCCGGTGAGTATCTATCTGCCCGGAGCCTGGCCCTGCAGGGGCTTGGCTCCCTCCCTGCAGTTCAGGTCTGGGGATGGGAGGAAAGATGAGAAAGGAAAGGGAGAAGGCACGCACCCCTGTCCCGTGATGTGATCACGGTGGAGGGCCTTCAGGTCCCCAGACCCTCGGGCCACAGGAGGCCTTCTGGCCTGGCTCGGTTTGTTTAGGATGGAGCTCCCTGACCCCTTTTCTCAGGGGTTACTGCGTAGTAGGCTGGGCCAGGGCGGGCTCTGGGCCCCCAGGAAGAACTGAGCGGGCAGGCAGCTGAGCCTCCGCGCCCCTTTCCTCACAGGGTGAACGTGGAGAGACAGGCCCCCCTGGACCCGCTGGATTCGCCGGTCCCCCTGTGAGTATCTCTGTCCACCTCCCCTGCCACACCTTCTACTCTGGTCAGCTCTGCGTCATTCCTCAGCCCACGGGGAAGGGAGGGAGGGAGGGACAGGGCTTAAAGAGGAGGGGAATGGCTCCTTTCCCTCCACACCGGTGTGACAGTCCCGACCTCAGAGCAGGCGCTCAGACCCGGGGTGGACACACACTCACACACAGTCTCTGGCCCTTTGGGAGGAGCTGTTGCCCCCAACTCACTGGCTTCCTCCTTCCTGAGCCAGGGTGCTGATGGCCAGCCTGGTGCCAAAGGTGAACAAGGAGAAGCCGGCCAGAAAGGTGACGCTGGTGCCCCCGGTCCTCAGGGCCCCTCTGGAGCTCCTGGGCCTCAGGTGGGTAAAACTGAGCTCCCCTGGGAGCTGACCCCACAGGACAGGGAGGCTGGGCGCAGGTGGAGGGGCCTGGGCAGGCCAAGGGCGGCCGGGCGGCCTGGCTGCTGCAGCCGAGGCGGAGGGCAGAGGCTGCAGGAAGAAGTTTGTACTCAGGGTTGAAGGTTCAGGAGCTACACTACCCTGGTTTCGTTGTTACGGGTGTGGGTGCGTGGTGGGGGCTGGGGGAGGGAACACAGGTACCTCTTGTGGCTCAGGACAGAGCAGCCAGCCTCCTGGGAGACCCTGATTGGGCTCTGAGGACGCCTAATGGGCTTCTCCTCCCAAGGTCTCCTGGAACATGAGTCTTCTATTGGTCGGGGTAGCAGGCCCGCCTGTGATAGCTTCCCAGGCTGGGATGTTCATGCTAACAAAGCTCCATCTTTGTGGTCCTGGCTCTCGGGAGTCTGGGGTCAGGACGACTGGGCCTCACTGTTTCCCTCCTTTCTCCTCAGGGTCCTACTGGTGTGACTGGTCCTAAAGGAGCCCGAGGTGCTCAAGGCCCCCCGGTGAGTGAGGCCCCCACCCCCACTGTCGCTGGGCCGGGTGGAGGGCACTGGTTGGGGGAGGGTGGCAGCTTCTCTCACACCCATCCTGGCCTCACAGGGAAGGCCCTGCCCCAGAGGCTGCACCCCACCTCCTTCCTTCTCACCCACTTTTGCCCCCACTCATCCCACCCAGGTGGGAGAGAGGACGCCCCTAATGTCTGAATGCCCCAGTCCAATCCTCCCCTGCATAGGCAGCGGCCACACCCTGGGGGCCCTGTCTCCCTCTATAACTCCCCTGGCTGCTCTGCAGCCCCTTGCCCCTTTCCTCTCCAGCCTGTGAGACCACCCCCCCGACCTTTGATTCTGGGGCCTCCTGAGGGTCCAAGGTGCTGAGTCTCCCCTCTCCTCACATAGGGAGCCACCGGATTCCCCGGAGCAGCTGGCCGCGTCGGACCCCCAGGCTCCAATGTGAGTGCCACCCTGACTGGTTTCTACCTTACCCCTAGCAGGAGGCACAGGCAGGGGTCACAGAGTCTGGCCCAACTCCATGCACATCTTGTGCCCAGGCCCACACCTGGGAGGAGCAGTTAACTGACGTGGGGACCTGTTCTCCGCATGGACAGCTGGAAGCAGGGGCTGGGCCCTTTTGCTGGCCATGGGCTTCTGGCTCCGCTTCACCGTGGACATGCATTTCTTGAACACACTGTGCTTTATGAGATAGTCTGCATCTTGCCCTTGGGGAGCTCACAGCAGAGGGAGGAGAGATGATAAGTCAGCGGGCTCACCAACACTGTCAAGTGCAGGGGGTGGGCGCAGAGGTTTAGGGCTGAGGGGATCGAGATTGGAGCAGTTCCTTGAGGATGGGTGGCGGGAGAGAGGCCACAGGGAAGGACGCAGGAGAGTCAGAACAGGGAGAATGTGCAGCGGCTGGGGAAGCCAGGCTGGCTGTCCAGAGCTCATACGGAGCGAAGATGAAAGAGGCGGACCAAGGGGGCCAAGCTGCCCATACTGTGGAGGAAGCCCCCAGAGGGTCGTGGCAGCCTGGAGGGATGTGGAAGGCTGAGAGGAATTCTCACTTCCTGTGTTTTGCTTCTCCTAGGGCAACCCTGGACCCCCCGGTCCTCCTGGTCCTTCTGGAAAAGATGGTCCTAAAGGTGCTCGAGGAGACAGTGGCCCCCCTGGCCGAGCTGGTGACCCTGGCCTCCAAGGTCCTGCTGGACCCCCTGGCGAGAAGGGAGAGCCTGGAGATGATGGTCCTTCTGTAAGTCCAACCCCAGGGCCAAGGTCCCTGGGGAAGGGGTGCAAAGGGCATGGGCTCCCAGGGCCTGGAGTTGAGGGGAGCAGGGCTGTGGGGCTGCCGGGAGCGGGGGTGCTGCAGAAAGTGCCCTGCAGGGCAGGAGGAGCACTGACCTGACCCCCGCAGCGGGCAGCTGGCCGCAGCACGGACGGGCGACGGCTGCGTGTCACTTCTCAAGTTCTCACCTCCTTCCTCTGCCTGCTCAGGGTCCCGACGGTCCCCCAGGTCCTCAGGGTCTGGCTGGTCAGAGGGGCATCGTTGGTCTGCCTGGACAGCGTGGTGAGCGAGGATTCCCCGGCCTCCCCGGCCCCTCGGTAAGTGGGGACGCCCCTTCCTCCTGGCTAGCTGGCCCAGCCTGGCTCAGGTGGAGGGTCTTCACTGGGTGTCCTCGGTGGCCCAGCCACCTGCTCCGCACCCTTGGAACTGACCCACGGTCAGCCATCTTCCCAGAAGGGCTGAGAAGGACCTTGGAGCGCACACTCACCCTCCTTGTCGCTGCCCCCAGGGTGAGCCTGGCAAGCAGGGAGCCCCTGGAGCATCTGGAGACCGAGGTCCCCCTGGCCCTGTGGGTCCTCCTGGCCTGACTGGTCCTGCTGGCGAGCCTGGACGTGAGGTGAGCAGTGGGTCCCACTGTGGGGACAGGGGAGCCCTGGAGGAGGCGGATGACAGGGCGGGCCAAGCCCAAGTGCCCAGATGCGATGGGAAAGTCGTGATGGGAGAGAGAAGGCCAGGGAGACTAAGAGCTGGGTGCACGAGAGGGCGGCAGGAGGAAGCTAGCTGGGAAAGCCTTGACTGGACAGGGGTGGGGGCAGCTCTGATGGCGTCTGCTCCCCTTTGCACAGGGAAGCCCCGGTGCTGACGGCCCCCCTGGCAGAGATGGCGCGGCTGGAGTCAAGGTGAGTGTCTCGTGCGGTGGGGTGGGAAGGACACTTCATCGGCCTGGCAGGGTCAGGGTCAGAGCCACATCCCTCCTTGCCTCCTCTGGAAATTCCTCTCTGAGCCTGGGACCTCTCTCCTGACAGGGTGACCGTGGAGAGACCGGTGCCGTGGGTGCCCCTGGAGCCCCCGGGCCCCCTGGCTCTCCTGGCCCCGCCGGCCCAGTTGGCAAGCAGGGAGACCGAGGAGAGGCTGTGAGTATCTTGATTCAGTAAAAGCCATGGTGCAGGAGGGTGGCCGGGTGGGCAGGGAGCTCATCTCCACCTCCCGCCCTCCCCTGCCCTGCCCCAGGCCCTGGGAGCAACCCTGGGTCTGGGTTGTGAAGCAGCTGCCTCGGTGCCCAGCCCATGGGCAGATGCAGCAGTGGGCCATCCCTGCCTCGACTGCTCTGTGACGTTGCCCCCCACTTACCCCACAGGGCGCACAAGGTCCCATGGGACCTGCAGGACCTGCTGGAGCCCGGGGAATGCCAGTGAGTATCTGAGTGCCCTGTGCTGGGTCCTGACGGGCAGGCTCGGGGTGGGGGGGTGCCCGCAGGGACCTGGAGCTCCTTGGCTCAGGTGAAGCCGGCTGAGGGCTCTTGCTCTGGGCTGAGCTCACCCAACCTGTGTCTGTGTGTCTTGTTCCCAGGGCCCTCAAGGCCCCCGAGGTGACAAAGGAGAAACTGGAGAGGCTGGCGAGAGGGGACTGAAGGGACACCGTGGCTTCACTGGTCTGCAGGGTCTGCCCGGCCCCCCTGTGAGTGCTGCTGCCTGTGCTTGGCTCCCCAGGGCCTCCCTCTCCGCAGGGACCCCTTGAGTTTCCCAAGCTGCTGAAGCAACTTGGGATGATCCTAAGAAATGTCCAGGCCTGGACCTCCTCCAGGTCGGAGGGAGGAGCACGTGGAAGGGCCATGGGGCTGGGGGTCAGGGAGCAGATACATGTCCCAGCCAGCTCCCAATGTATATACCTATTCGCGAAGGCCTCCCAGCCTGGGGCCTGTCTGTGCTGACCTCTGATCTTGGCCTCTTCCTTCTGCACAGGGTCCTTCTGGAGACCAGGGTGCTTCCGGTCCTGCAGGTCCTTCTGGCCCCAGAGTGAGTGAGAGGGAGTGAGCCCTCCCTCCGGGTGGGGCCAGGGCTCTGGGCAGGTGTCTGAGGAGGAGGGGAGTGTGGCTGCTCCCAGGGAAGCCTTGGCCTCAGGGGCCTCACCGGGCAGCGGAGGTGGGACCAGCTTGGTGAGAATGTGGCCAGAGAAGAACCTGAGACCCCAGGATGAATATACGAGTGGCTCTCGGCTGTCAAATAGCCCCCCTGGGAACAAGGGTTTACAGAGAGGCTTACAGGAGGGTAGGAAAGCTGTGAGGCCACCCTGCTGGTTCTCGGCCACATATGGGCCAGCGTGGGGTTCTGTGACTGAGAAGTGAGGAAAATCGAAAACAGCGCAGCTAGTGCTAGGAGGGCCCCTCCCCAACCCCAGCTCCTCCCAAACCTTCCCTCTGCTGATGCTCTTTCCTCACCGCCTGCCTCTCTCCTGGCCTGCAGGGTCCTCCTGGCCCCGTCGGTCCCTCTGGCAAAGATGGTGCTAACGGAATCCCTGGCCCCATTGGACCTCCTGGGCCCCGTGGACGTTCCGGCGAGACTGGCCCTGCTGTGAGTGTGCAGACCCCGGCCTGCTGCGTGGGGCCTTCCCATCACTGGGAGGCTGGAGCTCTCTGACGCTAGGGGCTTCTTTCAGGGTGTCCGCCTGCAACTAATATGACAGCACCCTTTATTCTGGGAGCCCCCAGAGGTTCAGAGGGTCCATGGGAAACCGAAGAGAGGGGCTAATGAAAGAATAAGGCGCATTCTGTGGTTTTCTTGGTCCTGTCCCATTGCACATACAGCCACATTCCCAACCTCATGGGACTGGGAAAAAGACATTCTATTGATGGTACATTCTAGAAGGTGCAGATGGACACAGGAAGGGCGGTGTCCCTGTCATTCCTGGCTGATTTCTCTGTTTCCTGCTGCAGGGTCCTCCTGGAAACCCTGGACCCCCTGGCCCTCCTGGCCCCCCTGGCCCTGGCATCGACATGTCTGCCTTTGCTGGCCTTGGCCAGAGAGAGAAGGGCCCTGATCCTCTGCAGTACATGCGGGCCGACGAGGCAGCCGGCAACCTGAGACAGCATGATGCCGAGGTGGACGCCACACTCAAGTCCCTCAACAACCAGATCGAGAGCCTCCGCAGCCCCGAGGGCTCCCGCAAGAACCCAGCTCGCACCTGCCGAGACCTGAAACTCTGCCACCCTGAGTGGAAGAGCGGTGAGGAACCCCACCACAGAGAGCAGGCAGTCAGCCCCCTGGGCCTAGCCCCGCTCAGAACACAGGAGCAGAGTCAGACCTGGAAGGGTCTAGCATGGGTGTCCCCCTGCTCCCCATATCTCACAGCAGAGAAACTGCAGCCTTGGCCTTGTCCTGCCGTGGCCACATGGCAGAAGTAACATCAGGGTCAAGTTCCATCCACAGGCTGGCCCTAAGCCTGCCCTTCTGCTTGCACCCCTGTTTAGCCTGGACATTCCCCTCACCCGCTCCCTCCTTCTCCCCCCTTTGGCTGCATGTGGCCCTCACACCCTGCTCCTCTCCCGCTGGGTGTCCCTGTAGGCCTGTCAGTCACTCCAGGCAGGCCTGGCCCTCTCGGGGGCATGGGTCTGTGCCTGTCTGAACCCCGATGGGGTGTTGCCTCCCTGCTGCAGGAGACTACTGGATCGACCCCAACCAGGGCTGCACCCTGGATGCCATGAAGGTTTTCTGCAACATGGAGACTGGCGAGACCTGCGTCTACCCCAACCCGGCCAGCGTCCCCAAGAAGAACTGGTGGAGCAGCAAGAGCAAGGACAAGAAACACATCTGGTTTGGAGAAACCATCAACGGTGGCTTCCACGTGAGTCCCCCGCTGGCTCTAGGCTGTGGGCGGCGCCTCAGAACCTCCCTCTGCTTTCTTCTGGGGAGTTTTCAGCACCTTGCTCACATTCCCACCAGTTCTGGGTGAGAGAGGGGGCTTAAGAGGAAGGAAGGAGGAGAGATAGGATTATTTTCCCCCCCATTTAGAGGTGGAGGAAGAGGTCCTCGGAGGCCTGCTCCACTTCCTGGAAGCAAAAATGTCTTCCCAGTGACCCCTCCCCAGCCGCCGTCAGCTGCTCCTCCCCCCGTCCGCTGGCAGCCCCCATCCCCGGGCCTCATGCCGCTGCTCTCCATCCTCACAGTTCAGCTATGGAGATGACAACCTGGCTCCCAACACCGCCAACGTCCAGATGACCTTCCTGCGCCTGCTGTCCACCGAGGGCTCTCAGAACATCACCTACCACTGCAAGAACAGCATTGCCTACCTGGACGAAGCTGCTGGCAACCTCAAGAAGGCTCTGCTCATCCAGGGCTCCAACGATGTGGAGATCCGGGCTGAGGGCAACAGCAGGTTCACATACACCGTTCTGAAGGATGGCTGCACGGTGAGTTGGGCAGGCTGGGCCACCAAAGAGAGAGAGAGAGAGAGAGAGAGAGCGCTTCCTGGGGCCCGGGGCTCAGGCTGGAGCAGGCTGAGGGCTGGCCCACGGCGGGATCGTGGTCCTAAAGGGGCACGCGTGTAAGGAGCTGTGCAGGGACGACGCACCAGCAACAGCTGGGGGAGGGGAGCTTGTGGGTTCTGTCTCCTCCCCTCCCTTGGCTCAGTGTGTCCAGCGACTTGTAGGAACAGTCATGCAATGTGTGGGGGCCTCTGCCCTTGCAGGTGGGGTGCTCACTGTGGGGGATGGGGAGGAGAAGGGCGGGGGGCGGGGGAGGCCCTGCTGCTGAGAACTAGAGTCTGGAGTCGAGGTGGAGGTCAATCCGAAAGAGAACTAGAGCGCCCCAGGGTGTTCTGCGCTTGGTGTTCTGTGATGCTTGGCTTTCCCAATCACAAGGCATCCACTGACTCTCCTCTTGTTCTCCCCTAGAAACACACCGGTAAGTGGGGCAAGACTATGATCGAGTACCGGTCACAGAAGACCTCCCGTCTGCCCATCATTGACATTGCACCCATGGACATAGGAGGGCCCGAGCAGGAATTCGGTGTGGACATAGGGCCTGTCTGCTTCTTGTAAAAACCTGAACCCAGAACCAACACAATCCATTGCAAACCCAAAGGACCCAAGTACTTTCCAATCCCAGTCACTCTAGGACTCTGCACTGAATGGCTGACCTGACCGGATGCCCATTCATCCCACCCTCTCACAGTTCGGACTTTGCTCCCCTCTCTAAGAGACCTGAACTGGGCAGACTGCAAAATCAAATCTCGGTGTTCTATTTATTTATTGTCTTCCTGTAAGACCTTTGGGTCAAGGCAGAGACAGGAAACTAACTGGAGTGAGTCAAACGCCCCCTGAGTGACTGCCCCCCAGCCCAGGCAAGAGGCCCCTGCAGGTGCCGGGCGCAGGGACTGTGTGTGTCCTACACAATGGTGCTATTCTGTGTCAAACACCTCTGTATTTTTTAAAACGTCAATTGATATTAAAAACAAAAAAATTATTGGAAAGTACATACTGGCTTGTGCTTTGTGCTTCTTTATTTTCCACGAGTCCTGGATTCTGTGGGCAGGACAAAACAGCTGTCCTCAGGCCTTCTCTTGACTGAAGCCACACTGCCTGGTATAGCCACCTCACACAAACTTGCCTTTTTTGTAACCCCTGGCACCGAGTGGAGCCCAGGGGTGAACAAGAAACAGAGACCCAAGGTTTGGGAAGGGAGGCCCGAGGCGGAGGTGGCGGGGCTTGTTCTTGAGCATAAACCCGGGCACACCTCCAGGGCGGATTAGTGCAAGAGGAGAGATGCTCTCTGAGCTCGGATGGGGATTGTAGGGGCAGGCTGCATCCTGCTACTGGGGAGAGATCAGAGATGCTCCATGGGAGGAGGGGGTGCACGATGTGGGGAGAGGAGTAAATCCACAGAGGCCCATGATAAGTGCACATGTTAATCAGACAATCTTGCTGACCTACTTATCTGTCTTTCCCTAAGACTTTAGTTCAAGGAGAAGTGTTAGGGCTAAACTCTCACCCCTTATTCCTTTTTCCTGGCCCCTATTCCTCACTTCCTGGGCTGGCACTTGAAGCTTCCATGAATGTCTTAACTGTGGGCTTATGAATGGACAGCCTTCCACTTCTTGCTTTTCAAAGACTTGTGTTTGTGGGGCAAAAAATGAGGAAGTGGACACCTTTTCCACTAGAGGGGGCTGGTGGATGACAAACTAAAAGAGTACACTACAAACAGAATTAGAAGAGCTCACTCATAATTTAAATAACACTTCTAAATACAAAAGAGCTGATGGGGGCAGTGTGGAGAGGTGCACAGGTGCTTATGAAAACTTCCTCAGACCACAGGTGGAGCTGATGAGTTTGGTTCCAACCTGTCAGCCACACTCAAAGCCCATCCTGCCCCTTGGCTCACTTCACTGGCCATGGTGGAGTGGCTACTTACTCTACAATGGCTCAGTAGATCCCGATCATCAGCTCAGACCCTGGTAAGAGGAGTCCCATGTGCACCAGGACATCAAGCTGATGTCTCGCAACCCACCCATTTCCTGGGGACCCAGTTAAAACCTAGATAAAACGGCAACTGCTGCATAGGTAACTGATGAATGGCCCAGAAGGTGGAGCTCAAGGGAAGAGAAGCAGCAGGACAGAAAGCCCTGCATCTGTGGTCGGATCAAAACCACCCTGGGTGGCAGTGCGGCAATGCAGTATAACTGCCCCCTTGTCCTAAACGGGGCCAGAGGCTTGCCACCGACTCCCATGACCCCTGATGCCCCCAGGAAAGGCAGGTCTCTCCAGGCACAATAACCTCTGATAACATTTTGACCCCAGCAGGACTGGGTGGACAGACCTGGCTGACTAGCTGTAGTCCTCAGTCAGGTTACTGTCCCTTTCTGGAGCTTCCTCATCTCTAACAAAGTGTCCAGCTTCAAAGGGCTTTAGTTTTTGGCACTGCGTGGAACCCAGGAGACTGACTCCAGTGAAGACTTACTCAAGATCCTGGGTACATCACAGACAAACTTCTAAAATAGTTTCCTCTTTTAAAGAAGAGAAGAAACAGAATGAAACTTGAGGTGGTGAAGAGTCTTACTTTAAAAGGCAAAGAATTAGGATTATTTTTGCCCAGAGAAATATTTAGGACCCCTGGATTCATGTAGAACTTTTACAAACAGATTGATTCTTTCAACAATTTGTTTCACATCTGGGGCTAGAAACCCTAGCAGGACAGTTGACTTAGAGGTCTCAGGGATCCTACTTTGGGGTAACTAGTGTTGCAGAACAGATAGTGGAGGTATACTGTAGCCTGTAAGGGACCTGGTATTGTTGGCATATAATTGTAAATAGTGTTCTTGTGGTTTGGGACCTAATCAAACCTATAAGCTTTTGCATAGCAAAGGAAACCATAAACAAAACAAAAAGACAACTTATGGACTGAGAGAAAATACTTGCAAATGATGAAACTGACAAGGGCTTAAGTTCCAAAATACACAAACAGCTCATACAATTAAATAACAACAAAAAAACAACCCAACTGGAAAAATAGGCAGAAGACCTAAATAGACACTTCTCCAAAGAAGACATACATGTGGCCAATAAACACATGAAAAGATACTCAACATCATTATTAGAGAAATAGAAATCAAAACTACAAAGAGGTACCACCTCACAGTGGTCAGAATGGCCACCATCAATCAACAAGTCTACAAATAATAAATGTGGAAGAGGGTGTGGAGAAAAGGGAACCCTCCTACACTGTTGGTGGGAATGTAAATTGGTACAGCCACTATGGAAGACATTATGCAAGTTCTTCAAAAAACATGGAAATAGAGGAGCCGTGTGATCCAGCAATCCTACTCCTGGGCAAATGGCCAGACAAAACTATAACTCCAAAAGATACATGTATCCCTATGCTCACAGCAGCACTATTCACAGCAGCCAAGACACGGAAACGACCTACATGCCCATCAACAGATCAAAGGATAAAGAAGGTGTGTGTGTGTATGTGTGTGTGTGTGTATATATATATATAGCTCACACGGAATACATGGTAATGTTACTCAGCCATAAAAAAGAACAAAATCGTGCCATTTGCAGCAACACGGAGGGACCCAGAAATTAAATGAAGTCAGTCAGAAAGACAAATACCATATATCACTTATACGTGGAGTCTAACGTACAACACAAATGAACATACTTACGAAACAGAAGAAAAGACAAACGTAGAAAACAGACTTGCAGCTGACAAGGAGGAGGGAAGGCGGGGGAAGGAACAATTGGATTAGGTGCAAACAATTATATATAGGATGGATAAACAATGAGGTTCTATGGCATAGCACAGGGAACTAAAGTCAATACCCTGTGGTAAAACATAATGGGAAAGAATATGAAAAAGTATATATATATATATGTATAACTGAATCACTTTGCTGCACAGCAGAAATTAACACAAATAGTAAATCAACTATATTTTAACAAAATTTTAAAAAGAAATGCATTCCTTCCAAGTCTCAATCCAGTATAAAGGTGATGGCAATGACAGCTGAGCCAACCACTTCCTCTATTTTGGCGTTGCTGAGAGCAAATTCTATATGCATTTGTTCAAGTATTAACAGAGAGCATGACCCAACTACTCAGAGCATCCCACAGTGCAGGATGGGATGCTGAGGATATAAACAGACATGACAGCTTATAGCGTCATTCAGTTCAGTTCAGTTCAGTCACTCAGTCGTGTCCGACTCTTTGCGACCCCATGAATCACAGCACGCCAGGCCTCCCTGTCCATCACCAACTCCCGGAGTTCACCAAGACTCACGTCCATCGAGTCAGTGATGCCATCCAGCCATCTCATCCTCTGTTGTTCCCTTTTCCTCCTGCCCCCAATCCCTCCCAGCATCAGAGTGTTTTCCAATGAGTCAACTCTTCGCATCAGGTGGCCAAAGTACTGGAGCTTCAGTTTTAGCATCAGTCCTTCCAATGAACACCCAGGACTGATCTCCTTTAGAATGGACTGGTTGGATCTCCTTGCAGTCCAAGGGACTCTCAAGAGTCTTCTCCAACACCACAGTTCAAAAGCATCAATTCTTCGGCGCTCAGCTTTCTTCACAGTCCAACTCTAGCATCCATACATGACCACTGGAAAAAGCATAGACTTGACTAGTCGGACCTTTGTTGGCAAAGTAATGTCTCTGCTTTTCAATATGCTATCTAGGTTGGTCATAACTTTTCTTCCAAGGAGTAAGTGTCTTTTAATTTCATGGCTGCAGTCACCATCTGCAGTGATTTTGGAGCCCAAAAAGATAAAGTCTGACAGTTTCCACTGTTTCCCCATCTATTTCCCATGAAGTGATGGGACAAGATGCCATGATCTTTGTTTTCTGAATGCTGAGCTTTAGGCCAACTTTTTCACTCTCCTCTTTCACTTTCATCAAGAGGCATTTTAGTTCCTCTTCACTTTCTGCCATAAGGGTGATGTCATCTGCATATCAGACTTATTCCTTTATGTTTAAAAATATAACTGCTCTCATTTGAATATTATAGCTGCATTTAAAGACAATGTTGAGGTGCAAGAAATGCTACTGAGGCACACGGTCACAAAATGTTACTCAGAACTGAAGTACCAATAGGAGTAGCTTTTTGAGAATCACATGAAAAATATGCTGGAGGCTGTTTGGAAAATGGAAAAAGAAAAAATGAAGCAATATGAACATCTTCAAGTATTTAGGGCATGTTCTCAAAACTGGTGCACTTGTGCCTCCATACAAATCATGTTTCACCATTTACACAGAGAACAGCCATCACCATCCTGTACATACAGACCGTTAAAGGATTCAGGTTAACAGGGAAACTCAGCTTTTGGGTTACACAGTCATGGTCAGAATCAGCCAAACAGCCAGGAAATTTAGCCTCAGTCTGAAGACTCAGTAATACTGAAAATCAAGCTACGGGAATGGGGGCAAAAAAAACAGACCCCCAGCCACCACCTACTGCTGTTAGGTATTTCCTGAAGCACCAGAGCACGTGAAGGAGCCGGAGCCTATCTTAGCGGAGCTCTGAAACCAACTACTCAAGCTTCCCCCAGATGCCCTGCCATCCTGGGGCTGGAGCCTGCTCTGCAGTGGCTGAGAGAGTGGAGACGTTCAAGACACTTGCAACTTCACACCACGGCCTCTTAATCAGCAAGTTACTCCTCCTCAGACGGTAAAGAATCTGCCTGCAGAGCAGGAGACCCAGGTTCGATCCCTGGGTTGGGAGATCCTCTGGAGAAGAAATGGCAACCACTCCAGTCTTCTTGCCTGGAGAATCCCATAGACAGAGGAGCCTGGTGGGTGGGTGATGGTCCATGGAGTCGCAAAGAGTGGGACACGACTGAGCGACTAACACTGCTACTGCTATTCCTCCTTAGAGAAGCAGCTTCTCATTTCCCAGGTGCCACTGCGCTACCTCTCCCAACCTGCAGGGGGCACTAAAACAGCGCTACGACAGCCTGTCACCACCAGAGGCGGATGGACAAGAGCGAGGCTTCCCTGGCAGGAGGCTGCTTTCCGTGACAGGAGCTCACAGCAACAGGGCTTCTCTTCCCTTCCCATCCTGTGCTGATCCACTGCGCAGGCAACTGTTCTACGGTCCCCCAGAGGTGCCCACTTGAGACATCCAGGAAATCAGAGGAGACACAGATCAATCAAAAGCAGGGTTTATTTATTTATTTGTTATCAAATTCCCCAATCCATGTTCCAGCCAATGGATGGAGGGTAAATTACACCCCACATAGACTCTTAGTAAAAACAATTTTAACTTTCTACAGAAAAAAAAAAAAAAAAGTTTTTCTTTTTTTAAATAAAGTTCCTAGGCATTTGGAAACATGAAAAACTTTCACATGTTGAACGTTCTGTGCTTTCTTCAATGTATCAAATGCTCCCTCCCTGCTGCTGCCTCTGTGAGGAGGCCCCTTCTGCAGCTACACTGAGGCCCTAGTTCTGTATCATTGTATCGTCTGATAACCTAGAACCGTGGTAGGATTTCAATTTATAACGCCACCCCTGCCCCCAAACAGCTGAAAAGATCTCACTCAAACTCGTCAAACCTTCTTCCAGTGCCTACTATTTGCTTGGCATCGGCTAGGTGCTAGGCAGTGATCCTGCTGGTTCTGAGAAAGGTCATTGGTGCTAGGGGAGGACTTTTCCTCCCAAGTGGCTGGGGATTGAGAGAACCAATTTCTCCTCTGGTTCTACCACTTGAGGCAGGTACAGGTCTCAGGTCCTGGGAAGAGAAGCTGTGTCTCTTCTGACAGGTGCTGCCATGGAAGAACCGAGAGCAGTTTCTAAACTGCTGTGGAATTTACTCCACAATCCACATAGTGATGTGTCTCCAAGGAGCTCTGGGTCACGTGGCCAATGTAGGAAATCTTCACCGAAGTTCTAGGGAAAAGAAAACTAAGGAGAATTAATTCTGTTTCTGAGAATAAATTAAATAAGAGAGATTGCCCAAATAAATTCTTGCAAGCTCAGGCGATAACACACAGGTCTCAGACACATGTCTTCATGGTTACACAACCAGGAAGTCAGAGGATCTTTTCATATCCCCAGAGACACTGTGCCCTGAGATGACCTTCTAAATAAGTGGTTCTCAGCTGGGGACATTTTTGCCCCACAGGGAACTTCTAGCAGTGTCTAGACATCTGGGGTTGTTACAGCTGAGCGGGGGAGGAGGTAAGCCCCTCGCAGGTAAGGGCGGGGGATGCTGCCAAGCATCCTACAATGCACAGAACGGCCCGTCACAACAAAGAACTGTCTGGCCCAAAATGTCAACAGTGCCAAGGCTAAAAAACCCTGCTCTAAACCCTCATATTTCAAATGTCTGCAGCAGACCCTTGTCACTTGCAAATTTAATTGTCATGGTTCTAAAAATAACCCTACAGGTCCATGACATGTGGTAATTTGTGTGGTTAGAAAGTAAGTCTGGCTGGATGCCCTGGGCTTAGGCCTTGAGAAAGCTTTTCCCCTCTTTACTGGTCCCATGAGGATTCCAAAGCGATGACACAACTGGACCCCGTTTCCTGGAGAAAATTCTTTATCTAACTGCTCCCTGTGAGTCTGGTGACGGGTGACCGGGACTTGGACGCTGCCTCTCAAGGACAGCAAGGCTCTGCCGTGACGGTGCCTACAGTGCATCCAGCACAACCTCTTTGCCTTGTGGGTCCCACAGGCTCTCTCGAGCAAGGCTGGCCAGCTCACGTGGCCTGCCAGTCCAGGCCCTGCGCACAAGGAAATGAGCAACATACCGAACGAAGACCACTATGTTGTGCACTCCAATATAGGGTAGCGTGCAGAAGAAGCTGCCAAACAACAGAGGGATGGTCAGTTCAAGTGAGTCAGCAGGAATGCCGAGTTACCCTGTCAAACTGAAGAGCATTCAGCCCCATCTGGGTGCTTCCCCTACCCCACACCCGCCCTCCTGGCCTAAGCACTGTCCCGGCTCACTGGTTCCAGGTCCCCACAGTATCTTTCCATCCTCCCACATCACTATCTTCTTGGTTTTTGTTTTGTTTTGTGTTTAATGCCCATCACAAAATGCTCAAGTTTGGAAATGTTTCTAGTGGCCTAATGTTCTCTTTTCAGAAATCTGAGCACTTGAGTCACATATCAAATACCATATCCTCCTAAAAAAAATCTCAAGATAGCGAACCCACAGGCTAAAAGGCTGGAACTCTAGGCAGGACCAGCTCCCCTCAATTGAGCTCAACTCTGAACCCCTTTCAACCCATAAAATGCACACATATAGAGAACACTGTCCTTACTACACATAGGAATATGGTCCTCCCATCTCGGCCTTCGCAGTAAAATTCACCTGAAAACAAGACACCAGAGTCAGTCTGTGGCCAGGCAAGCTTGACACAGAACAGTTCTGTTACTAGCAACCCAAGAACCTGACAGCATTCTTCTAGCACATATAAAATATTTCCCCCAGATGGTCACTAATCTTAAGACCATGAGCCTCTAACAAAACTTCCCACCTCTTCCCTTTTGAGAGGTCAATGGGCCCCAGATTATCCTAAGGCCTTTTCTTGATTGTTGGTGAACTGTTTTCTCCTACAAATTCTTGCTTCCGTAACACTTAATTCTTAGCTGATTTTTTCCCCTAATATTTCATAATTACAGAGCTTGTCAGCTCTTCCTCATCGGCTAGTTCCTACCAGTAGAAATGAGGAGAGGGAGAGGAAAGGAGCGAGGCCACGGCGTTTCACAGCCCAGCAGGGCCAGGCTCCTAAAGGCAGGCATACCAAGTGTTCGCTCCGAGGCGGAATGAGGGAGATGTTAGTCGTCGTGTACGACCCAACCACGGTGTTCATGTACTGAACCTCGCTGGACAGGCTGGTCACCGCCACAGAGTAGAAGTTGGAGTTTCTAATTTTCAGAGTGGCCTGCGTCAGTGCAAGTGAGGAAACACGATAAGTGTCCTGGGTACAAGACTTGCAGGTGCACGACCCAGGAAGGGCGGCCCTCATCTTACCGTGATGGCGAGGATGACAAGGGACCTCTGCTCATCAAATGTGACTTTCACCACTTTGATGCCATCGTCATCCACGAGGACTGAATGTGGAAACAGGAAGAAAACCACCAAACCAGACGCCAGGAGGCAGAGCAGGATAGAGAGGAGGACATACTGCTTCCTGCAAATGACAAAGCATACAACCAAGCCAGGGAGTCAAGATATCAAGGTCCAGTAAGTTGAGATAAAACGCAAAACCAGGAATGAGGAAGGGAGAAACAAGAAAGTGCACAGGGCCAGGAATCGCAAACCAAGCAAGAAGGTGTAGAGTGGGAGAAGCCTTTCAAAGCCCTCTGAATGCTGTCTGCAATCTGGGAAAAGAAGCTGATGAGAGGAGCTGTGTGGACACAAACATCTCTTCCCCTGCCAGGACACCCTCTTCTCCAATTCCTCCCAATTCAGCTCCTTCACTTGAGCCTCGGCCCTCAGAGTGTTTCTAGCTTCACGTTTCCTTCCCCAGATTGCAAGGAGGGCAGAGACATCTTGCTTAAGCAAAAAGTATTAAAGGAAGTGGGGAATTTTACAAGAACAGATAACCGTTTCAAAAAGCGAACTGGCATTCATACACAGAAAAAAGGACTAGGGACGGCTGTAGGCATTAACAGGCGAGACTCAGATGACTCACGTTCTCTGAGGACGCAACCGCTGATCGCTGTGAGGGATCAAAGCCACCAACTCATTAACTTGCTCTAGAAAAGAAACAATTGACAATCTTGGTAAAATAAATCCCACGTGTGACAGTACTTTCCTTCACATACACAGGAGCCTGCCACAACATATACTTGTCCGGGATTATTTGTTTCTAAGATACCAGTTTGGGTCTCACGAACAAGAAACAAATAAATCTGTAGAGAGTGCTACAAATTACAAGACGTCTATCAGTGCTGCCAGAGTTCTGACATGGAAGCTGAGAAATCTAGGATCTGGGGACTTCCCTGACGGCTCAGTGACTTAGACTGGGTGCTCCCAATGCAGGGGGCCCGGGTTCTGTCCCTGCTCAGGGAACGAGATTCCACATGCCACAATTAAAGATGCTGCAGGCTGCAACTGAGACCCAGAGCAACCAAACAAATAAATACTAAGAAGAAGAAGAAATCTCGGACCTTGTTCTGGCTTTACTGCATGGCCTTGAGCTGAGGCATGGTTACAAACCGCTGCCTGGCCTTAGGTTAAGTCATTACCTCTCTAGGCCATTGTGTCCTCATCTATAATATGAAGGCTTTGGATTGAATGCTTTCTAAGGTTTTTATCAGCTTTAAACCTCTGTGACCCTCCATCTAAACTGCTAAGACTTTTTGAGAGCCAACTTAGTGATAGATAATTCTGTACCCAATCCAGGCTCCAGTCCTGGGCATGTTTTTCTCCCCCGACTTGATTTTTTTTTTTTTAGACCTTAGGTTGTTAATGATTCACTATCTGCTTCCTTGAATAGAAGCTTCCAAGATGGTGTCTGCTCCTCCTCCCCCACAAAGCCATGCCAGGCCCTGAGTGTCAGCAATGAAGAAATGTATGTCAAACAGCAGAATGTAGAGCAAATCACGTGTTCCAACCCAAGGAAACAACAAATAGAAGAGTGAAAGTGAAGAAAAGTAAGGCTATCAAATATCAGGAAACCCAGAGAAGCTGGGGAACCTGCCCAAGTTTATCAATCCAGCTGAGCTGGCTCCTGCTCAGGGCATGGTCTGTGACCGTGGTACTGCTGCAAGGAAAAAAGTTCAGTCTGGGAGAAAGGAGAAGTTTTGTGGGTATCCTGGCATTCTCCTTGCGGAATCATCTTTTACCATGATCACCAAAGACTCACCTGGAATGTAGCCTGTCCCCTGACACGTGAGACAGGTAACGCTATCTCGCCCGGTGAATTCCACATAGGGGAACTGAGCAATAGCCTCCTGCTGCTCCCGTTCGGCCAGAGAATCCTCAGTGTCATCTGCTTTCCTTCGCTTGCTGAAAGGCCGGTGAGCATAGGTGGAATGACGGGACCCCATGGCCAGGATGTGCGCCTTGTGTCATGTCCTAGGATGCAAAGAGGCAAGTGAGTGCGTGTTACCGGCTGTGCGTCTCTATGAGAAAAGTGTAACAAAAAATGACCAAATTCCCCTCCCGAGTGTGATCCCGAACACCTGCACAATTTCTACCAGGCCCCTCATTTTCTACCACGGCTCCCTAACCCACCACCGACTCTCGACACACGGCCTGAGGGAACAGGGGCCGCATTCGCCAGTCTGCCCAGCTCCTCATCGCCCTGGGAATCGGGGCACCCCAGCTCCCACGAGGTCCAGGCTCACCCCTCCTGTCTGCTACTTGCAAACTCTGTGTCTTTCTAGAAAAAAACCTTCCCGGACAAACAACAAGCCCCAAATTAATAACAGGCCTCAGACAGTCCCCACTCTTCCGCCCCCAGCTCCAGGAGGCGGGCTCAGTTCACGCCCCTTGTCAAAAAGCGCGCTCCGAGCCCACCAGAGTCGCCCAGGCGGGAGCGAACGCCGAAGACCCCAAACCTGCAGGACACGAACTCCCGGCAGCTCCTCTCCGGGCCGGAACCCCCTGCCACCCGCCGGATACTGCGGGTTTACCTGCCTCTCGAGTGTTTAGAGCTGCACGCACTCGATGCGCATGCACTCGGTGCGCAAGCCGGCTCGGGGACGCCGGCGTGAGCGCGCGTGCGCCCTTCGCAGCCCAGCTGGCGGTGCCGATAGAGGGCAGCAGAGAGAGGAGAGCGGGGCGGGGTGGGGAGCAGCGCGTCTCGGGGCTTGAAGCTGGTGGACCAGAGAAGATGCTCCGCGGTCCGCCAGAAACACCGGGAAAGGTTCCAGTGAAGGTTCGAGTGAAGGTTCCAGATGAGGAGGGAGGCGGAAAGCGCTGGCAGCCAAAACCATTCTCAGCTAGTCTTGGAGCACAGGAGTTGTGAAGATGCTGAGAGTAAAAAGATGCATCACAGAACCTGCCCTCAACCTGCTTCAGGGCGTCCCCAGCCCTAGAGACAGACAGACGGACACACACACACACACACACACACACACACACACACACACACACACCATGCGCATGAGGGGTTAGAGGACACTTTTTAAAGGGCGAGTTTCTCTGTACAGACTGCCTGATTGAGCTTCACCTGCCGCAGAAGCAGACATTGCTGCTGCTGCTGCTAAGTCGCTTCAGTCGTGTCCGACTCTGTGCGACCCCCTAGACAGCAGCCCACCACGCTCCTCTGTCCCTGGGATTCTCCAGGCAAGAATACTGGAGTGGGTTGCCATTTCCTTCTCTGAAGCAGACGTTAACCACATGAAATTATAAAGATGATGCTGGGGAGAGGAGAGCTTCTGAACTGGGGGCGTGCCCTGCAATGGGGAGTGAAAATAGCGACCTGTGAGCCCCGTGCCACCTCCACCCCTCTCGCCTCCTTCTCTTGTGAGGAAGGCTGATGTCCCTGCTGCTCTCTAGCCACCTGCCAACTACTGGTCACAGTCAGCCCACAGAACACTTAGAGTGAGAAATGTTAAAGAAAAAAACTGAGGGGCACACTGAAGACAGTGAGGCAGACTTTATTCAAGGGGGGGATGCAGTGATAGGTGTAGGACTGCTGCTACCAATGGGGTCTTGCCATGGGGCAGAGAGATTGGGCTCAAGTCTCAATACAGCAGGGCAAGTGGGAACTTAGAGCCAAGGAGCAGGTGAGGGTCAGTGGATGGAAAATTACTAAGAGACAGCATCATGGGTAAGGGGAATCCTGGCCAAACAGACCAAACAGGATTCTTGCTAAAGACAGGCCATGGTGATTAGCCATCACCTGGGGGTTGGAGGAGGACAAGGAATCCAATCAGATTCCGATTATCATCCGAAGATGATCCGATTTTGAGGGCCTGGGATTCCTGCTAAGGTGATTTATCAGATGGTGGTGGTTTAGTCGCTAAGTCGTGTCTGACTCTTGCAACCCCATGGACTGTAGCCTGCTAGGCTCCTCTGTCCATGGGATTCTCCAGGCAAGAGTACTGGAGTGGGTTGCCATTTCCTTCTTCAGAGGATCTTCCTGACCTGGGAATTGAACCCATGTCTTCTGCATTTCAGGCAGATTCTTTACTGACTGAGCTATGAAGGAAGCCCTGATTTTATCAGGGTTCATGTTAAAACTGGATTTTATAATAAGTGCACAGATGGACCTGGAGAAGATTCAGGAACCTGACTAAAGTTTGGTCAAACAAAGATTATTTGTCAGAAGCAACAAGGAGCCATTGCTCTTTTTCCATTTCTGGCCCACACCTTCTCCTTCATGAAATTGTTCTTCATGTCTCTCCTTCCAAGCTCTATACCAGTTTACATTCCTTGTTTACACAATTCTGATTTCGTTGGAGGTAGCAGTATGTTCAGTGAAAAATACATTTCCCACCTTACTTGCCATGTGACACAGTTTGAGTCAATGAGATGCGTGGGACTTCCAGGAAAGAGCCTTATTAAGGGATGAAGATTCAACTGGTACTTTGACCTTATTCTTCCTGTTTGGAGTTAGGACTTGATGTTGGAGATGGGGCAGCCATCTTCTGCCCATAAAGGAAGAAGTGTGTGCTAAGGAAGGCTGCGTAGAGGGATTAAAAGAGCTCAGGTGGCTGATGACATTTGGACTACCTTCCTTCTGACTTTTCATTATGTGAGAAAAATAACCACCCCCACCTCTACAAATTGTGGTGTGTATGTGTGTGTGTGTGTCTTTCTCATAGTGGGGTTCAGTCTTAATAGATACAGACATGGAGCTAGTTGAGGGGAAAGCCTCGATTTTCACAAGGCAGTCTGACTGCTTTACCCAAACACCACGTAGGCCACCCTTAGGCTTCTATCGTCTTGTAACATCTGCCCTCAGGTCACAGGCCTTTAGAGAGAGGGGGCCCCTTGCCTGTCTGAGGCCCATCTTCCAAGTTCAGTTTTCCTATCTGAAGACCCCCTTTTCACAGGGAATTCACTTGGGGCATCTGGGGAATGCGCCCATCCTTCAGTCACATGGGGCCTCACTTCGTGGCTTCTGCTGGAAGCCTGCCAAGGGCAAGGGGCAGTGAGCCTAATGTCCGCACTATGGACGGACACTGCAGAGGGAGTCCAGGCTGTCCCAGGAGCAGGGAGGGTGAGGAAGGCAGCAGAAGAGAAGGCCAGGGGAAAACTGAGGGCTGTGGATGCTTTGTAAAGGAAGGGAGACAGGCTAAGGGCTTGGGCCCATGTGAGGAAAACCAGTGCTCAGGTTGCTGGGGAATAGAAAGGGTGTCTGGGGGTTTAACCAGCAGAACCCCTGAGGCTTTCTGACAGTCTGTTGTCTGGGACAGACTGTACCCTCCTATTCCTCCTTGTCTCCCCAGCACCCAGCTCGAAGCCCAGTGTGTGGTAGGCCCTCGATAAATGCCTGCGGAATGACCTCACCTGGAGCCTGGCCTGCACCGCCTGGGGGAGTAGTCTCAGCATCCGCCATGGCCATCCAGGTGGCTGTTTTAATTGGGCAGCACATTCCTGAAGAGCCACCCATCACTTCTCACCTGTGCCTGGCTTCCAAGGTTATCTGAGTATCTGGTTACAAGCAGTGAGGTTACTGCAGACATGAGCTCACTGGGGCTCTTGGTGGTAGTGGGGTGGGGCGGGGAGCGGAGTGGGACCAACCAGAGATCCCTGCCCTCCCAGCTCCTCAGTTTCTCCATGTGCATCACGTACCCCTGGCCCCACAGGCTGAGGGGAGTCATGCATCGAGTGGCTGTGGTCCTGAAAGGCCTTGCACACGAGAAAAGTGAGCGCTTAGAGTTGGCAGAGTTCTTCATGGTCTTTCTTCATCCTGTGCCCTTTGTTAATTCACACAGTGGAGACAACTTACTGTTGTTGTTTAGTCACTAAGTCCTGTTTGACTCTGTGACCCCATAGACTGTAGCCCACCAGGCTTCCCTGTCTATGGGATTTTCCAGGCAAGAATACTGGAGCGGGTTGCCATTTCCTTCTCCAGGGGATCTTCCGGACCCAGGGATGGAACACGCATCTCCTGCATTGCAGGTGGGTTCTTTACTGCTGAACCACTAAGAAAGTCCAGAAAAAATTTGCTTGATGTTAAAAATACAGACCGGAACCAGATATGCCATTGCCTTGTTCCATATACTTTCCAAAGAGATTTGGGGACTCACTAGAGTGTAGAGAGAGGGTGCTGCAGACACTGGCCACGGGCAGATTTAAGGGGCACACAACCTGTTTAATTTAAGGATTCTGTGTTTATTCTAGCTGAGAGATTTCAGTGTGCAGAGCACTGGCGCATGTGTTGTTCAGATAAAGAGGAATAATAGGCCCTGCCCTCCAAGATTCCAGATACAGTTCTAGTGAAACGGAGCAGGACTGTATGGTCTTTGCCCTGTCCCCCATGTCCTCTGCCTGCCTTTTGCCTGTGGAAAACTTTAGTCAAAAAATAAGTTTAATCAGAGAAGTGAGAAATGCTGAAACAAAGGAAAACAATCAAAGGAACCTAAATAATAATAATGTAGTCCGTAAGCATAGTCAAGGACCTTTAGTTCTTTCTCAAGGGCTATAGATAATATTCTGAGCCACATCCTGTGAGCTGTCTTATATATACCAAAACCCCAGGTGGAGAAGATAACTCCATGATGACCAGACTGTACCCAGGATATGAGCTGCCATAATTCTAAGAACTGACCGCAAAGAAATGGGAACAAACTGACCCCGGAACTGAAGATTAACTGTACCTAAAACAATCAAGACGACGCTGGTGAGACCACTGATGACCAATTTAAGGATAACTCTTAGAGATGACTGTGCTATTTCTGCACATAGCCCCCCACCCCACCCTGTCTATAAAAGCTCTCATCCCCTGCTTGTTGGGGGCAGTGGCAGGGGGCAGTCGGCCTTTGGACAGACGTCTACAACCTTCCCCTTGCCCAACCCCCAGTTGCCAGCATCTGAAATAAAGCAAACTGTCCTTTCCACCAACCTGGCCTGTTTATTGGCTCTTGAGCGATGAGCAGCCGGACCCACCACACAAATTCCTTTCGGTAACGCTAGGAAGGTCTAGAGGGAGAAGGGGGAGAAGATGGTCCCTTGCCTTTAAGAACCTCTTCTAGCAGTGGAGCAGTTTACCACTTACCTGGCACTTCCCTAGATGGGAAACAGCTGTTATTTCCATTTTAGGCTGAGTCCGGGAGGCTGACTGCCCTAGCCATAGTGGTAAGGTCAGAACTGGATCAAGAGTGTTCTGCTCTCAAGCCCCACCTCTTTTTACTTTACTATGCTATATCCTATGAAGAATGGTCACAGGAAGTAGGTCTACAGGCCTGTTCTAGGAAGAGAAGTGACCCAGAGGGTGCTTGTATGCAAAAGGGATCTGGGTCGGGGGGCTTCCCTGTGTGCTGAGCCCACAGCAGCTGGAGGCAGGGAGCTCTGCCTAGAGAGCTCTTCCCACCTTGATGGAAAGACAGTGGGGATGCAGGGGCTTGTGCGTTCAAGGAACTGATAATCTACCACACACCACTGAAGTTCAGCAAGGCCAGGGACTTCCCAGCTCCATCCCCAAGGGCACAGAGGGGGCAGACTGTGGGGCCCACACTCACCTGGCTCAGGGGTGCACCCTGGGACAGCCAATACTGTTCTGAGTGCTGTCTGCATGGGAGGTATGAGCCTTCCTCCAGAAACCCAGGTGGACAAAAGATATCCTATTGAGGCAGGAGATAAATGGGCTCAGGGTAGGCATTTACAACTAGTTTCCTGTTTACATTTCCTGAGGAAGGAGCAGGTGGGCTCAGGGCTAGATATTTACAATCAGCCTCCTGTTTGCACTTAGAAATAAGCAACAAAAACAGGCCAAATAGCCAGGCTTTGTCTCCTGAGGACACTTGAAGATAACAGCTATGGCAGGGATGGAGAGGGGCTAAGCCCTACCTGAGTAGAAGATCAAGAGGTCACATATTTCTCATCCTTGGGGCAGCAGAGACACTGCACAGGTGTGGAGAGGCTCCTTGGTGGTCGAGAAGGAGGGGTATCATCTCAGAACAATTGATGCCAAGGTCCCTCTATAGGGCTCTGTGCTGAAATCCATCTTGGAAAAAAGTTGTGCATGCATGTTGGGGAGGGTCCTAGGGCAGGTCAGGAAAAAGAAACCAGGTAATTGGCCAAAGATAAGCAAAGACTCCCCACATAAATGACTTAACCACCTCTTCACTGGGCTCCTTCTCAAAGAGGGGACACCCAACCTCTCTGGGAGTGTATCTCTGTGTTGCTTCTGTCTTAACGAAACAAGCTGTTTCTCTGTGTACTCTCCCATTTGTTCTGCTGTGTCTCTAATAATACACTTTTTATCATTTTTACAGTTTTTGCCTCCTTGAGGAATGCACTTTTCAATGAAGGCAAGGGCCAGGGGAATTTTGCATCTAGTCTCTATCCCCTGCTGTACTTGTGGCTAGGATTCCTGGTTTTCATCCAGGCTGCCCAGGTTCAATTCCTGGGTAGGGAACTAAGATCTCACTTCAAGCTACTGCTCACTGCTGCTGCTTCTCCAAGATCACTATTTAAAAAAAGGATGGGGGGAACCAACCTAAATCTAACTCAGAGTCCCAGACTGGTGCGGAATTTAATCTCCTTGGTCATCAAGGCTTCTTCTCTTCCCCAAGATGTCTCAAGAGCCCCACAGACTTGCTTCTGAGAGTCAGGAAGCAGGGGCAGGAAGGGCCTCTCACACTCGGCCCACCATGTCATGCTCTCTCCTCCTCATCCAGCACTCCACAGGCCTCTGATTTGGGGGCTGTTAGTGCTTTCTCCGGGTCTGGGAATCATTGCTCTGGCTGGCACGGCTGATGCCCAGGGTTCAGTATGCCCAGTGCACAGGGCAGACCCAGGGCAGGGGTCTCAGAGCCTCACAGCCTTGCCAATGGGCTTGCCTGCAGGCGGTCCTTCCAAAACCTATTGATGTCACTTCGGGGGCTCTGAAGAGCTCTGGTACCATAGTCCTTTATGCCTCAGTGCAGAAAAGAATTCGGCTAGAGCAGTGTGGTAGGTAAGAAGTGATTTATTAGAATAGGATGTTTTTCAGGCTTACAAGCAGGCAGGTGAGAAATGCTGTGTCCCAAGAACACTCACTGGGCTACAGTTTTATAATCAAAGGAAAAGTGGTGGGGGGAGGGCAGGGTGGAGAAGGGCCTTCTTTGTCTTTCTTGAGTAGATGTCACGTTTCCATCATCAGTTCCTCCCCCAGGTTGGGCAGGGAAGTTTACTTGTCCCTGTACGGTCAGGCCAGGACTGTCATATAGCACTTTGGAAAAATATTTTCAGGTTTCAGTACAATGAGGGTTTTTTATTTTGAAAAGTCGCCTTTCCATAAATGATTGCTTTTTGTGTGCACAGAACCTGTCCTAGGGATCATTAACTTATTGAGCTCAGTGGGCAGGATGTGGGTCTCTCGCCACCTTTGTTTTATTGTTTGGGGGCATGTCCCATGCTTCTGTTGTATGGTTTTGTTGCTAAGCAAGCTGCTTGGTTTTGTGGTTAAGCAAACCTGCTTTTTTGAGTAATCATTAACTTATCAGTGTCTCCCTTATTTTCCTACTTACAATCCCCTAATGGGATTAACGGACTTCCCAGGTGGCACAGTGGTTAAAAAAAAAAAAAAATCCTCCTGCCAGTGCAGGAGACGCAGGAAGTGCGAGTTTGATCCCTGAGTCGGGACAATCCCCTGGAGAAGGAAACGGCAACCCACTCCAGTATTCTTGCCTGGGAAATCCCACGGATAACGGAGCCCGGTAAGCTACAGTCCATGGGGTGGCAAAGAGTCAGAGACGACTGAGCACACACGCAGCCAGGCAGTGGGGTTAACTAATTACTTATTTTGCCCCTTCATTCTGCCCCATCACTTTCCCCACTTGATGCAGGCTCCAGCTCTCCCTGCCCTCCCCTTGGTTTTCCTTTCTCTCTTCAACAGCACCTCAGGAACACCTAGTATTCTCTCTCTCAGCTCAATAGCTGAGCCATTGATGAAAGACTGATTAAGGAACAGTCTTAAAGCAGCCTTTTAAGAAAGCCTCTACCCCACAGAAATCAAAGAGCCCCAAAGGGCTGATATCTAAATGGAACAGGGGACAGAAATACAGGGAAAAGCAAAACACAAACTGACATCTTAAAAGGCACACCAAACTAGATTCTCTGGTAGGGGGACTTGCAGATGAAAGAGATAAATGCCTGCCCCTGAAGCCTATTAACAACTGTCCCCAGGGTCTATGTAATGGCTGTGGGGGCCTTGATCCTTATAACTGCTGAAGTCCCTCCAATGATGATGATCTGAGATGAGCACACTCTAAGTCACATTGATGTGTGTGCTAGCCACACGTAATGTAAACTCCATGGCCCTCCCTCCCCTCTGGGAATTGACACCCCTAAGCAATGCCACCCCCCTAAGAAGGTGATAGGAATAAGGGAGCCCCAGAGAGAGCCTGAGGGCAGGAGGCAGTGATGGACTCCAAGAGGTTCTTAGAGAAACAAAATCCACATCCAACCCCATCCTGAAAGCCAACTGTCTGAAGAAGCTCTGGGTGTCTTCCCTCCTGTCGATTTAAAAAATAGTCACAACCTAAAAGTTATGACTTTATTATATGCTTTATTCAGTGGGGATTTTTAGGACTTCAAACCCAGGAGATAGCATCTCAAGTAACCCTGAGAGAACTGCTCCAAGGAGGCAAGGGGAGGAGACATCATATAGAAGTTTTGCTAAGGACAGGTAGTTTGGACTTCAAAAGATTATTGTTAATTGAAGAAAATAAGATATCCCAAGTTAAGGAAATTAGTGCTTTTCTAAGTATAGGAAGATGCAAGCGTCTGGGCTCACTGAAATTCAGTTCATATGTATCCCAGCTATCCTGGGCCAGTATCCTCAGTTTTTTCCCCAACCTGAGCTCCCTTGCGGCTCACCATAGGGAGTGTCTGCAGTCCTGATGGCTGCTGGATCACAGGTATTCTCCTCTTTCCTGAGTGCCCTTAGGGCTCGCCAGTCACATTGGAGGGCTGCGATTGCTGATGACTGTTACATCCTTGTTTACTGATACGGCAGGAAGCGCTCCATTTCTCACTCTTCATCCCTCTATAGTCAGTGGTTGGATTCAGTCCTCCATATCTGTTGCCTAAGCAATTGTAATAGCCTGCCTAGTAGGCTTTCTGACTTCAGAAAAAATGATCGTTTACTGAGTGTCTATTATGTGCCAGGCACTGGGGTAGGCACTGCCCACACAGTCTCATCTGGTCCGCTCAACAACTCTGCCCGTGGGGCATCGTTACCGCCTTTGATGGATGAGGAGTCTGCAGCTTGGAGAAGTGAATCCATGTCACCCAGAGGAGTACAAGGGCTCCACGAGCCTCTGCTACTTGCTCTTATACCCACATCCCATTGGTCTAGTGGTCCTCTCCTAAATAAATGCAGGGACTTCTCTGGTGGTCCAGTGACTAAGACTCTATACTCCCAATGCAAGGGGCGTGGGTTCAATCCCTAGCCAGGGAACTAGATTCCACATGTAGCAACTAAGAATTTGCATGCTGCAACTAAAAATCCCACATGATGCAACTAAGATCAAAGATCCTACCTTGCCGCAACCAAGACCTGGCACAGCCTAATTAATTAATTACAATACATAAAATGCAAACGTGGTGGTATCATCTTGTCTCTTAAAACCTTCGGCGGATCCTCACAGGCTGCAGGAAGAGACCCAAACCCCTTCCACAACTTGCAAGGCCCTTCCACTCTCCTGCTGCCCTCTTCCCTCTAACCACACGCTCTGACCACAGCAGACTATTTGTAGCTCCCTAAACATGCCGGGACTCTATGTGCTCGCTAGTTCTGCCCTCTTTGTGTGGGATATTCTTTCCTCCCTGCCCCACCCAATCCACACCCTTTGTCCTACTCTCAGAGAGATCCTACACAGCCACCCAAGCCCAGCCCAGATGTCACTCTGGAATCTTCTCCTGCCGCCCCTGCGCACACGCTACCTGGCGTCAGCCCTGCTGTCCTCACATCTATCCGTCTCTTCTCTAGCGCCTGCGCTTTCTCCATTATAATCCTCTGTTAACCAGGCTGAATGTCCTGTTAGACTGTCCATTCCGTGTGGGCAGAGATGGTGCCTCTGGAGCCTAGAGGAGAGCCTGGCAGAGAGTAGAAGCTCCACAGCTGTGTGTAGGATGAGGGAATGAGTTAAGTGAGTACAAGATGAGCACCTCAGGACAAAGACAGTGTCCCAGTCACAGGACACGGTCTGCATCCCCATCTCATGGCAGGTGCCCAGCCCCTGGTGGACGTGCAGTCAAGGGTGAGTGAATGAAGGTGAGAAGAGGAGAGAGGATGGAGGGAGGAGAGAAAAGGGAAGGTTGGATTCACAAAGCAGTTGCAGCATGGGCACTACTTTGTTCCTTCCAGCAGGGGGCGCAAGAGGCCCAGCAGCCTGGCCCTCAGTTCTTGAGGCTCAGCCTTAACACCGGCAGAGGTTTGGGGTTGTTTGCTTCCACAGAAGAAGAAGAAGGCAATGGCAACCCACTCAAGAAGAAGGAGAAGGCAATGGCACCCCACTCCAGTACTCTTGCCTGGCAAATCCCATGGACGGAGGAGCCTGGAAGGCTGCAGTCCATGGGGTCACTAGGAGTCGGACACGACTGAGCGACTTCACTTTCACTTTTCACTTTCATGCATTGGAGAAGGAAATGGCAATCCACTCCAGTGTTCTTGCCTGGAGAATCCCAGGGACAGGGGAGCCTGGTGGGCTGCTGTCTATGGGGTCTCACAGAGTCGGACACTACTGAAGCGACTTAGCAGCAGCAGCAGCAGCAGCTTCCACAGAAGGATTCAGGAGGAGCCAGGATCCGAGGAAAGGAGCCCACCCAAAGCTGAGGTACCACAGCAGCAGACCTGGCACTGACCTGGCCTGTCCTGCCTGGTGGAACCAGAAGCAGCCAGCTACCTGTCCTGGGATCTCCATGCACCCAGGCGAGGCCCACCTTGGGACAGGTAGGTCCTTGCAACTGGAGTCGAGCTGGCCCAGAGCTGAGAAAGGACTCAGAGCCCTCCACGTCATGGGCCTGGGGCAGGTGGTTTTCACAGATTTCCTGGACAGGAGGCAGTTGTTTCGAATTCATAGCTTTGTCTTCCCACTTCTCCTATGCTAGTAAAGGCCAGCCTTGCAGGGACTTGGGGCAGAGAGACAATGACGAACAAAACACAGTCATTGCCCTCCGGGTGCTCCCTCCCTCCCTGTGGAAGCCCTGCACCTGAGTGTGACCTTGGGCACCACCTTTAACCCTTTCTGGGCCTCAGCTTCCTCATTCAGTCACTAAGTCGTGTCTAACTGCAGCACGCCAGGCTTCCCTGTCCTTCACCACCCCTGGAGTTTGCTCAGACTCATGTCCACTGAGTCAGTGATGCCATCCAACCATATGTAGCATTGTTAAAATGCTGAAATGAGCTAATTCATGAGAAATTTCTAGAATACTGTCCATCAGGCAATAAGCATTCAATAAACGGCAGCTATTATCAGATATTATGGTGATGGTGATTCAGTATCAACAAGCTCTTAGAAGCTTGCATGGAAGGCCCACAGGAGACTGGCCAATGCCACCAGCTTTGAATTAGCCTTGAGCATCCACCCAGCTGGTCTTTCCATGGCAAGCCTTAGGGATGGAGAAGAAAAATGAATACTCTGTGCTCACGAGGCCTTCAGACCTGAAATGGAACACACCAAACAGATCCAGAGAGAAAAATGAGGCTCAGACCCCATGACTGGAAGAGGCCTCAGAGACAAGTGGAGGCAAGGCAGAGAGAAGAAGTGTCCAGCCCAGGGCCCTGCCACCCTATCTCTTGGGGTCTTTAGGCCACATGGCTGCATGGCCACAAGACAGCTTGGTGACTTTGGTCTAAGTTAAATGCCACCAAACATTTGTATTATAGAGAATTTTTAGTAGTTTTGGCCTCTAACCCACCCCTGTGAACAGGTGTGCTAGGGGACCAGTACAAACAGGAAGGGTGAGAGGATTGGATGGGAGGTGTCAGAGGGAGGAGAGAAAGCAGCCTGGGATGCTGGAGAGATGGAGGGTGAATCTGGACTGTGGTCGCTGTGGCCGGGCCTGGGTTCAGGGCTATGCATTCTTTCTCTCTGGGCACTGGGCAGGGGTGGGGGTGGCCTCTTGAGTGGTGGGGGTCACATGCTGGGAGTTGGGTCCCCTGGGTCCTGGTTTTGTCTGCTCCTGCCTCGGCTTTCTCTGCTCTATACTTTCTGCCCCTGCCACTGAGATAGGCCCAAAGTCCCCACTCTCCTTGCAGAAGTGGTGCTTGTGCTGCTTCCTCCACGAAGCCCTCCTTGATTCTGACCCTCTGCCAGGCACCATCTCTGAACTTTCATGTGAACTTGTTTATACTGTCTCACGGGGTTCTTACCTTGCCTTTGTACGTACAGAGGTGGCAGAGTACAGCACTGAGAGCATGGATTCTGGGCTCCCTGGGCCAAGATTCTGCCTCTAGCCTTTACAGTTGTATGGTGGGGTGAAAGTTTCCTAACTTCTGTGTGCCTCGGTTTTCTCCTCTACAAGATGAGGAGAACAACAGTACTCTCTGTACAGGGCTGATAGGATTTTAAAATTTTATTTAAATATCTGGCTGTGTTGGGTCTTGGTACCTACACTTGGGTTTTCTCTAGTTGCGGTGAGCAGGCTTCTCCTTGTGGTGGCTTCTCTTGTTGTGGAGCAGGCCTTCAGTGGTTGCAGCACTCGGGCTCAGTAGTTGTGGCTCGTGGGCGCTAGGGTGGGCAGGGTTCAGTAGTTGCTGCTTGCAGGCTCAGTAGCTGGGGCGCATGGCTTTGCTGCCTTGTGGCATGTGGAATCTTCCAAGACCAGGAATCGAACCCACGTCCCCTGCGTTGGCAGGTGGATTCTCAGTCACTGGACCACCAGGGAAGCCCTGATAGGGCTTTGAGCCACATTTGTAAAAGTACTTAGGCCTGGACCTTGAACGTAGGAAACACTCTCTAAGTGTATGTTCTTGTTGTCACTGGAGGGCCTGTGCCTTACCCCCTCCTGAAGCCTGTCACTCCTTGAGGAGAGGTCTCTTTACTTAAGCTGATTTGTGTCCCTTCAGGGCCCCAGCCCAGGGTCTGGCCACCACGAGTCTTCACTGACCTTGTGTGGAATGGTGATGGGACCCGAGGGCCCTCTTGCCTGGCCTCCTGTCCCTCTGGGGCCCCCAGAGAGCCGGGCTGCCTCGGTGGCTGAGGCCCTGCCTCCCACAGCCCCGCCTGAGCTCCGGCAATTTTCCCTGGCAGCTCCCACGTTCTGGACTAACTTTAGGGTTGGTTTCCAGCTGTGGTTGGATTTTTCTGTTTGAAAAATATTTTAAGCAGCTGGTGGGGAAGGGGTGGAGAGGTGGGAAAAGAATAATAAATAAGGTCATGAAAGGAAGATTGTCTACATGGCTTGGGGTGGCCTCTGCCTCCAGCATGGTCTCTGGGCTGTGCCAAGGACTGGGAGCTTCAGGTGATTGGGGGTGGGGAGGGGACATCCTGGTGGCTTTACAGGCTGACGAGAAAGACTCTCTCTACCCTTCGCAAGCACTTCTTGTTCCTGTTTTCACTTTACTCCCTGCACAGGTTCTGACGATGCAAGAAACGAACAGATAGGGAAGAGCTAGTTCTGCAGCAGGCAGGCTTGAGGTTAGATCCCGAGAAGAACATAGTATCAGAATTTATCCCAGAAACCCACTCTTACGTCACTCAAGGCTCTGTTTTCCTCCAAAACTCAACTTCCTTCTTAGCTCTTATTACGTAAGACTTCAGACAGCCCCCCACCCCATTGGTCTTCATTTCCCTAACAACAGAAGTTCCATCTGCCTGCACCCCAGTTTCATCAGCTTCCTCTTCCCTTTCAGCTCAGCTCTACCACTGAGACCCTTGGGCTGTTTTCACCAGGGGGGTGCGGTGAGGTGGGGAGACCTCCCAGAGGAGCCGGCAAAGGCTCAGGCTGGGGGCAAGGGTCAGAAGCCCAGGGGATGCCCCCCCTGCAATGCAGTTAGAAGGTTCCTGCTGCCCCTGTGCTGTCTGGGCAGGATGGAGGAGACTGAGGCCCACAGAAAATCAGGGAGGGGAGACAGACTAAATCACAGAGTCGAACAGAAGCCGAGTCAGGACGAGACAGGGAGCAAGTCAGATGGGGGGTAGGGAGCTGACGGTCTCCAGGCAGAAGCCTGGGCAGGCCCCACAGAAATTCCTGTGGCCTCTGATGGCAGGGTGGGCTCAGGCCTGAGGACCATTGGGGTGCTGTGGCCCAGCATGGTGCCTCTGGCCTGGGAGGGCAGCGGGGGCCCTGCCTCCATGCCCAGTTCTCCCGAGGGAGCCCTCCCCTGGAGTCAGAGCCAGCACAGGGGGGACACTGTTGTGCAGACTGGGCCTTGGAGCCCTGGGGTGCTGTGGGGTGGCAGAGAATGCCTCACTGTCTAGGAGAGCTAGGAGCAGGGCCAGGAAAGGCTGGGAAGTGGAGGGGCAGACATTCCAGGCATGAGGAAGGACCCCAGTGAAGCAGGAAGTGGTGGGCCTGGGGACCAAGGAAGAGGCCATGCTGCTGAAGAATGAGGAGTGGCAGCTGGGTGCAGAAAGGAGGCTGTCTGGGGTTCAGGGAACTTGGCAGGGGCGAGAATAATGCCAGCCGGAAGTTGGGTGGGCAGCTGTGCGCATAGCTCTCAGCCCTCTGTGATGGGGAGGAGCTGTGGGGAAGAACAGGCTAGTTTTGAGTGGACCTACAGCAACCCATACCTCTTAGGCGCCTCTGCCTTCCCAGGCCTCCCCTAGCAAAGACAACAACACTGGTCTAGATTTATAAATGAAATCTCTACTTGTTAGGTCACCCTTGCTGCACAGCTAACCCTGACCTCAGAGAGTATGAATGAGAATGGGAACTTATACTTGCTCATATTATTTTACATTTATGCTGAATATGAAACTTTTCAAAACATTTTTTTATGAAACATCTCATACATATGTTAAATGTATACATATATGAACAGTTTAATAAATAATTATAAATTAAACATCCTTGTTCCCATAGCCCAGAATTAGAACCCTGCCAGCACCTTGGAGGTCCTTGTGTCCTGCCCTATCACAGCCCTATTCTCTGCCCTGGAGGGAGCCAGATCCTGACACCTGATCGTCATTTCCTTGTTTGTCTTCCGAAGCATTTCGTCTCATAGATATTATCATCTTTGAGTTTCACAATAACCTTATTAATCCCATGTTACAGATGAGGAAACTGAGGCTCAGACGGTTTTAATAACCTTAGTCCAAGATCACCCAACATGTAAGCAGCAGAATCAGGATCACATTTGGACTGGCTGAGGCCCAGGTGGTTTCTTAATCAAACCAGGATCCAAAGGAAACCCTGGGACAACCCCGGTTTTGGAGATGGGTGCCCCAGTGCCCCAGAGGAGGGGGAGGCCATCTTCATGGCCAGGCCATGCGCTCCTCTCCTGGATTTGTTAACTCCCTTGACTGGGCAGGGTCCTGCTGTGTGAATACCTGGCAGGAAATGCTGGAGGCCTGGGGGGCTTGGGAGGGGAGGGTAGGGGAGACGGAGTAAATGGAAGCTGGGGAAGCAAGAGGATGGGATCCGTGCCTAGAGAGAGCTTCGGGCCCTGCCAGTCACAAGCCAGGGGAGCCCGGGTCTGTGGGGGTGTGCCTGAGCCAGGTGTGCGCCCAGGTTCTTGCCAGATTTACCAGATGTGCCCTCCTTGGTGGGCTAGATGTGCTTGGTGTGAGCATGCGCACAGGAGTGTGTGTGTGTGTGTGTGAGTGCGTGCACACACCTGACATGTCTATGCGTGTGCCCAACTCTATCTACATACTTAGACTGCTCTAAACCACCTCCCCCACCCTCATCATTTTTTTTAATTATAAAATTATACATGCTTGGGGGCTTCCCTGGTGGCTTGGGTGGATTAAGTGTCTGCCTGCAATGCAGGAGACCCAGGTTCAATCCCTGGGTTGGGAAGATCCCCTGGAGGAGGGCATGGCAACCCACTCCAGTGTTCTTGCCTGGAGAATCCCAAGGACAGAGGAAGCTGTCAGGCTACAGTCCATGGGGTCAGAAAGTGTCAGACATGTCTGAGCAACTAAGCACACACATGCTTAGTATAAAAATTCAAATAAGAAATTCTTTAATTCTAATCCAAATGACCCCGGGCATAAGTTTGGACATTTATTTTTCTATGCTTCCTTCTAAGCACATTCAAAGTGAAAGTGAAGTCGTTCAGTTGTGTCCGACTCTTTGCAACCCCATGGATTATAGCCCGCCAGGCTCCTCCGTCCATGGGATTTTCCAGGCAAGAGTACTTGAGTGGGTTGCCATTTCCTTCTCCAGGGGATCTTTCCGACCTAGGGATTGAAAGTGGGTCTCCCGCATTGCAGGCAGATGCTTTACCATCTGAGTCACTATAGTTATTTAAATACAGATATCCAAGTGCAGTGGTTTGAAGTCTAATTATTTTTTGTAAAATGGTTTCAGAATCTACTTATTGTTTTCCCACTTACTGTACTTTGGTACAGGGAGGATGCTCCCTGTCTGGATACATGGGTCTGTCTGACATTTTTAAAAAGTTGAAGAGGGCTCCATGACATACCATCATGTGTTTAACTGGGTGGGCCTCTCCCAGTCCCAGATTGCTCGGAAGCTGAGAGAGCCGGGTATCGGTGGAGGCAGGGGCCACAGAGCCGGGCCCCACCATGGGAGGCGGCCCAGTCCCAACTGCACTCCGTGTGCATAGTCGCTTCAGCCGTGTCTGACTCTCTGCAACCCCATGGACTGTCGCCTGCCAGGCCCCTCTGTCCATGGGATTCTCCAGACAAGAATACTGGAGTAGGTTGCCATGCCCTCCTCCAGGGGATCTCCCCAACCCAGGGACTGAACCCAGGTCTCCTGCAGTGTGGGCGGATTCTTTACCAGCTGAGCCACCAGGGAAGCCCAACTGCCCTTTAGCCTCCTACCAATGAGGCCACCCACCCAAAGTCCACACCTCCTATGCTCTGTCACTTGGCCTCTGCACAGGGGTGCAGGTTTAGGGGGCCACTAGGTGCGGTGAGCTCCTGAGCTCTGAGGCGGTCTGATCTTAAAGAGCTGGGAGGACTTGGGATTGAGGACCCAGAGGTCAGGAGGCTCTGCCCCACCCTGCAGAGCAGTGAGTGTGCCTCCTACCCAGACAGCCCCAGCAGAGGGCGCCATGCTGGTGGTGAGCCTGGCACTGCCCTAGGCCCAGGTGGCAGCTTCCAGCTTCCCAGAGGGCACGGTGATTGGAACTGAGCCAGACAGTTCAGCAAGCTTGGTGCCCCCGCCCCTGCACAAGTGTCATGGAAAATCCGAAGCCTTGATCTTTGTTCTTGATCGCTCCTCCCCAACTTTTACAACTGGAAACTTGCAGCCTCTTTGTTCCCATCAGCTTGGGAGGGAGGTGTGTGAGGGGGGTGGGGGCGGTGGCTGAATCAGCAGCGGGGGGTACAGAGCCTGCTGCTTCTGGGGATCAACCACGACCCCTTCTCTCTCTCACCCACACTCACAGTTTATCTGTAACCAGAGGGCACTCCTGTGCTGGGAGGCAGAAGGAGCAGGCATGGGCCTGGCCTTGGGTTCCTTCTTGGGTAAACCGTCTTCCCTCGCTGAGACCAATCCCCCAGGGGACCAGGGCCTGAGTCCCTTGCTACCAGCACCCCTAATTCCTCTAAAGTCCTGGTGGCAGGTGGCTCCCAGCCCTGCTCATTCCTCAGGCAGGTCCTGTGCGGCTGTTTGTACCACTGGATCCAGATCCAATTAGAAATTTATGGTAAGGAAACCATGAGGAGAGGTTACTGCCTTCCCCTGTGCCTTGCCCGCCTGTGCGGGCCTCTCCCCCTTCTCCAGCATGGCCAGAATTCATGGAAACTTCTCAGGTCAGTGATTTTCACCTTCCTTTCCTTCCCTGGGAGAGAGGGGCCCAACCCTTGTGCTCTGGAGCCTAGCACCTTCCGCTCCTCAAGGCCCTGCTTTCCTGGGGATGGTGTGCTATGAGGGAAGAGGGGCAGGCCTGGGGGCCTCACTCCATCTTCCGGCACCATCTGCTCAATGAGAAGTTGTGTCTCTTGTTTCCTGTGATCTTAGAAGTGAGCCTGGGAATAGGAAGTGAAGCAGAGAGATGGAGGCGTCCTTGTCCCTAAGGTGAGCGAGGACAGGGGTGCTGAAAGAGGGAGAAGGACCAGATCCTTATTCAGCAGGTTCTGCACCCAAAACCCACCCATTACCCAGCAAGTCATAGATGCTGTTAGATCAGCCTTCCCTCTGAAGACCCGTCATCTGCTGTGTGTGTGAGCGTGTGTTAGGGGCAGTGTGTGCATAACCTTTTGGACCTTGGGCAAGGAGATCTGAGGGAGGCTGGGGTGGTCGAGGCCTGCCTCCTGAAGTAGGGTGGGAGGCCACCCCTCCCTGACCACAGGCAACTGGGGCTGCCCAGGCCACGGCTGCCTGGCTGGGCCTCAGCGGGGCTCTGCCTGCTTGTCTGTCTGGGTGATGTTCTCATCTGGGGTCCAGAACAGGCAGTGCCGTGAGGCAGAGGGGACCGAGCTTGCTGGCCTGGGCACTGGTGCATGGCCATTAATTGAGGAGGCTCTGCCTGCCAGGACCCATTGCTTCTGGCCGGGCCAGAGCAAGACTGAAGAGCAGAGCCCGCCCCTGCAGGCCAGGGAGGGCTGCTGGGGGCTGAGGGACCGCAGGCCAGGTCTCTCCGGCCCCCACATCCGATGTGCCTCACCGCCCAAGTGGCACAGATTATTTTTGCTCCTTCAGGCTCTGCCAGGGCCTTTGCCCCATCTCCAGGAGTTACTTAGTTACCAGCATTGGTTTTCTATTTTCAGAGCGAGGCAGGCCCTCCCCTCCCAGCTTCCTTCACCCGGGTCCTGGCACTTCCTCTCCATGCAGCCCAAAATGGGGCCCGAGAGGCTGAGGTCCAGGTTGAAGGGTAGGTGGTGATAGTCACTAAATCGTGTCTGACTCTTGCAACCCCATTGACTGGGGCCTTCCAGGCTCCTCTGTCCATGAGATTCTATAGGCAAGAATACTGGAGTGGGTTGACATTTCCTTCTCCAGGGGGTCTTCCCGACCCAGGCCTTAAACTGGGGTCTCCTGCATTGCAGGCAGATTCTTTATCAACTGAGCTACGAGAGAAGCCCTGTTCGGGGGTAGAGGTTTCCTCAATTCTATTGGAAGAGGTAGGGGCGCCTGAGGGAGGCCTAACCCCGTCTCATTCACACTTTCATTCTCTGGCTTCCACCCAGAATGCAGAACAGGTCTTTTAAAAGTCCCTCTACCAGATCCACACCACCTCCCCTAGAGCCGTAAGTTGAGGGGACATGACACTTGCCTCTACTTCCTCCTCAGCCATCCCCTCTTCGCCATGCCCTCCAGCCTGACTTCTGCCTGCCACCATTCATAATAAATCCACCAGACTCTCCCCTCACAGGCTTCCTCTCTCTCTGCTGCTTTAACTCAGCTGACCCCACCCTGAAACCCTTCCCTCTCCAGGCTTCCCCACAGGCGCTCTCCTGGTTTTCTTCTTGCCCTGGTGGTGGCTTCAAAGCAACTCTAAAGCCAGTGCCCTTGGACTTGGTCTGGGGCTCCTCTCTGTACGTTTCCATGGCTGTACACACCACCCACAAGATGGCAAGTCCACATTTCTGACTGGCCCTTTCCTCCCCTTTGAGGCCCAATTTCCAGAGGCAAGTCCCACGTGACATTTCTACCTGAGGTGCCTGGTCATTTTGAGCTTAACCTGTCTTGACAAGAACTCGGGATTCTCACCTGCTACCTACTCCCCCAGGCTTGCCTATGTCACCTCCACCTTCCTCATTGCTAAGGACTGTGGTCCCTGATTCCTCCTCACCTTCCACATCCATATTATCATCAGGTCCAGCAAACCCTGCCTCCAAAGTGTACTGCTAACCCCACCATTTCTCTCAATTGCCATGACCGTCCCAGCGTCTTCAAATTACCCTCCTCTCCTCACCTGGACTCTACCCTCATGACCAGTCCCCTGCTCCCAGCTTGGGACTCCTCCATTTCAGTCCCCATGAGCATTAAGAATCATCATTCAGACCATAGTAGCCTTTCCCCGCAAACAGTTCAGAGTGTCTGTATGTGTGTGTGTGTGTGTGTGTGCGTGCGCGTGCGTGCGCTCAGAATGCTACTGTAGACTGTAAGGCAGGTCCTGAGTAATTCTGGACTTCCCCATGTCCCCAGCTTCATCTTCTGCCCTCCTTACTGACCAGGCACTTGGCTCTTTCAGTTCCTAAAGGTTGACGTTCTTTTTCTGCCTCAGGGCCTAGAACTTCCACTCCCCCCGCCTGCCCCTCCCTCTCCAACAGCCAGCCCCACTCTCATCCTGTCTGTTGGCCTGAGTGTCATCTCCTCAGAGAGGCTTTCCACACTGCCCTGTTCACACTAGCCCTCTAGGTCTCAGCTAGCAAAGCCAAGTTAGCCTGTGGGGCTGGAGGAGACGGGAGGAGGGGGCACTCCCTGGGACAATGCTGCCTGCCACAAGTGGTGGAGCACAAACTTCCAGCAGTTTCTTTACACCCAAGCCTAGGGGATCTGCCTGGACACAGGATGGAACCAGCCACCAGCATATGTCCAGGGGTGTCCTGGCCTCACCAGCCTCTCCCAGTGACATTAAACATATTGTCCTCAGTCCCTCAGAGGATTCCAAGGTCTGGGGAATATGAGTAGTATGGGAGAAGGGGCTGGTGAAATGCTAGCCCTACACTGATCCCCTCCCATCCCAAGGATCTCAGATCCTTCCAACTCTGGGGCTATAGGCAGGCTCACATTGCTTTGCTTGGAAACCCCAGGTCTCAGCCCCAGAAAGGTTGGGCTCTGAGAAGGTATCCTTGCCCTCCTCCTCCTCCAGAAGGGCCAGGCCCCTCCCCCACTTAGGCTCCTGTGGCATCAGAGATCTGTGCAGCTCACCCTCCCCAGGGTCTTCTATGCCTAAGAACTAGAAGCGTCTTCCCGGCTTTGTCTCTTCCAGTGGCATTTGTGGTACATGGAGCCCAGGTCTCTGAGAACCAAGACGATCTTGTTTTAGCTAACTCTTTTTCTGTCTTTCCAATTCCGCATGGCTCTGTCTGTTTCCTTTGTGTCTCTCTGTGTGTGCTGTCCTTAGTAGCTCAGTCGTGTCTGACTCTTTGTGAGCCCTGTGGACTGTAGCCCACCAGGCTTCCCTGTCCATGGGGATTCTCCATACAAGAATACTGGAGTGGGTTGCCATGCCCTCCAACAGGGAATCTTCCTCACCCAGGGATCGAACCGAAGATCTCCCGCATTGCAGGCAGATTCTTTACCAGCTGAGCTACCAGGGAAGCCCTGTGTCTCTCTGTTGCTTCCCAATCAATTGATAATTTTCAAGGAGGTGTAGCTTGGGTATGGGGAATCCCTTCCTTGAGTCCTCGTGGGACTGACATGTGGGATTTCCCAGCGTCGGGTCCAGCACCTAAAGAATGAGTCTAGACACATGCTTTACACATTTCCCTCGTCACATTTGATCTGATTCCTAGGGCTGCTCTCTACCTGTGCGAATACACACATAGTCACATGTACACACACTTGCATATATATATTCTCTCAGCCATGCTTGCACATACATTGACACACATACACTAGCACCTGGATGCCATCCATCTATCTATCCTGTAACAGAAGGCGTTGGTGTGTGTGTCAGGAAGGGGCCCGCTGTTGCTGATATCCACGGGAGAATTCATCCTCTGGCCCTTTGTTGAACAAACCTCACGATGTGCTGTTTGAGTCTTAGAAGGCACTCCTTGCATGAGATGGCTTATTGTTGTTGTTCAGTCACTCAGCTGTGTCTGACTCTTTGCAGCACACCAGGCTTCCCTGTCCTTCACTGTCTCCCCCAGTTTGCTCAAACTCATGTCCATTGAGTCAGTGATGCCATCCAACCATCTCATCCTCTGTCGCCCCCGTCTCTTCTTGCCTTCCATTGTTCCCAGCATTAGGGTCTTTTCCAATGAGTTGTGTCTTCGCATCAAGTGGCCAAAATTGGCACTTCAACTTCAGCATCAATCCTTCCAAAGAATATTCAGGGTTGATTTCCTTTAGGATTGACTGGTTTGATTTCCTTGCAGTCCAAGGGACTCTCAAGAGTCTTCTACAACACCACAGTTCAAAAGCATCACTTCTTCAATGCTCAGCCTTCTTTATGGTCCAACTCTCATGTCCATACACGACTACTAGAAAAACCGTAGCTTTGACCATACGGACCTTTGTAGCATATTGGACACCGGGGAGAGATAGGCTTGTTTGTGGGTGAGGGCTGTTTAGTTTAGAGGGCAGTTGGATAAAGAAGGAGCCACAACATAATAGGAGGCTTGAGCCCAAGTAGAAGACAATTCCCCATGGCAGGAATGTAGGGAAAGAGAATACTGGAAGAATTTTAAGGATACAGATGCTAGTGATCAGCATTAAGAGCTATTCTGTTGTGCGGCAAAGAACAGCCCTTCTGTTTTTTTTTTCCATTCCCAGGGCAAGTTAGCTACATCCACTGACCTTGGTGAGTGATGTTTTGGAGAAATCAAGCAAAATGGAGTGAATCTGATACTCTAATCCACGCAAGTACAGAGTGGAAATGTCCGCAGGAGGCAAGACATGAGAGAGAAAATCCCACAGAAGCACAAACTTAGAGCCAGAAGTGAGCAAAGTGGCTGGGGTCAGGGTAGGGGGACCTAAGGCCAATGTCCACTCCTAGACATATTGGAAGGGACCCTGGATTTCCTACCTCCTATGGGACGAATGTTTGAGTTGATATCTCAAAGAACAAATGACCCAAGCCAAGTTCCATGTAAATCACATGTTAAAACATGTGTGCTCCCACTCACATGAGAATTTCTTTCCCCTTAATAGAGCATGAATGAAGCAGCGATTTGGCAAGTAACAGGTTAACTTTATAATGAAGACAGCCAAACCAGAATATTTAGGTTCAAAAATCTACCACTGGCCTGAAGGATCTGGTTTGGCCTTCCTGACTTAGCAAATTAACCAGGAAATTGCCAAAGCCCTGAACTTGTGCTGGACACACACTCTTTTAGCATGGCCTGCATCCTTGTAGATACAAAGATATCTCTCCACACATCATTATTAACATCTCTCCACATGTTATTACATCTAATTTATATTTGTAACCGACTCAGTGATTGTCCCAGATTATCCAAAACCAAACTTTCTTAGCAGGCTGGTTTTCTACAGCTGCCTAGCATGCAACTGAACCATAGGTAGAAAACACTGAAAAAACTGGACATGCCAAACAAAGAAAAAGCCATGATTGCCTCTGTTCTTGTCATTGGGATGACATTTACTATTAGCCTAAATTGCACATAAATTGGCAAAGAAAACCTGCTTTTCTTTTAACAGAACCCCGAGTAATAAGCACCAAATAGGAAACAAATTTAAAGTAAAGAAATAGGGGGCTTCCCTGGTAGTCCAGTGGCTAAGATTCCACAATCCCAATGCAGGGGGCCTGGAATCAATCCCTGGTCAGGATACTGACATCCTGCATACTGCAACTGAGACTTGGTGCAGCCAAATTAATATTAAGAAAAGAAAGAAAGAAAGAAATAGGAAGATGGCAGGTTTAATGGAAACCTTTTGAGTCAAAAGAGATTTTTTTTGCATTTTCACCTTAGTTTTGTTAGAGACTTGCTTTCAGAATGTGTCAGCGTCAAATGTACCACAACGAAGTAGGTATAGGTGCTTTAGAGAAGTCCTTCCGGCTCTAAAATACTGAAACTCCCCCAGAGTGGGAGCCTTAGTACTCAAGCGGGTCAAGTGTTTACAAGAATGGACTGATATGGTGGACATGTATGCTAAATCACTTTAGTCGTGTCCAACCCCATGGACTGCAGCCCACCAGGCTCCTCTGTCCACGGGATTCTCCAGGCAAGAATACTGGAATGGGTTGCCATTTCCTCCTCTAAGGGCTCTTCCCCACCCAGGGATCGAACCCACGTCTCTTACATCTCCTGCATCGGCAGGGGTGTTCTTTACTGCTAATGCCACCTAGGAAGCTCATTGGTAAACACAGTATGCCTCAAACTTTAATGTGAGTATTAAAATGTGAATCACTTAAGGATCTTGGTCAAATGCTGATTCTGATTCACCAAGTCTGGGTTTGAAATTTCTTATTTCTAACAAGCTTCCAGAGTAGGCTGATGCTGCTGGTCCATGGATCACACTTTGAGAAGAAAAGGCATTAAACCTCCAGGGTCTGGAGTGAGAAGTTCCAGCTCTGTCCCTAGTTTCTTATCTTTGCTGAGCCTCAGTTTCTTCTTTTGCAAAATAAAAGCAGTATTAAATACACCCTCCCAGAGGATGTTGTAAGGCTCATAGGAGATAACGTATCTGAATGATCACTCTACATGGTAAAGTGTCTTACAAATGGTTATTATTGTTTCGGGGTTGCCTGGCTTTACCTTCAAAGACTTTGGAGTGGAGCTGACATGGCGGGTGGACTGATGGGGTGATAGTAGGGAGCATTCCTACATCCTCGCATCAGTTCCACAGTGCACTCACGTGAAGCCGTTCCCCTGGAAGCTGTTATTTGCAAAGCCAGATGCTCTGTGTTTCTCCCTCCGCCCCATGATTGCTGGTCCGCTTGTTCTCCTGGCCCAGGATCCAGAGAGGCCACATGGCTTCCAGCTGTGCTGGGGCTTCCGGAACACATTCCTCCTCCTCCACCCCCATTCCCCTGGTGAACTCTCCCTCAGCTCCTACGTGCTCAGGGCTGGCCCGGGCAGAACTCGGCACTAGGCAGTTTTAACTCCCTGTTTTTCCCTCAGGCAGCCAGTGCCCTCGTGTCCTCCTGCCTTCAGCTCACTCCACCCAACCCGCCCCTAGTAATCTTCATGTCAGGAAAGCATCTGATTCTTGAATTCAGGTTTAGCAATGGCTGATAACCTTAGGGTGACCTCTCTTTAGGGGGGCTTCCTGGTGGCTCCATGATAAAGAACCCGCCTGCCAATGCAAGACACGGAGTTTGATCCCTGGCTCAAGAAGATCCCTTGGAGAAGGGAATGGCAACGCACTCCAGTATTCTTGCCTGGAAAATCCCATGGACAGAGGAGCCTGGTGGGCTACAACTCCATAGGGTCGCAAAAGATTTGGACACAACTTGGCAACTGAGCACACACACATACACTCCTTAGGGGACAAAGCCAAGATGCACTTAGAACCACAAAGGAACAGTTCAGGCCTCAGTGCCCAGAAAGGGTATTTTTGGAAGGGCTTAGGAGGCCTCTCTACAGCTTCTGAGAGCCTAAACTTTGGTGTCCTGCATATGTCAGCCTTGCAGGGCTCCGTTTTCAGCCACAAGCATTCCAGCCTGGCAGTGTTCCTGCTCCCGGCCCGCATGGTGTTTGTGAAAGCTGAGACCAATTCCTTTGATTTCAGAGACTGATACGAACACCTGGCCAGTCCAGCTTTCTTGGCCACACAGAAGCTTGGGCACAGATGTCATGATGAGCTATGGGTTTCCAACCTGCTTCCCCCCTTAACAGCCTTGCTGTTACGTGTGGGGCAGCCTTGTGGTCACTATGGGACATGATCTCCTCCAGGTGTTCTGAGTGATGAATACCACCCCTAGCATCCTTGCCCCTTCTCACTGTTATTCAGACCAATCTCATCCAAGTAAGGCAGATGAATATTATTATAAGGATAACTTTAATTTACTCCGATTACTGTTATTTTTAAGTATGGAGTTTCTAAACTGTGGTGCTTTATTTAACAGTAAGAACAAACAGTGACATTGCACAGCTGTTGGGAACTCTGTCCATGGACTGTTTGCTCCAGTCCTAGGGCCACGGACTGCCTACTCAGGAAGAGGACGTGATTATATATAACAAACCCACTGAATATCTGTTTTGTACCAGGCTGCCGGCCTTTGAAGATACAAAGGTAAATAAGACATGAGCCCTGTAGCCGGCTGGAGAGGGGAGGGAGAGCCGTCTCCCCTGAAGACGTGCTGTTCTTTCCGGCTTTTGTTGCGTCTACACTGTCTCTAGTTGCCATTAAGGCTGTTTTTGCCACCTTTTCCCCCACTTTTTCTTCCTCAACGTATCTTGCTATTTTCCTTTCCTTAAAGTTTCTCAGGTTCAGTAATCTTCTTAGAAACCAGCTTTGGAATTTTTCCATTATTGTTAGCCTCTAGGCTATTAATTTTTGCTTTTATTTTTATGTTTCTACTTTCTCTGTTCTCTTGATTTTTAAAATTGAATATGTATCTCACTAACATTCAGTCTTACATTATTATCAGGATATTTTAAGTTATATATTTTCCAACAGAGAGGTTTCACTGCATCCACAAGTTTTCACGTGTGTTGTTTTAATTTTTAGCTATTATTTTCCTAACCATAAATTATTTTTCTTCAGCCTATAAATTATTTCAGAGAGCATTTGAAGGTTGCCAAATAAAGATTTTGTTTATCTTTTTGAAATTGAAGTTTTGTTTTATTTCTTTTTTTATTGAGATATAGTTGATTAACGATATTGTGCCAATCTCTGCTGTACAGCAAAGTGATTCAGTTATACGCCTCTATTCTTTTTCAATATTCTTTTCCATTATAGTTTATCACAGGATATTGAATGTCGTTCCCTGTGCGATACATTAGGACCTTTTTGTTAGGAGTTTTGTTTTACTTGATTGTGGTCAGAGAACATGAAAAAAAAATAGTTGGTCTTTTTTTGAGATTTGGTTTATGGTCTACTGTTGTGAATCTTTTGTCATGTGTTCTTGAAAAGAATGTGTATTCTCCAGTTTGGGGTTCAAGATTTTATACATGACCTTCTGATCAAGACTTAATAATGAGTTCTATCATAACAATTTATGACTTCTGTTTTTATTCAATTTTTGACTTTTTGAGCTTTGAGTTTCTGAAACAGGTAAATGGAAATCTCCCATTCTAATTGTAGTTTTATTAATTTTTCCTTGTAATTCTGTCAATTTTGCATCATGGATTTCAAAACTATGTTGCTAAGGGGATGCAGATTCAGTTATTTTGTATTTTGTTTGTTTGTTTGTTTCTTGAAAGTCAGAGAATGAGATGGTTGGATGGCATCACTAATTCAATGGACATGAACTTTGGCAAACTCCAGGAGATGGTGAGGGATAGGGAAGCCTGATGTACTGCAGTCCCTGGGGTCGGAAAGAGTCGGACACGACTTGGCGACTGAACAACAACAAAAAGTCTATTTGATAATAACTGTTAATTAATAACATTATTGCTGACATTAATATTGCTATGCCAACTTAATTTTTTTAACATTTTGCTTTCAATATTTTTGTGTTACTACTAATTATGAACAAAAGATAGACTGATTTTTAAAAGTCCAAACTGAGAGATTCTCTATCATTTAGAGACATGTATGTATGTATATCAATTAGCATTATACACATTTACTTTGTTGTATCCCTGGACTTTAAATAGGAGGTGTCCAGAGGCGCTGAGGATGACATGGCTATGCCCAGAAAAATGAATGTGATTATTCTCTTGCAATTCCCCTGAGCAGGGCCCGGGAGGTCCCTTATCCTGCACTTGTTTTACCTTTATCCTCCATCTAAAGTGCAGTCATCTCCACGGCCACCTGCACCTATGAGCCCTGGATCTGTCCTTTGTGGCTCTGTCTCCTACTGCTTGGCTCTCGCAGTCCACAGGAGGGCGTTCTCCTTGGGTGGTCCATTTCCTTCGGCATGTATGAGGGCTGTATGAATGGGCTGACTCAGTTCCGTGCACAGCGACCCACAGCATCTACACGTCCGAGCCAGGCGCTCTGCTCTCCCAGGCTCTGTCCACCTGGATCTTCCTCTGTCCCCCCCCTCCACGCATGACTGTGGTTTTTCCTATCTCATAGGTCCCTTCACAAACCTCATTCCTTGCACGCACTGGGGCGCACACATGTGCACACGCACATCTGCCCACAGATTCCTCTGCTGGTTCCAGTATAGACTTGGTGAGGGAGATTTTGCTCTAATAAGTATCATTGTCAGGAATGTCTCTGCTTTTCTTTGAAGTCAGCAAAGCAGATATTTTTGTTTGGGGAGGGGAAGCACAGGTAGGGACACTGATCCGGTGACCAAATGGTGTTGGTGGGAGGGGAGACATAAGAAGCACTCATATTTACTCAGTTGTGGCTCCCACAGCAGGGTTGGGCATGGAGTGTTCAGGGTCTCTCCCCACCCAACCTGAGGTCAGACCTCAAGCTGAGCTTGAGTTGGGGGGAGATGGGGGTGTGGAGGTGTTGTTTCTGAAAGTCTCATCCCAGTGGTTTAGAGGCTGGAAACTGTGGAGGCTGTGTGAGTGTCTGTGGCCTGGGGAAAGCCCTGCAAGGTAGGAGGCAAGGGGCCCTGAGGTACACGCAGCACAGCAGGAGTCTGTGGGACACATGTGGGCACGTCAGAGGAGGCCGCAAGAGAACTGTGAACAAAAGAGCACCTAGTCTTTAACAGCCTACGCTCCCTTCTGCCCAGAAGCGGGGCTCTCTTGGGGCTAACCAGGGGCCAGGTGACTTGCAGGGACCCAGGGAGACAGAGGTGGCAGACCCTGTGGGTGTGAGTACTGAAGGGGACTTTGTAAGTATCATCAGGGTCATGGCTACCATCCAGCCTTCACTGAAGTGGCAGGATCTGAAGACCAGCTCATCAGAGATCTTACCAGGGGGTACAGGCAGGGGTTGAGTTCCACTGCTTGAAAGCCTTCCTGCTGGGAGGAAAAAAACGGAAGGAGCCGGTTTCCTTGGTAACAAGAGGGTTCTCAGAAACTATAACCCAGGTTAGGGACCAAGCAACCCAATTAAAAATATATGTTCACACAAATACACAAATCAATTACCCAAGATGATACATCGTAACAAATCCTAAACAATGTCCTATGGCCAAATATCTGAGTTTTCAGGGCTCAAGGATGGGACAAAAGGGAGCAGCCACGTAAGTGGACACATTGTACAACATATTCTGCTGATTAAGCTGAGATCAAAGCTTCACTGTGTGCTGATCCCCAGCAAGTTCACTGGCCCTCTCATCACCCCAGCAATGGGGACATCTTCTCACTTGGGTTGTCCCCAAACACACCCAGGTATCAGCAAGCCATCTGGCACCAGCTGGTTGAGACTGACTTGGATGGACAGATCTAGATGAAGATGGCATGCTGGGCCCCACAGCAGGGCAGCAAGAACACAGGGTTGAGGACAGTGGCCCATAGCACAGGGCATGGACTCTAATGGTCTCTGTGCAGACATCACCCCTCGCTCAGCTGAGACCGGCTCAAGGCTCCTCTGTAGCGTCTTGAAAGTGCTCTCTGCCTGCCCCCTCCTCAACGTGCCGTGAGTCCTGTTTCCTGTGGAGGGGGTGGTGGGGGGAGTCATCAGGAGCAGAGGGGACACTGAGTTCCCGGAGAGCACCCAGGTGTCAGCCCCACTCAGAGGAAAACAGCTCTGGAAGAAAGTTTCTCAGCAGCGGGTGTGTGGGTGGGTCCCTTCCTCCCCGGTGAACGGCAGTTAGAGTAATTGGCCAGATTACTGATTACCAACATGGTGGGTGGGGTGTGTAATTGGGCTGGGGTGTGTGTGTGTGTGTGTGTGTGTGTGTGGTGGGGACCGGAACCTAACAAAGCAAGTTTAGGATACTGAAAGCTGGCTTGTTAACTGGGAGAGCACCCCCACTCCTGGTGCTCTGCCCTGGGGGGCCTTGGGGCCTGAAGTCAGCAGTCAGGGTGAGAATGGAGGTGCTGATGGCACCCAGAGATCCCCAACTCTGGGCTGCTTGCTTACAGTGGGTTGCTCCTGCTTCATTTGTAAGGGTCAGTCACATCTGACCCTTAGTTCGTCTTTGGACATCAACCCAGGAAGGGCCTGGTGGTGGCTGCCAACTCCGCCCACCTCTGGTCCCCTCACCCATCTTTCCAGCCTGCACTTAATGGGTCCAAAGTCTTGCTGAGGGCTTCATGCCAAGCTCATGGGCTCCAGGAGTCCCTGGGGAGCCATAGAGGGCCTGGATGTCAGGGGCTGTGACGCCTCCAAGCGCGTCTCGCCTGTGGTCTCAGGCAGGCGGCCGATAGCGCAGGGCTGCGTGGTCTTGGGCTCAGCTTCCACCCTCCCCGCTGGCCACGCTGACCCAGGCCTCCCACCCCCATGTTGGCCTGGGGACCCAGGGAAGAGGGCCTGATTGTGCAAGTTTGGGTCCAGACCTCCGCTGTGGGGGCTTTCTCTGGGCTCAAGAGGGAACTTGGGCCAAGGGGTAGAATAAACAGGCTGTGTTCCTGGGAAGAACTGTCCTGACCAGCTGCTTGAGGTTGAGGGAGAGGGCCCGGTGTTCAGACCCAGAGCTAGGGGCCCAGGCCACACTGGATCATCTGGACGGTGGGGAGACTGGACTCAGCCAGGGGACAGCGTCCTCTCTTGAGCCTCCTGCCTTCCCTGGACCTTCATGTGGTGCTGCAGCCTGCCTTATCTTTGTTTGCAGTCGCTGACCTGGTCCTTTAAGTTCCTCAGGGCTGGAGAAGTTTGCCCTGAAGCTTGTCTGGGGCTGGCTCAGCCATGGGATCAGACTAGAAGTGAGAGATAATACTTAGCCTTTCTGAGCCAAATGTTGAGAGGGAGCAGGGTATTGTCCAAACTGGACCAGGCAGCCTGGAGTGAATGTAGTGGGATTTGGGTCACTTAAGGGCTTCATCTGAACTAATAGAACTGACTGTGGCTCTTCACCAGAATTAATTTTAATGTCTTTGGATGGTCAGAAACTTTCCTAGGATCATTCTCAGCCCAAGGAAGATATTTTGGGAAAAGAATGTCCTTATTTAAAGCTGAAAAAAAAAACAAACAACAACCCAGTGTGATTCTTGCTGTTCTAGTAAATTTATCAATCCCCTATAATTTTCTTGACCCAAAAGATAACAAGCTGTGCTCTTAAAGAAGGACTCAACCACATCCTTCCCCTGAGCCATCTCTGTGCTGCCCCTCTCCCTCCGAAACACAACCTTACAGCCCTGGCACAAGCATTCAGACCAGCCCACAACTCTAAGCACGGTTTCCCACCACTCTGAATATGTAGACCCCAAATAGTTCAGGCTGCAACCTCTGGGAAGCCCCTAATGTCCCTGGGCTAGAAGCTCCCACAATGAACATATGATACCCCTGTGTTCATTCCCCCAAACCCTCTCCTCTTATGGGAGGTGACTGCACTCATAGAGCGTCCCTGAACTGGGGGGCCAACACGTGGGCTTGGCTCTCGTGGGATCTTTTCTCCTTTCAGATCACTCCTCCTCTGGATCCCACCAGCAAGAGTAGAGCCATAACGAGAGTCCCAGGGTTGAGAGCCATCATGGTTGAGCCGATAGACGATCTTGGTCATGGCAAAGTCAACATCATGGGAAGGCCCATGAGCCACTTGCTTCCCTAACGTGTTGTTTTCTGTTCTTCTTTCCCACCTTTCCCCCAGATCCACCATCCACCTTTGTCTGCCCTGTTCTGGGCTGCAGGAGGATGACACGTCTGGACCACATCTTCCTGGGCTCCCTTGCTGACTGGCATCTGATGAGTCAGCTAGGGGAGGCCCTTTAGGGATTGAGGGAGGAAAGAGAGATCAGGTATTTCTCTCTGCTCCTCCTTGCTTCAGAACTCATTCTTTGGCAACAGTTGCTTGCCTCCATGACTACCACTGTCATCCAGGGGGCCTGTTCTGCATGGCTCCAGCTCTCACCAGGCCCTGGTTACTATCACATTCCTTATTCCTTAGATCACTGAGGTTGAGGTGGTAACGATTTCTTTCTTGAGGTGGTAATGTAGAGTCATTCCTACACTCTGATTTTATTCCCTTAACCTTGCCCACACATATGTCAAAGACATTTCTTCAAAGTCTCTTCATGTGAGCCCTCTGGGGAAAACTGCTTTTTCTGCTGCGGCTCTGACACATGTCACCTTGTCCATTTCCTAAACTGACAGCACTTCTCTGATAGGATCCTTGGATCAGTTTCAGAGCCCTGCTGCCAACACTTCTTCCATTACTTCTTATACGAGACACCCGGGCTCTGATCCACTCTATTCCTTCCATTTGGAAAAGTCGATTCTACTCCCAGTCAGCATCAGCCAGTCCCTTCACAAGGGCCGGGTGGTGGATGTTGGTGGACATTGTCAAGGCTCTGACCCTACAGCTATGTCCTCTTCTGACCATCCTCAGGCAGGACTCCTGGGAGATCACCCTACATGAAGAGAAACAGTGCCACAGTGAAAATCAGGACCGATGCAGGAGGATGTTAAACAGGAAAGAAAAGAAAGACAGATGCATAAAAAACTGTATGGACATCTCAGACGTTAGTCAAGTAAGAGAAGTATTTCTGTGTTGGACAGGAGATGACAGAACTTCTAGGAGGGAATGAATCTGCCTACAATGCAAGAGACCTGGGTTCAGTCCCTGGGTTGGAAGACCCCCCTGGAGAAGGGAATGGTAACCCAGTCCAGTATTCTTGCCTGGAGAATCCCATGGACAGAGGAGCCTGGTAGGCCACAGTCCATGGGGTTGCAAAGAGTTGGACATGACTGAGTGACTAACACTTCTAGGACGGAGAAGGGAGGTAGAACGTGGTGCTCAAGATAAGGCCCAAACTGCTCAACATGCATGACATCCAGTGACTTTCCTGATCTGGCTCAAACTCAGCTTGGTAGATATCCGGGATAGTGCCTATGTACATGTGGACCTCATGTTTCCCAGCTACTTATTCTCCCCTGAAGTCCCTGAGCACTCAGGTTTCCCCCTCTGGAGTAGAAAATGTTTCTTGTTGAGCTTTTGATTGCTTTGTTATGAGTATCACATAGGTAATGGCTTAAAACAACACCTGTTTATGATCTCACTGTTTTATAGGTCAGAAGCCCAGGCGGGCTCCACTGAGGCCTCTACTTAGGTTCTCACAAGGCCAAAGTCAAGGTGCCCTTCTGGGGAAGAATCAACCTTCGGGCGCATTCAGGCTTTTGGTGGAATATATTACCTCAGGGCTGCAGGACTGAGGTCCTGGTGTCCTGGCTGGCTGTCAGCCAGGGGTCTCTTTCAGCTCCTTTAATCCACGCTCATCTCTTCTCCTGTCCTTCCTTCTGCAAAGCAGCAATGGCATGTTGGGCCCTCCTTGTGCTTCAGACCTCTCGCAGTACCTTTATGACACCAGCTAGATAAAATCCTTTACTTTTAAAGGGCCCACATGATTAGATTAGACCTATATGGACAACATCCCTTTTGCCATATTATTATAGGTGTAACATCATCAATCTGAAACTTCTTCTCACACCTTCTATCCTTAGTTCAAATGCTACCACCACTGTAGAGCCTTCCTGGTCAGTTTACTCAGAATTAACTGCTCTCCTAGCACGTCACTGGCTCTTCATTCAACCTCTTACCTCACTGTATTAATGAGCAATTTGAGAATAGGAACCATGTCTTACTCATCTTTGCATCTTCTGTCGCACCAGTGCCTCCCACTTAGGGGGTGCTCAATAAACATTTACTGAAAGACAGGAGGAAAGGAAGGAAGGGAGGGGGAAAGTAGAAAGGAAGGGAAAGAAAGGAAGGAAGAGGAAGAGACTACTAGGACAAAATGACAAGCATCTGAAAGGTCACATTATCTGAAGGGCTGTGCTGTGCTGTGCTAAGTGACTTTGGTCACGTCTGACTCTTTGCGACCCTGTGGACTGTAGCCTGCCAGGCTCCTCTGTCCATGGGATTCTCCAGGCAAGAATAATGGAGTGAGTTGCCATGACCTCCTCCAGGGGAATCTTTCCACCCTAGGGATCGAACCCCTGTCTCTTACATCTTCTGCACTGGCAGGGAGGTTCTTTACCACTCTCGCCACTTGGGAAGACCTGAGTCTGAAGGGTTATATCTCTAGAAAGATATTGAGGATAACAGGACCACTTCACTTTTTTTAAAAAAAGTTTCCCCTCCTCCTCCCCCTATTCCTGTTTTCTCCTTCTGTTTCTCTTTCTACTCCTTCTCCTCAAACTTGATTTGGAAAAGTTTCAGACTCAGCACTCATTTGCTACACCAAGGGGGCAAGAACTAATGTTTCATACCTTTGTTTCTTAGCAAAGTGCATAGTGTGTTCATCAAAAGAACCAATTCAAGAAATTTGTCCTGGGATTTCCCTGGTGGTCCAGTGGCTAAGACTCTGTACTCCCATTGCAAGGAGGCTGGTTTTAATCCCTGGTCAGGGAACTACATCCTACATGCCTCAATGAAAGATCCCATGTGCCACAACTAGAGCTTGGTGCAGCCAAATAAATAAATGATTTTTTTAAGAAGAAAGAAAGCAATCTGTCCTAAATTGTGTAATCCCAGTGGTTATACCCTCTCTCAAAAAGCCGGGATCAAGAAGACAGACCACAGAGGACAGAGCGGTGAAGGGGCCCCAGCTCTTCATGTTTGAGTTCTCAGTTGGCCACTGATTCTTCTCACATGTTTTCTGTTTCCTCTTCTTCCTACCCTGGCCTCAGGTACCAAAATGGAGAGAGGCTACTCAATTAAGGAAATGCATTCTTTTGATACATTGACCTTAAAGAGAAAACTAATAAATGTAACATATACATATAGTAACGGAGAAGGCAATGGCACCCCACTCCAGTACTCTTGCCTGGAAAATCCCATGGATGGAGGAGCCTGGTAGGCTGCAGTCCATGGGGTCGCGAAGAGTCGGACACGACTGAGCGACTTCACTTTCACTTTTCACTTTCATGCATTGGAGAAGGAAATGGCAACCCACTCCAGTGTTCTTGTCTGGAGATTCCCAGGGATGGGGGAGTCTGGTGGCTGCCGTCTATGGGGTCGCACAGAGTTGGACATGACTGAAGCGACTTAGCAGCAGCAGCAGCAGCAGCATACATATACTAAATACCCACGCTGAACAGAAAAATTAGACAAAAAAGTCAAAATCTCTACACTTCTCTTACCCACCCTAAGTTCCAGGCCCTAAGTTCAAAGAGCAATCTCTCTCCAAAGTTGTCACTGTTAACGGTTTCTTAAAACTCCTTCCAGAGAAAACATTTCATGGTACTTGCATTTTAAGCTCAGTAATGATACTCTGCTGCTAGCACACAGTTTAATTGGGACCTGATTTCCATAAAGACCATTTTCTCTTCTCTGAACTATTAAGCCAATTTAGAAGCAGTTAACAGAACCACTTTTCAAGCAAATTATTGAACCTGTTTACAGTTCGTCCCAAGATGAAGATGAGGTGTTATTTTAATCTCCGGGATAACAGCTTCCTCTCCTCCTTCCTACCACTGTGCCCTCCCCATCTCTCAGTTCATCTGTCTGTTGCCCAGATGAAAGCAGTTAAGAAGTTCAGGAAGACATTTTCAAGGATATTTCAATATTTTTTTTTCTCCAGAAGATAGAAAGTGGACAAAACCATCTCCTTGGTACTTTCCCATCTGCCTTGACTTCGGCCCTTCATGGATGCAACAGAAGGCAATGACTGAGACATTTAGATAAGGAATGTCCTAATGGTGGAGGGACGAGGATGCTTGCTAGTTTCAAAATAACAGCCTTGCTAGTTACATTCTAATTTACCTGTTAGGATGTAATTTGGAGCATTTATTGAAGATGTGCATTTGCGTGTATGTGTTTAACTTTCTTTTTACTTAGGATGGTAATCTTTCTGTTTATAAGTAAAGCTTCAGCAGAAGCAAGTAACAGCCAACCCTGGGTACAACTGGGCTGAGCAAGTTCTTAATTTAAAGACATATCCTAAGAGAGATCTAATGATCTAAACACTGGGATTCAACTTTGGGAAAAGGTTTGCATCTACCACTTCTGAGATCTTTTCCATCCCCACTCCCATTTTCTATACATCTTTTTCCTACCTATAGCTTCATGGGTCATCTTGACTCTCTTAATCCTCTAAACCAGCCTTCAGACAACCAAAAATTCATTAATACTCATTTATACAATCTGAAGCAGTATCTACAAAAGTATAAGCAATAAAAAAGTTTCCACTCAGTGCTCCAGGGAGCAGTTAGGTTTGGAAAAGCCTGAATACTACATTTCCTGCTTTGAGAGTTCCAGTACAGATTCATGCAGGCCCTGAGAAGTCTTATGTGGAAGAAACCTGTTTAATGTTGATTCATTCACTCATTCCATATTTATTGAGTTTCTACAGTGTCCCACATGTTTTTGTAGCCACCAGAGCCATGGCCATGAATAGGATAGATGGTTTTTCATTTTAATCAGTGGAACAGATACACAAGTAAAAAAAAGTGTTAAAGATTATTACAAAGTGTTAAAGGGTGTGGTCATTTGTGACATCTGAACCAAGACTTGAATGAATAATCAGAAGACGCCAGCTATGTGAGAATCTGGGAAGAGCATCTCTGGCAGAGGGATTAGCAAATGCACAGGTGCTGAGGCTAGGGTGAGCTTTTGTATGTTTGGGTCTGAAAGATGAAGGCAAGTGCCTAGACCAGAGAGAAGACAAGTGGTACCAGGTGAGATCTGAGAGGCAAGAAGGGTCTAGAACATTCACTCTCTTGCCATCTACAGTGAGCTATTCACCCAGCATTTTCTAACCGTATTGGATCACAGAACATTTTTGTAACTGGTATAAAAATATCTGTTGGAACTTCCCTGGTAGTCCAGTGGCTAAGACTCCATGTTCCTAATGCAGGGGAGGCTTGGATTTGATCCCTGGTCAGGAACTAGATACCATATACCACAACTAAGGGTTTGCACGTCACAACTAAAGATCCCACATGCTGCAGCTAAGGTCCAGCAGAGCCAAATAAATGCATGTATTTAAAAAATCTGTTAGCATCCCATATAATTAGTCTGCTGTGGATCATAGTTTGTAAATTCCTGGTCTAAAGGCGCTATCCTTCTCAGAATGCATCTTCCTGGAGGAATCGCATTCTAACGGGGGTTTGTTCTGACAGAATAAAGCTCTAAAGTAGAGTTGCAGACTTCAACTAGAAGAGTATTTTCTTTTTTCTTTTCTTTTGATTTTTGTTTTGAACAATAAAACATGCCCTGGTTGTCAGAAGTTATTTTAAAAGTTTATAAAATGTTATTTTTGTAATATATTGCTTTTTGTAAGTTTTAAATATTTTAATATCGATACTTCTTGAACTTTGGATTTTTTTTATTATAGCCTAAAAAGTTTTGAAATGAGTATGAATGACAGAGAGAAGGGAGGGACAAACCAACTAAGATTCTTCTGTGTGAATAAGAAGAGGGATGGAAAGTTTTCAGCTATTATCGTGGAGTTAAAGATAAAAGCCTCATTGAAGAACGAATGAGTAAATGATCATAAGCCCAGTAAAAGGAACTGAAATCAGGAGGACTCAAGATGAGCAGAAGAATGTGGTAGTATAAGGAATTACTGAGAAATTGTATAGAATGTTCTGGCTGCTCAAGAGCCTAGAAGGACGTCGATAGGCTTCCCACCTGCCTGGTGAGATTTTAGGTTAATTTCCTGGAAACCCATTTCGATGCCAAGGCAGGGAAAGTGACAGCAGGGGGCTAAGTAAGTTCAAGAAAGGACTATTTCAGAGTTAGGACTTCCCTGGTGGCTCCGGGGTAAAGAACCCACATGCCAAAGCCGGAGACATGGGTTCGATCCCTGGGTTGGGAAGATCCCCTGGAGAAGGAAATGGCAACCCACTCCAATATTCTTGCCTGGGAAATCCCATGGACAGAGGAGCCTGGTAGGTTATAGTCATAGGGTCATAAAGAGTCAGACACAACTGAGCGACTAAATGCCACCACACCAAGAAAGTTAACAAGAAATAATTTCACCCCAAGGAAGAACTCAGCTTCCAAAAGAAATAATTAAGACAAAAAACAAGGGAATAATGTCTGACATTTATTGAGTGCTCGCTACACTTCAGAGTGAGTGCTTTATTTAATTCAATGCTTGTGACACCTCAGTGAAGTAGGAAGAAATATCATGTCTGGTATTTTGCTAGTAAGTATGTTTGCCACAAGGGTTTTCACCACAAACATTTTCACTGCATAACTAATTGACTGTAAGGCAGTTTTGCCATAAAAAAATAAAATAAGAGAAAAATAAAAGAAAGACATTAAAAAGGACATAATAAAACATGAGTCTGAGTTGATGGGCATGAGTCTGAGTAAGCTCTGGGAATTGGTGATGGACAGGGAAGCCTGGCATGCTTCAGTCCATGGGGTTGCAAAGAGTTGGACACGACTGAGCGACTGAACTGAACTGAACTGAATAAAACATGAAACATGAAATAACAAAATTACAAAAACTGTCGTGGAATACAAAATATTTGAATACATTTAAAATGTGTGCATAGTCATAGTGTGCATAGCACATGACTTCGAGGTCATTTGTTTTTAGTATTTTATTTTATGCATGTTGGGGGCTTGTTGATTTGTTTCCTCATTCAGCATTGCACTTTTTCTTTTTCCATAAAATTTCTTCCTTCATCAAGAGAGATATCCATTTCCAAATCATAGAATGTGTATTTGTAACTGAGCTTTATATTGCCCTGTGAGAGCCTCTCTACTGTCGGTTGTTCTTGGCATGTTACAGTGTCTGTTGATAGACATTCCAAAGTTCTATGGGAAATGTGGGCTCAACTCAGCAACTTCAAATCACTGAAGGATTTGCACAGTGATATGTTATCATTTTCTAGTATAATGTGCAACTTTTCTTAATTCACACGTTCAGTGAGTCTTATCACTATATTTTCCATCAAATCCATATCCATCCACAGTTGTTATCACCCACTTTTTGAAGCCTGCCAGATCTCCTCACTGTACAGACCATTGTGAATGCTAAGATTTATATAATATAAAAATGAGGGTACTATGCCAATGCCACGGACTTAAAACCAAACTGCCAACAGGTTATTTTATCTTTTAATTGGGTTACGGCCTATTAGTTATGCTGTGAAAATGTTTGCGTCCAAAATGCTAATGGCAAAGATGTCTATGGCAAAGACGCTTGCAACAAAAGTACCTGGAATAAAAAAAATTCCTATTATATGCATGAAGAAGATGGGGATTTGAGTGGTTAAATAACTAGCTTAAGGTCATGCAGTTGTTAAATAGCAGGACTGAGATTTAAACTTAGATCAGCCTGAGTCCAGAACCACAATACTTAATCACTGCTCTATACTGACAGAATGTGGAGGCAAAACATTGATCATGATCTTGTTGAATTTGAAGGTAAGGTGGGAAAAGGAATCTTTTTATCCTAGGTCTGGATGCAGATTTCTAAGCAGAATATTTTTCTTGCCTTGAAATGGGCAGAACATAAACAGCAGAACAATAAGGGGAAGACTCGAATGCTGTGAGTGGGCAAGATTCCCCCAAAGATGGCGACAAGACATTCTCATGAAAGGTGGTGATCTTCAGTTCAGTTCAGTTCAGTTGCCCAGTCATGTTTGACTCTTTGCGACCCCATGAATTGCAGCACGCCAGGCCTCCCTGTCCATCACCAGCTCCCGGAGTTCACTCAAACTCATGTCCATCGAGTCGGTGATGCCATCCAGCAATCTCATCCTCTGTCATCCCCTTCTCCTCCTGTCCCCAACCCCTCCCAGCATCAGAGTCTTTTCCAATGAGTCAACTCTTTGCATGAAGTGGCCAAAGTACTGGAGTTTCAGCTTTAGCATCATTCCTTCCCAAGAACACCCAGGACCGATCTCCTTTAGAATGGACTGGTTGGATCTTCTTGTAGTCCAAGGGACTCTTCAGCCTCAGTTAAAAGGACGGATTGGGCCGGGGAACTTGGAGTGAGATCCAGTTGTTAACAGATCCAGTCCCAGTGGGAATGGAGTCCAGCAGATCTGACTGTGGCACGTCAGGAGGAAGCATGTGCTCAGGAATGACAACGCCCTCAGTCAGGGGGCACTCTGGAAGACCACGATGACCATTACCTGCAATGACTGGAAAGAAAAGGAAGACTTCTAAACACAAATTTAAAATGAGAAATTGGATGGACTGGATAACGGAGTCAACCTCAGACAGGAGAAGTGAGGAACGGATTCTACCTACTAAATGCTTCCAGCTCACTCATATCATCAAAAATATGTACACACATGCTACATAAAAAGAAACAATAAATAAATATGTCATCATGGTTTTGTCATCAGCACATCTTTCCTTGAGATAGTTATTACTGACTAATGGACACACATATAATACACAAAAGAACATATTATTACACGCATAGTTAAATACTAAGGCTAATATTACAATGAATACTCATATATCTAGATTTGGAAAGAGAAGAATATCTGTACATCAGATGCTCCCGTATGTTTCTCCTCATATATTTTACTATTATCCTAAACTTTGTGTTAATCATTTCCTTGTCTTTATAGTTTTGTCACTTGCTGTTGTTCAGTCGCTAAGTTGTGTCCAACTCTTTGTGACCCCCGTGCATTGTAGCCCACCAGGCTCCTCTGTCCATGGGATTTCCCAAGCAAGAATACTGGAGTGGGTTGCCATTTCCTCCTCCAGGAGGTCTTCCTGGCACAGGGCTAGAACCTCGGTCTCCCACATTGCAAGCAGATTCTTTACTGCTGTTCCACCAGGGAAGCCCACTATACGGTAGGTCCTTATTAGTTATCTATTTTATATATAATAGTAGTGTATATATATCAATCCCAGTCTCCCAGTTTATCCCCACGCCCTTTCTCCCTTGGTAGCCATAAGTTTCTTTTCTACATCTGTGATTCTATATCTGTTTTGTAAATAAGTTCATTTGTACCATATTTTTTAGGTTCCACATATAACCAGTATCATATATTTGTCTTTCCCTGATTAATGATGAAATTAGACACCTTGCTTGCACCCCCACACACACCATGTTTATCTGTGTTTCTTCTACAGTGAAATGCCTATTCATGTCTTCTGCTTATCATTTTATGTGAAAATTTGTATTTTTCTTATGGACTCGAAGTTGTTCTTTACATATCCTTGAAACTGACCCCTTGTTGGTTATCAGTGTGGCAAATATCTTGTTCCACTCTTTGGCTTGTCTTTCTGTTCTTTGGTGGGGTCTTTTCGTAAGTTGAAGTTCTCCATTCTAATACAGTCAGATTTGTTAGTCTTTTTCTTTTATTTATTAAAAAATTTTATTGGAGTGTAGTTAATTTACAATGTTGTGTTAGTTTCTCCTGTATGAAAAGTGAATCAGTTACATGTATACATATATACACTCTTTTTTAAGATTCTTTTCCCATACAGGTCATTGCAGAATATTGAGTAGAGAGTCTTTTTCTTTTCACTTGCTCCTTTCCTTTTTTGGTTAAGGAATCCTTCTTTTAAACATCCAATGAACTTTTAATTTTCGAACAGTCTTAGACTTATAGAAAAGTTTCAAGGGTCTTATAGACAGTTCTTATATACCTCATACTGTTTCCTCTATTGTTAACACCTTTATTACTACAGTGCATTTGCCACAACTAATAAACCAGTATTGATACATCATCGTTATCCAGAGTCTTTATTTGAACTTCCCTGATGGTCTAGTGGTTAAGAATCTGCCTGCCAATGCAGGGGATACAGGTTCCATTCCTGGTCTAGGAAGATTCCACATGTCACAGGGCAACTAAGCCCATGAGCTGAAAGTACTGAAGCCTTCATGCCTTGGAGCCCATGCTCTGCAACAAGAGAAGCCATAGCAACGAGAAGCCCATGCACTGCAGCTAGAGAGTAGCCCCTGCTCGCCACAAGAGAAAGCCCATGTGCAGCAGTGAAGACCCAGCACAGCCAAAAATGAATAAATAAAATTGAAAAAAAAAGTCCGTATCTTACTCAGATTTTCTTAATTTTTCTGTTCTGGGATTCCATTTAGGATGATACTACACCACATTTAGTCATCATGTCTCCTTAGACTCCTCTAGACTATGACAGTTTCTCAAACTTTCCTTGTTTTTGAGGATCTTCACTGTTTTGAGGACTGATCAACTATTTGCAGATTGCCCTTCAATTTGGGTTTGATTTCTTTTCACACAAAAAAGAATGGTTAGACAGAATTATGGATTTTCAGGAAGAAGACCACAGGGATAAAATGCCATTTTCATCATATCATATGAAAAGTATATACTATTAATATTATCTACCACTGATGACAGTAACTTTGATCCCCTCACTGAGGTAGTGTTTGCCAGGTTTCTCCACTGTAAAGTTATATTTGCCATCCCTTTGCATTCTGTGTTCTTTCGAAGAAAGTCATAATGCACATACCACATTTAATAAGTAGGAAGTTATGTTTCATTTTCTTTATGGGGAAAGATCTAAAGTATTTAGAATTCTTCTGTATGGAAGTTGTTTAGCTTCTTCTATTTACTTATTCAATCACTAATTGATAGTTGTTTATTTATCATGAATATTTATTTATGGAACATGAATAGTAGAAGCCTAGTTTCCCACTATTGGAGAGAAGGTTACATATAAGCAAGGGGACAAGGCCGGAACAAACCATGGAATTCTGGATGAGAGTTGGAGCTATTAATATGAACTCATGTTTTACTTAATAGAGATAATAGAAATAATTATAGATGTATCAATATGTATACACATGTATAGGACACATACACATATTTCCTAATTCTATCTGCAGAGAGGGTCTACAGTACCCTAGTAACTATGAGCAGACCTAGTGCCAAGGTTTTAATTTCTAATACCATTCTCTAATAAAAAGAATCAGGTGTTCATGCCTCGTCTCTCTGCTACACTATGACTTTGTCAGTGTTACCAGCTACATTATTTATATCTTGTCTATTTTATAAGATTGTTGTTTCTTATAGTGTGTAACCAGGCCCCCAGTGAATGTAATGATGACTAGGTGACTTAAAACAATTGATCAGATATATAGTTTTGTATGTGAAAATAATTATAATAGTGTGATTCTATGTATGGGAAGAAACAGCAAGGAAAATATCTTCTGGATCATAATAGTTTAGAAGATAGAGGGTCCAGAGAATCTTTAATCATCTACTAATGGGCCTAATCTGAAAATTAACACCTTGAGTGGCATATTAACAAGAACTTTTGCCCAGTCTGGGAGGAGCCTCCCAGTACCATGGGACAAAAATTGGTCTTAAAACGTCTCTCAAATATTGGTTGAATTTCATACCATGGGGAGGGACTGAGAAATGGAATATTTCCTGCCATACCAGTTAACAAAAATGTCACAGTCATAAGCCATTGCAGCTCAATGTGAGTTCCTGAGCCCCAGGGGCACTTAGGAAAGAGAAGAATACCTGTCATCTGGCAGCCATCAGATGCAGCCACTCCCTATGGTGAGCCTCAAGGAAGCTCAGGATGCGAACAACACAAGATACTGGCCCGCATAGCTGAGATGTATGATGAAAGGAATGATTTCAGTGAGCCCAGATTCTTTGCATCTTCCCATATAAGAAAAACACTAAATTCCTTAACTTGAGATATCTGGCTTCCTTCAATTAGCAATAGTCTTTTGATGTTCAGACTACATGCCCTTTGTTGCAAAACTTCTATATTACCTGGTTCCTCCCCTCACTTCCTTGGTGCAGTTCTCTCCGGGTTACTTGAGATGCTATCTCCTGGGCTTGAAGCCTTAAAAATTTCCACAGAATAAAACATAACTCTCAAAATAAATTAATTAAAAGAACCAGGAATTTTTTAAATTAATTAATTTATTTTAATTGGAGGCTAATTACTTTATAATATCATGGTGGTTTTTGCCATACATTGACATGAATCAGCCATGGCTGCACATGACTCCCCCCATCCTAAATGTCCCTCCCACCTCCCTCCCCACTCTATCCCTCTGGGTTGCCCCCGAGCATGGGCTTTGAGTGCCCTGCTTCATGCATCAAACCTGCACTGGTCATCTATTTTACATATGGTAATGCACATGTTTCAGTGCTATTCTCTCAAATCATCCCTCCCTCGCTTTCTCCCACATAGTCCAAAAGTCTGAAGAACCATGAATTTTTAGAGAAATAGCTGATTCTAGGACTAGGCAGGAAATATACCAGATGAGCCTGGAACATCTTATAGTGCCAGAAAGTAAGGAAGTACTCAAAACCCCCCACAGTGATGGTAGTTTTCCTGAGGGACACAGCAGCCTTCAGAGCTCCCCATGCTGAAACTGGAATACTTTTAACAACAAAATAAATGATGTAGTACTGGATTATTACCCAAAGTATAAAATAAATCCATTTTTAACGTCAAAGTCCTATTAGTAGTCGTCTATATTATCTACTAAGAGTTTTCTAGGTTTGCTTTTCCATTTAAGGCTTAAATCAACTTGTAATGGGTTTGAGTGTACTGTTTGAGGTAGCGATCCAATTTAATCTTTTTCTAAATGGATAATCATTTGTTCCAGCTTATTCAATAGTCTGTCTTTTCCTCACTTATATGCAATACTCATTTTGTTACAAATAAGCCTCCATATATGTATGTTTCATTTCTGAGTCACTGATCTATCTATCTTTCTCTGCTCTGATATCTCATAATATTAATTATTAGAGTTTTATATTATGATAATGTTGTGTAGAGTGAGTATCCCACCTTGTTCTTTTTTTATCAGGACTATTTTGTCTGCATTTGGCACTTGGTTTTCCAAATAAATTTTAGAACTAGCTTACCCAGTTCCAAGAAAAACTCTGTTGGGGTTTTTATTGGAATTGCTTTGAATTCATAATTCAATTTGTAAATAATTGACATCTTTATTGTATTGAGTCACCCTAGCCAAGAACATGGTGTCTTTATCCATTTACTTGATCTTCTCTAATATATTTCCATAGAATTTTATATTTTTCTCCTTGAAGAACTTGAACACCTTTTGTTAGACGTAGTCCTAGGAACTTTATATTTTTGCTATTATTGTAAGTTGCTTCTTTTCATCCTTTTAATTTTCCCATCAGATAAGACAGTTAATTTCTGCCTTTCTAATCTTCATAGCTTTCATTTATATTTCTTGACTTATATCAACTCTCTAGGACTTCCATTATAATGTTGAATAGGGAATTTTACAACCATGTTTTGTTGTTTTCTAGTTTAATTCCATTGAGGTCTGAAGGCATTCCTTGCATTATTTAAATTCTTTTTAATGTCTTAAGGTATGTTTTAAGGCCTGGGTGTGGTGTAGGTTGGTGAACGTTTCATGTGATCTTGAGAAGAATGTATGTTTCATTGTCGTTCAATCTAACAGTAATGGGCATTCTCATCTTCTTTTAGATCTTAATAGAAATATTTCAAAGTGTCATTGTTAAGTATACTGTTTTATGTATGTTTTATCAGGTTTAGGAAGTTCCAAACTATACCAAGTTTGCAAATTTTTTTAAAAAAAATCAAGAATGAATATTACATGTTATTGAACACTTTGTGGGGGCGGGTATCTATTTAGATAGTTGTGCAGCTCTTTTGGGCTTTCCAGGTGGTACTAGTGGTAAAGAACCTGCCTGCCAATGAAAAAGTCATAAAGAGACATAGATTCAATCCCTGGGTTGGGAAGATCACCTGGAGGAGGGCACAGCAGCCCACTCCAATGTTCCTGCCTGGAGACTCATAGGACAGAAGAGCCTGGAGGGCCACAGTCCATAGGGTCACAAAGAATCGAATACCACTGAAGCAGCTCAGCACACACACATGCATGTGGCTCTTTCCCCTTTTTAATAGGTTAGTATTTCACACATTGCTGGATTTTGGTTTGCTAATATTTTGTCTAAGATTTCTATGTCTGTGTTTATGGGTGAGATTAGCTTATAATTTTCCTTATACTGTCCTTATTCTCAAGTCCAAGTTATTCTAGTCTCATAAAATGAGTTAAGAAGTGTCTTTTCTTTGTTTGATCACACCTTGCGACATGAGGGATCTTAGTTCTCTGACCAGGGATTGAACCCATGCCCCCTGCACTGGAAGCACAGAGTCTTAACCACTGGACCACCAGAGAAGTCTGAGGATTGCTTGCCAGAACTTCCTATATGTATCACCTCTTGTGCCCACAACGCACCCCTTTGGCATTCCAGCTATGGCAGTGACAACCAGCTTGACACAGATGTAACCTGACAACATCTTACATCAGCGGCCCCACCAACCTCGCACTTTGTCCTGGGGCTTCTCCACTATGGATGTGAGGGGAGCCTGGAAAAACCCTTAGTGCTTGAGGGTTAACAAATCTGGAAGTTCAAGAAAGTTAATACCCACATGGGGCAACTCTTGACCAATGGAGGATGGAAATTGGTGGCTTTCCTCTTCCATCCCTCAGGCAAACACTTCTAAAGTGCATTCCATCCAGCAAGATTGAGACTGTATTGGTTGTTCCTTCTTCCCTGTTTCATTTTTCCTGGTTCTCCATTTCCAAAATAAAACACTTCACTTTCCAAAATAAGCCATCTCTGCTCAAACCCTTGACTTTGACTTTACTTTCTTGAGGAACCCAGGCTACAACAGCCGCCTATAATTAAGTTGTGTGGTCTGGTGTTTTCTCTGAGGAAACAATTTTAACTGACAGTTCAATTCTTTTTCTCTAAGGCTTATAAGCTATTCAGGTTTCTATTTCTTCTTTAGTCAGTTTTAGCAAATTGTAGTTTTCTAGGAATTTATCCACTTCCTTGAAATTTCAACTGTATTGGCATAAAGTTCTTTATAATATTTTCTCAACTATTTAATTTCAACAGCATCTCTAGTTAAAGCCCCCTTTCAATTGCTAATATTTCTTTTCATCTTCTTTTTGTCTTAATTAATCTTGAGATAGGTTTGTCTATATTATGAGTTGTTTTGAAGAACCAGTGTTTAACTTTGTTGATTTTCCCTAAATCTTTTCCAACTTACTTTAAGCTCTAACAGTCTTTTTGTGTTCTTAGGCTTTTCTGGGGCCATTTTGCATTTGGTCCTCTCTAACTTCCTAAACAAAGTTCTTAGCACATTAATTCTCAGCTTTGAAATTTTTCTAATGTAAACATTTGCAAATATAACACTGGGACTTGGAAGCCATGCTGGCTAAGTCCAAATCCTGGCTCTGCCCCTTGCTAGCTGTGTAGCTTCAGTTCACTTTTCTGTGCTTTGGTTTTGTCATTTACACTTGCCTCAAGGGTTGTTATGAAAATTAAATGAGTAAAATATGCAGAGTTCATAAACCAATGCCGGCCACATAATAAATCCTAAGTGAATATTAGTATTATATATTTTCCTTGAAGTACTATTTTAGCTGGGGCTTCCCATGTGGCTCAAAGGTAAAGAATCCGCCTGCCAATGCAGGAGACACAAGAGATGGAGGTTCAATCCCTGGGTCAGGAAGATCCCCTGGAGTAGGAAATGGCAACACTCCAGTATTCTTACCTGGAAAATTCCATGGACAGAGGAGCCTGGTGGGCTACAATGCATGGGATCCCAGAGTCGAACATGACTGAGCATGCACACACACATGCATCCATACACAAACATTCTATTTTAGCTTTTTCCATAAGTTTGAATATATAGTATTTTTAATATTAAATTCTTAGTATTTTCTCTTTTACATTATAATTTATTTTTCAGAATAAACTTTTAAACTTCTAGTTTTTAAAATTCTACTCAGTATTTCCAATTTTTTCTCCCTTCCTGAACTTATGAGAATATCCATTATAATTTATTCTTCAGAAGTGTGTTTTTAAAATTCTAATCATCAGTATTTCCAGTTTTTGTCCCTTCCTGGACCTGTGAGAAGATTATCCTTCATAGATTCCATGGAGTTTGTCACAGTCAAGGGACTTGCTTTAGTCAATGAAATGTGAGTAGAAGAGTTTAAGAAAGTAGTATGCGATTTCCCATGCTCATTCTTTTTTCTGCAGGGATTGGGGAAATACATGTCAAGATGTAGGTGTCACTAGGTGAGAGCAGTCTGGAACACAGAGCCAAACATAGTGGGCAGCTGCCTTGGAGGGCTCTCAACACCTTGAACAAAATATATGTATCATGGTGTCAAGCTACACACGTTTTGATATTGTTGAAAAGTGAAATTGATAGTCACTCAGTCGTGTCTGACTCTTTGCAACCCCATGGACTGTAGCCCACCAGGCTCCTCTGTCCATGGAATTCTCCAAGCAAGGATACTGGAGTGGGTTGCCATTCCCTTTTCCAGGGGATGTTTCCGGCCCAGGGATGGAACCCAGGCCTCTTGTATTGCAGGCAGATTCTTTACCATCTGAGCCACCAGGGAAGCCCACACTATAATCTAGACTATCCTATTTGATATTATTTGTGTTTTAATTGAATTATGGTCCAAGAATACAATCTGTTTGAAATTTTAAGACATCCTTTAAAGTTGTTGAGGCTAGCTTTATGGCATACCATATGTCCAGTTTCCATAAACATTCCATGTAGTGTTTGAAAAGAATATTTATTTTCCAATTGTGTGTGCAATGTTCCTTCAAGGAATATTAGAGCAAGCTTGTTAACCATTTTCTCCATCCTCACTGATTTTTTGTTTCCATAATCTATCAATTCCTGACAAAGATATGTTAAAATATCCCATTATGATAGTGTATTTATCATTTTCTCATCATATTTTTTCCCTATATTTTTGAGGCTATGTTATTAACATACACAAATTTAGTATTATTTTATCTTCTTGATTAATTAACTCTTAACAGCTTACATCTGGAATTTTAAAAATCTGACCTAACTTTGTTTTTCACTGGAACATTTATTTAATTACAATTTGGGGGTTATTGACATTTTGATTTATTGCTACCATCTAAGTAAGTGCTTTGTCTTGATTTTCGTATTCATTTCTTTCTACTTTTTCTTGACTTCATCTGTTCATCTGGTCCTTGAAACTATCTCCTCAATATCTGCTTTTTAATTATTAGCCTAGCTATTTACAAAAATCTTGTTTTGTATTATTTGTGTTTTGTATTGAATAATACAAAAACACTTTAGGTGTTTATTTAGGACTTTTCTAGGTTGACAGTAATTATCTTTCAGCACCTTGAAAAATGAAAGTTGCTCAGTCGTGTCTGACTCTTTGTGAGTCCATGGGCTGTACAGTCCATGGGCTGTACAGTCCATGGAATTCTCCAGACCAGAATACTCGAGTGGGTAGCCTTTTCCTCCTCCAGGGGATCTTCCTAACCCAGGGATTGAACCCAGGTCTCCCACATTGCAGGTGGATTCTTTACCAGCTGAGCCACAAGGGAAGCCCAAGAATACTAGAATGGGTAGCCTATCCCTTCTCCCGACCCAGGAGTCGAACCGGGGTCTCTTGCATTGCAGGCAAATTCTTTACCAACTGAGCTGTCAGGGAAGTCCCTTAGCACCTTGGAGATACTGCTATACCCTTATCTTCTGGCCTCAATTTTTTGTTGTTGAAAAGTCAGCCTTAAATCTAATCACCATTCCTTTGTAGGTAATCATACTCCTTGCCAATGTTCACAATCTTTTCTCTCTGTTTTTGGTGTTTAGTTTCCTCTCCAATACGTTGACCACCTGATGTGAAGAGCCGACTCATTAGCAAAGACCCTGATGCTGGGAGAGATTGAGGGCAGGAGGAGAAGGGGGTGACAGAGGATGAGACGATTGGATGGCATCATCAATGGACACGAGTTTGAGCAAACTCTGGGAAATAGTGAAGGACAGGGAAGCCTGGCCTGCTGCAGTCCTTGGGCTCACAAACAGTCAGACACAACTGAATAACTGAACAACACAATGTTCCTAGATGTGAGTTTCTTCTTATTTATCTTCTTGGTATTCACTGGCTTTCTAGAAGTTCTCTACAGTTCTAGAAACATCTCAGCTATTGTCTCTTTGAATATTACCTCTTTCTTATCTATCTGTATCATTCCAGAGCTTCAATTTGGCACAATTCAATTTTTCTCTCCTTTATATCTTTTAATCTCATACTGTCCTTGTTTTGTCTTTCTGGATTACATTCTAGATCATTTTTTCAGCTCTAGCTTCCAGCTTACTAATTTTTTCCTCAGCCATATCTAATCAGCTACTAAATCTATCCACTGAGTTTTAAGATTCAACACCTTTACTTTTTACTTCCAGAAATTCTTTTTGATTCTTTTCCAAGTTTAATTAGTTATTTATAATTAATAAATAACTTATTTCCTGTACTTTTTTGAGTTTCTCTTTTTTCTTTTTAGAGCAAACAAACAAAAACCTTATATTCTGGGTCTAAAACTGTAAATATGTAATGCCTTTGTGGGTCTAGTTCAGCTGATTCCTCACTCAGTGTGCATTATTTGCATATGTGTTTTGTGACTTGGACCATAAGCTGTAATTTTACCTGAGATTTCACCTGTGGTAAGTCTTTGCTTACTAGGATGTGGTTAAGTTCCTACAGAGAGGATTACAATTGATTCAACCAGTTACCTGAGTAATACCAACTTGAGATCACTTTAAATCTTCTGTTTGAGTATTCAGGGCGGTGGGGCGGGGGGTGGAATGCAGACCCAGCTGAGCACTGGCTGTGGTTATGAATTCTGAGGAGTTATTTATTATTTTTCCTACCATCCAGAATGACACAGGTCATATTCCTTGCTATATGGAGGTTTATTTCTCATTCTCCTTACTCAGAGTGTTCTAGGGTATACCTTTGAGAAGCCAACTCTATCAGGATAACCCCTTGGCCATACCTCTCGTCCCATGCAGGAGTGAAAGCCATCCAAGTGAAGGTCAAGTTTCCCAAGGTTTTAAAGACACTTTCTCAGGATGAAGACCAGTTTTGGTCCTTGCTTTCCAACCTGTGTTCCTATTTTCAATTGATCTTGAATTCTGTAGATTTCTTTCTTTTGTGCCAGCTTGGTGATATATTTAAGATTAAATGTTGCTTAATTAAAATTGTTATTTCATCTGAAAGGGTGATTCAAGGCATCTAATCCATTGTACTGTTAGAAATGAACATCTTTTTTAGACTGAGGTTGAGACAAAAGTAATGCAACCTTGACACACACAATTCTTTGTCAATTGTTCTGGTTCCAACACCACTTGTCCTCAAATGCCCTCTACTTAAAGGGTGGCAGAGAGAAACATGGCAATAAATCTTTAATTGCTGCAGATCAAATGTAAACGTATAGTCTAATGCAGTAAGATAACAAGTGATTAGAGGGGAGACTATTATTAATCACAAAGCAGGAATTGTATCTCCTCACATTCAGGGCTTTGTCAAGGAAATAAAGCAGCTGTAGGCACCAAATCAGCCTCTCTATCAGGCTAGATTGCATTGTTACAACTGACAGGGTATATGGTATCAGTCCAAAGTTTAAGCCTCATGAAATAGGGGAGAAGATGAGGGGGTGAAAATGATGTAGAAATATGTATTTCTCTAGAGTTCCAGCTTCCAACATGGAGGAAATGGTTGAATTACTTCAATCATCTCTGGGAAGTAACAGTGGAAATTTTGACATTTTGCTTTTGGAATTCATTTCTAATTCTTGTCAAGATCAAGCATAAGTTTCTTGGGAAGAGAAGAGAACAGGGAACTGGGGTACTAATATTACTTTAAGGACATAGAACAAAGACTCAGTTGCTGTAATTTATTTTTCTGTGTCCAGCATCCTGCTCAGCATCTCCATCCCAACCTTGTGAGGAGACAACAGCTGGTGTTTTCATGCCTGGGCACCTGAACTACTTGCCTAGATGTTCTCTCTTGACCTATGCTGACCCATGTTTTAGGTTTCACTGGAAGGAAAGGCAGGGAGAATGTGGGGGAGTGTTGGCAACTGGGATGTTATTCTCCTTTCTAGGCAGGTCTAAGTCATAGATTCATTGACCATCAGCCCTTGATGGCCCTCAAATTCTCCATCACTTGACAGATGAGGAGCCTGGTGATGAACATGGTACAGAGGTATGTGAAGTAAACTGGGGAGCAGAGGGAGGGCAGAAAAGAAAGACCCGGACAGGAGTAAATGACTAGTCTGGACAGAGAAGATGAGTGGGGAGGAGGAGGGTTAAAGGGTAAAGAGATAGAAATCCCTGATGGTTTGATTCTCTTCAGCACATTCTTTCTGGGCTTAGCAGCTGGCGCTCAGAGGTCAGGCAACTCCTCCCTCCCAGAAACCCCAGCTGAGGGACACTTCTAGAGAATGTGGGTTGAAGGAAGGCCGTCAGTGGTGGCCAAGTTAGGAATATAAGGGCTACCCTCCTACTCCTTGTTACCCACAAGTGGCCACCACACCCTTTCCTGCTGGTAGCCACTGCTGGGAGAACCTGTCCTGTTTGCTTCTCTGGTTTAATCTGGTTGAAGACCTGTGGCATCAGACTACTAACAGCTGTGGTCCCAACACACCGCAGTGAATTCCACCTGGATCCTGCCCCAGGCGCTGCTTAAATAAGCCAATCAGATCAAAGTATTTCGTTTCTACCCTTCAAGAGATTCTCACACACACAATGTGCTTCCATTTCTCCACAAAGCAGAGGGAAGAGGAGCCAAATGGTGGTGGAAAGAGCAAGACCTGGATTTCAAGGAAGTAGACTTGGCCTCTAGTCCCTGCTCTGCAATTCGCCAGTTGTAAATTTGAATGGGTCATCTAACTTGCTGAACTCTCTGGATCTAAATCCTGCTTCTGTGTCCTCTAGAGCACAAGTCTCCAAGGGAAGGTATGGTACATGATCCACTGGGTACAGGAGGATGATAGCAAAACCTTCCTTTTTCATTTTTTTCTTTTTAACTTTATTTACTTATTTATTTTTGGCTGAGCTGGGTCTTCATTCCTGCAAGGGCTTTTTCTCTAGTTACGGCGAGTGGGGGCTACTCTCTAGTCGTGGCGTGTGGGCTTCTCTTTGTGGTGGCTTCTCTTGTTGCAGAGCACAGGCTCTAGGGCACTCAGACTTCAGTAGCTGTGGCTCTTGGGCTCTAGAGCACAGGCTCAAGAGTTGCGGCACACAGGCTTATTTGTTCTGTGGCATGTGGGATCTTTCCAGATCAAGGATCAAACTCATGTCTCCTGCATTGGCAGGCAGATTCTTTACCACTGAGCCACCAGGGAAGCCTCTCATTTGCTTTTTTATTTTTTAAAAACTAAGTATTAGTGGGACTACCCTGGTAGTCCAATGGTTAAGACTCCAAGGTTCTTCTGCAGAGGCCGTGATCTGGGAAATAAGATCCCACATGCTGTGTGGCCAAAAAAAAGAAGAAAAAAAATTAACTGTTGGTATGTTTAATATACAGATTGACACTGCACCCTCAGTTGGTCCTCTTATCAGATGGTCCCATGTCAGGTATGTTGGGTGAGGCATCTGAGTGCAAAGGAGTGTTAGGAAAGTCAATAAAAAGTATCAAGACCATCATTTGCAATATGAATTTACATTCATTAATGTTGATGATGAATCTCACCCCAACTGTATAGTTTGACTTGAAATATGAGCTAATGATTAAACTTTTAAAGTCATATTGGGAAGCCTCATATTCATATATTCATATTTTTTGCCAATTGTTGTTGTTGTTCAGTTGACCTCATGAGCTGCAGCACCCCAGGCTTCTTTGTTCTTCACTATCTCCCGGGATTTGCTCAAACTCATGTCCACTGAGTCAGTGATGTTACCCAACCATCTCATCTTCTGCGGCTCCCTTTCTCCTCTTGCCCTCAGTCTTTCCCAGCATCAGGGTCTTTTCTAGTGAGTCAGCTCTTTGAATCAGGTGGCCAAAGTAATGGAGCTTCAGCTTCAGCATCAGTCCTTCCAATGAATATTCAGGTTTGATTTCCTTTAGGATTGACTGGTTTGATCACCTTGCTGTCCAAGGGACTCTCAAGAAGGTTTCAGAATCAGAAATGTTTAGAGATCACTTTCTGGCTATCGGATATGTAAATGATACAAAGCAGCACAACATCACTACCATTTAGTCCAGAGTGATCCCTGGTGGAAGTGGAGACGAACATCAGAAACACCAGTCTTAACAACGTCAACATCTTTAATGACATAGGGCAATGAGGCAAATACAAAGAGAGGGGTGTCCATTTTCTGTAGTGGTTGTCCCAGGCCAGAGGCCAAAGGAAAAGGAAAAGAGCTGTCAACAGTCACATCTTTCTGGAGTTGAGGCCCCAGGGAAGAGTTGTTTAATGCATTCCTGGGTGACTTACGGAATGTCCTTCCTGTTCTTCTGGAGAAAGAAGCAGGCATGCCCAGGATGGGGCTTGTGAGGCTTCTGCTCACTGGTATGAAGAAAAGGAGATCATTGCATAATCACTTTCTGTGGAGACTTTCCTTTGGGTAGAGGGGGCTTCTTTGGAAAACAGTCAGCCTTTCCCTACTGACCTCTTCAGCAGTGATGTGACGCTAACGGCATTCTTATCTGCTCCTGGGACATCTACTCCCATGCTGTAGAGCCTTTCCACCCACCGGCCTCACCAGGCTCTCCAAAATACACCTCCCTGGAGGAGCGAAATAAGAATTTCCCCAAGGGCTAAGGGATAGGGTCACTTCATTTCCTGCTAGAGTGATCGTAGTTGCTGCAAAACTGACAGCCACAGGCCCTTGTAGGTGGGAAAGGACTTGAGCCTCTTGTTTATTCCACTGGTCTCCACAGTTGGGATGGGGGCTTGAAGAGTCATCATTGTCTGCTGGGGTTTGGATGGGAGCCCAGCAAATACCTGGGAGCCTAGGAGAGGTCTGGAGCTGCCTCTGCTGGGAGATGCAGGTGGGAGTCTCCACCTTCCTCCATCCGGCCCCCAGGCTCCACTTCACTGTGCCAGCAGACGCCATGTGCGGGCCAGCAGGCTGGCAGCCTAGGGCTCAAGGATATGGGGGCAGGTGGGAAAGACAAGTGCCGAAAGCCCCAAGGATGGAGACATGAGCTGGGCTACTGGGAATGGAGCCCTGGGGCCAGACGGATTTGGATTGAATCAACGGTGATGAGCTACTCTGTCTAGGGCAAGCCAAGTCTGTGGACACTCACTTTGTGTGGCCTTGCATGTAACACCTCCACCACTATCCTGTTTTGGGGAAGTCAGGATTCCTGACATGCCATAAAACTTCATGAGGCTGAAAGAACACCCCCAAAGCTGGAAAATGCAGGATCTTGGTAGAATAACAGCTGAGTTAAGGCCACAAAGGCAAACATTGGGTGGATACATGCTTCCTCAATGACTTAACCCGGGCAATGTGGCCTTGGATGTAAAATTCTCCAAAGCCTAAGACCCTTCATGGGATTCTGAGAGTGCCCTGTGCAAGCCAGGCTGGGCTCTCAAAGGCCTTTCTGGTAATATCATGTAGAGGGTTCTAAATAAAGGGATCTTGCAATAAAATGGATTTTTCAAACTTTAGGTCACAACCCACTGTGGATTGTGAAATCAATTTGGTGGATCCCAAAAATAAAGACAAAAGGAAGAAACGGAGGGAGGAAGGAAGGAAGAGAAAAATAATTTAAACATTGCAGGGCATCTCTTGTTTTATAAAATGTGTATCTGCATGGGTATACTGAGCCATGACAAAAATCACTTCTTACTATGAGTTGCTGTTTAAAATTCGATAAAACTATCCCAGGAAGACCCTTTTGTTTGGGTTGCTTTTACTGCTTACAGTTTCTTCCATTTATTCATTCCATTTTCACCATCTGGAACATAAACAGAGAGAACAACCCTAACATAGCTTAGAAAAAATAAATAAGTTCACCTTTCTGGACTTTTTTTTTTTTTAATCTATAAAACAAGAGAACTAACTGGGATGACCTGGTAGCTTTTGTTTTTATGAATCCATAACTCTGTGTCTCTCTGATGTTAGGGAGTTTGCTGAAAGTGAAAAGTGTTAGTCGCTCAGTTGTGTCCGAGCCTTTGCAACCCCATGGACTGTAGACCGCCAGGCTCCTCTGTCCATGGAATTCTCCAGGCAAGAATACTGCAGTAGGCAGCCATTCCCTTCTCCAGGGGATCTTCCTGACCCAGGGATAGAACCCAGGTCTCCTGCATTGCAGGCAGATTCTTTACCATCTGAGCCACGAGGGAAGCCCCAGAGTTTTCTGAGTGAGTATCTTCCCTTCATTTCCACCATACCCATAACCATAAAAAATTTTAAGAAGAGGAAAGGGCCCTAAAAAAGGGAAAAGCAAACAGCTAGATTGGAGTGCTCCAGAGAGGGCTCAAAGGGCACATTTTTACCTGGAGAGCAGCCTGGAAGAGGGTAGGGCCTGGAGGGATAGATGAGAGGGAGCAGTTCCAGTATTCAGATCAGTTGCTCAGTCGTGTCCGACTCTTTGCGACCCCATGAATCGCAGCATGCCAGGCCTCCCTGTCCATCACCAACGGGGGACGATAAAAATAAATTGGTTAGGAATGGGGCTAATGAGTGCCACTTCCCAAGGTAGTGCAGTGGTAAAGAATCTGCCTGCCAGTGAAGAAGACGCAAGAGATATGGGTTCAACCCCTGAGTTGGGAAGATCCTCTGGGGTAGGAAATGATAACCCATTCCAGTATTCTTGCCTGGAAAATTCCATGGACAGAGAAGCCTGGTGGGCTACAGTTGATAGGGTCACAAAGAGTCTAACACAAGTGTGCATACACACAGACTAATGAGTACATGTGCTGGGGAGTGTGATCACATGGCTAATTCTGCCATACTCAGAACCTCTGAGTTCTCCAAGGCTGGGTTATCTAGTTTGTGATCCAATAGATGAAAAGCCTATAGACATTTTATTTTTTTTGAGAGGCAGCATGGAACCATAGAAAGTACAGAGAGATTTGAGTTCAAGTGGTTCTGTTGCTCCTTAGCTATAAGAGCTCGGATGACTCTGCACAGCAGTTATACCATGGGGAGAGTATTTTCCAGCCTGCCTGACTCAAAATGTCATGATGAAGATCAAATGAAGAGCTGTGAAAAGACACTATCAATTACTATGGAACACTTAGTATTCATTTCTACCACTTTTTGATAAGGTTTATTTTCAAGATGCCAGGTTCACCTGTCTGGCCAAATAAGCACTACAAAGTGACTTCTGAGTGATCAACTTTTTCCAGAGGTTCATGGAACTTCCTGAGGGTGTTTCAAGGTGTTGGTTGTTAGAGGTTTCCTCTTAAACTCTCTTGCCCATGAAAATAGCTGCTAGCTTTCCCATGGTGCTCTGCCCAAGGGGATCCTTTCTTTTGCTTTCATTACAAGCAGGGAATCCATCCATCAGGCTGGCAGAATCTTCTAAGGGGCACTTCCTTTCATCTGTTTTCTCAGAATGGATAGCCCATTCCCAAGTGACCTGTGTTTCAATCTGTGTTTCTTCTGTATTTTAAAACCTTTCCAGAGAGAAAGGGTCAATGATATTCTCTTAATGAATTGTTTCAGTGCTTAATAAACTTGACTATTTAAAGTTTCTTCTTTCTTTTTAGCCTTGGTCCCTTTCTCTTGAGCCAGTTATTGAGAGTTTGAGAGGGCTGGGTTATCCTACAACCTAGCATAACTGTTTCAGAAATGGATGAGGCCACTGCAGCGACAGACTTATTGAGCATTAGAACTGCCCCTCATTGCATAGCTGTGTAATGTTGGGCAAATCACTTAACCTCTCTGTACCTCAATGTCCCACCTGTTCAGCTTGTCCCTCTGAGCCATGGTTTCCACCTCTATAAAAGGTGAATGGCAACCTCTTCCCTGCCTAAACAGGGGTACCATCTGGTGGGTGACTTCCTGGGCATCTCTATTATAGAACATTAGGTTGTAATTACTACTTATACATTCTCCCACTGGACAGTGAGCTCTAAGGAGGGATTTGGGCTCTCCTCTAGCATCTACAGCGGTGCCTAGCACATGGCCATGCGCATTTTCTATGGCGAATTTTCCGCATCCACCTACAATTCCAGGTCTCAGATGTACTTCGCACCTCCTTCCATCTCTTCAACCCAAGGTCGCATGGCATGGTTGGGTGGGTGGTGTTGGGGATCAGGGCCCAGGGAAGCTGAGACTCAGCTTGCCTGGATGACTTTCGCGACAGGCCAAGTACGTGGTCAGCCGTGGTCGTGCCTGTGAGGACATCGAGTAGGGATGACAGTGCAACTCCAGACTCGACTTCGGCCCCGTTTTCCTTCGCTCTTTTAGTGTGTGGGATCGGGCTGAGTTCCCTGGCGCTCGGCTGGAGTAGCGCGAAGGCGGCTGGCCCCCCATTCCCCTAGAGCGTTGGGAGAACCGCTCGTGCCGGCTGCAGGCGCCTCTGCCCCTCTTCCCGAGACCAGCAGACGACAGAGATGTCCTGGCCGGGTCATCCCAGGTGGGGGTGACGCACCTGGAGGAGGCGTCCGCAGAGAGTTGGGTAGAACCACGACAACGGGAGGAGAGGGGAAGAATCACGGATTATCGCAGGCAGACTCGTGGATCTGCACATGTATAACCATCGAAAGCTGTCGCTCACGGAAGGCAGAGCTTGCCTGGGCCCATGGACGGCAGTCCTGGACAGTCTAGACTGGGCAGTCTCCCAGGAGAGAGTGCGGTGGTTGATTCCAAGTCAGGATGGTTGCAGCGCGGTTGGAGCGCTTGGCAAGTGAAGACTGGACCTGTGGGTGGGGCCGGGGCGGAGCTGGCTCGGGGGCGGGGCATGCGGGGGGCGGGGCCAGGTGCTGGATTGTCTCCGCCTGTCAAAAGGCAGCCGCGGAGCCCCGGGCGCCGGGAGCGCGGAGCAGCGTGCCCACCCGCAGGACCAGGTGCGCACCCGGGAGTGGCGGGGCAAGGGAGGGGGGTGGGTCCCAGGATCGAGATTAGGCGGCGCAGGGTTGGGGGCTTTGGGAATTCCGGACCTCAGTGCCCCGGAACAAGTACTAGAGTCTGGGCAAACTTGGCGACTGAGGACTGGGCTTTCGTGCCCTAAGGCTGGGGCACTAAGGGGATCCTGAGGTCTGAGAAAGACCTGAAGTTCGTGCCAGGCTGGCACGGGGAGCGGCGAGCTCCTCGGGGCTCAAACAGCCGAACGCAGAAATGCTGCCCCGGCAGGGTGCTCCGCATTTGAGCAATCAGAAGCTTTTGCGTCCTTCCCCAGTCTGGGCGCCTTGGCGTGAGCAGGAGGAATAAGACAGCGAAGGATTGGCTCTCGGAGGTGCTGAGGTCTTCTGGGGGTGGGGTGTGTGTAGCCTTGTTATCTTGTAGGGCCCATGTATGGTCACCTGCGAGGATGGAGTTGGATCTTTTAAGTGGAGTTTTTTCTTTTTTCCTTGATTTTCAAAAAAAAAACAACCTACCGATTATTTTAGACCTGGTTGACCCTAGCGCACTGGACTTACTTTTTCAAGAAAGCCCTTTCATAGATGTCCAGATGAACCTGGGAGACAAGCATCTAACTGAGGAAGGGGCTCAAGGAGTAGTTTCTACTGGAGGAATGAGGAGCCCCACATCTGTGGGTGGTGGGTGGAGGGGGTTTCAGGGGAAGTATGTAGGAGGAAACATCATATGGTCTCCAGGGAGCAGGTGGACACTGTCCCCTCCCCACCATGGACCACTGAGATGGAGACCCAGGATGCCTGGGCTGGGGGAGCCCTGGGTCTGTGAGCCCAGGCCCTTCCCGCATCTTGTCCTCCTTCTCTTCCTCCTCCGTGTGGTGAGTGAGTCAGCCAGCCTCCTGTCTGGGCTCAGTTGCAGCCAGAGGGGCCAGAGCCCAGGCAAGCAGTTGGGCAGGCATTTTCTGAGCATTGCAAAAGCTCTCCTGGGCAGAGTTCAGCTCTGCGCCAGCTCCCTGCTGGAAGCCGGTGGTGGCCACTCCTGAAGGGGACACAGCACAGCAGTGATTATGGGATGGCTATGGTATGACTCCAGAATGGGTTGACAGTGAAGGGACTGTGGCTTTGTGGTAAATCTACATCTCTTATTCTCCTCGAATCAAGAGGTGCATCCCAGCACTGCAGACTTTTCCAGTCCCTCATTCCATGTTTGCCTAGATATCTCGTTAGCTGCCAGTGTCTTAGTGGGATGGCCATGCACAAGAAATCAGGGAAGATTCTGGGAAGAGAGAAGCCATGTTGTTGGCAAAGGTTTTAAGTTGGGCTGGGAAATAGGTTTGCTGAGGTGGAAATGGATTATCTGGACACTGGAGCCTCAACTCTATAAACCAAGAGTGTCATGTTTGGGGGAGACCTTCCCCATCGCATCCTTATCAAAGTGCTGGAGGAGATTGTAGGTCCTTCTGAAATGGTGTCAGACCAGGAGGTTGTTACTAAGACTTCACATTTCTGTCTGACTTTTGTTTTGGGTGCTTCCGATCCTTGGGCAAAAGTAGGAGCCCCAGAACTCTTCCCGCCCCCCACCACCACCATGTCAGTAGCCTCTCTGGACCCATTTGAGGAGAACACACAGCCAGGCCATGGGGCTGACTCAAACTGCAGAAAGCTGGGGAATTCACAGTGTGTGCTCTGGCTGGGTCCCATGGCTTCAGTTTGGCTGTCCCTGATCAACCACGACTTGGACCCTTTCCAGGGTAATGGATAAGAAAGGAGGAAAGAGAAAAGGCATAAGAAAAGAAGAGAGCGGGAGAAGGAAGAAGGGGAAGAAGAGGGCTAGGAAGTTTTTCTGATTCCTCACAGCTCTTCAGCCAAGGCTGTCACTTTATTTGAATAAATATTGTAGAATGTCTGATGCTGTGTGAGGTGCCCTGATTACTTGTGTTTGTCTTCTTTCCCTATTTGACCTCAGAATTAATCTCCTTTGGAGACTGAGTCCCAGAGGAAACACCAAGAGGTCTTCTTGGACTCCCACCCTCTACTCCCAGAGCAAATAGCCAGGGCCAATGCCAGTGCCTTCCACATTTGGAGGAAAGCCTGGGGCCTCATGGGCCAGACCAAGACAGGAGAAGGACTTGCAGTTGTTCATTTCTTTACCCCACATCCTGAGAAGGCAGCAGCCGTCCTGCCTGAGAACCAGAGTTTCTCTACTAGAAACCGGCTGGTGCCTACGTCCAGCATGTGGGTTCCAGTGGCCAGAGAGCCAGAGTCATGAGCACCTGGAGGTCTGAGCTGGGATGGCTCTCCAGTGTGTTGCTAACAGGATGAGCTATAGGAGCTCCAGCTTTCCATTTGTCACTGTTTATGTGGGCTTCCCTGGTGGCTCAGATGATAAAGAAACCACCTGCAATGCAGGAGACCCAGCTTTGATCCCTGGGTTGGGAAGGTCCCCTGAAGGAGGAAATGACTACCCCCTCCAATATTCTTGTCTGGGAAATCCCATGGACAGAGGAACCTGGCGAGCTACAGTCCATGAGATTGCAAAGAGTCAGACATGACTGAGTGACTAACACTTTCATTTTTCTTTCATGTGTGTTTTGGATGCAGGAAAAGACAAGTAAGCAAATGATAACATTTGCTTCAGAGCTTCTTGTGTGCTCAGCATGGTACTAGGTCCTTTGAGGGATGACAGGGAGCAGAATGCACCAGACTGGGCCTCCTCCCGCTAGACGGTCTGAGCCCAGGCTCAGCAGTGGGTCCTGGGCCCTCCCTCTACTACTGTCCTGTTCTCAGGGGATCCAGCTGGGCAGAAGCCGGCCAGACTGTCGCTTGGGACCAGTATGGTCTTCGTACTTCTAGTTACACTTTGCTCTGATTCCCCATTGACTTTCTGTGTCAGTCCCCTCTTGGATGTGCTAGAGAGAGTGATTGTATAATTTATTGCCCGAACTGGGACCGAAAGAGGTGAAATGAATAGTTCTGTCGGGATAATAGACAGAAACCCAAGTTGTTCAGGACAAATTGGAACATTAAGGCATTCTAACGAACCCCACCACAGACCCCGTGGAGGCCCTGGTGTGGAAGGAAAGACAGCTGAGTGTGGGCTTAATGAGGAGAAGATGGGGGTGGGGCTTAATGATGAAGGGAAGTCGGGGTAACCTGTAATGCGGTGTTACCGCCAAATGCAGTCTCACCCTGATGGCGGCGCTGTTCCTCACTCCCCTCTCTCAGGACCAGCCTACCATTCACTCCCTTTCCCTTCCCCATGACTTTCCTACACCCTTGACTTGTGACCTGCCTCACCTTTGGTTTTCCTGCTCCACCCCTACCTCAGACAGGGACAGGAAGGCCTGCCAACTCCCCTTCAAGTGCCCCTGGGGGTACCGGGATTTATCCTGGAGACAAGACCCAACCTCACACTTCCTCTTCCCTTTTCACCCAAGTCTACAGCCTCTTCATTCTGTCCATGCATCTTCCCAGACCTCCAGGGGCCATGCTGTCTGGCAGGAAAGCTCAGGATTCACGTGGGTAGACAACCAGAAATGGAAGGGTAGTCAAACCTTGCCATGTGGATACAGGGCACAGGTCACTTTTAATCAGGTTCCCAGGATATAGTAAGCGAAGTGGAGGTAGGAACCGAGAGAAGCTGCAGAGCAGGAGATGGAGTCGGTTCCCCTGGACGCTGGAGTTTGACTCTTAGCAGGTCTGACTATTGGGGAAATGGTCCAGGGTGGGGACAGACTATTCTTGCTCAACCCAAACTAAAAGGCGTTGGTGGCAGCCGCTGCATCCTGAAATGGTGACATGTGGAAGAGAAACCGCCTTCCCGTCTGAGTCCTGTGTCCTGGTGGCCCAGATGTTCAGGGTGGGTTCCCTGGAGAATCCCCAGAGGTTCATTCTGAGAGTGACGGGGACGTGGGGGTGGAGCCTCCTTGAGGACTGTGTGCAAACACTGTCTACTGTGGCAGGAAGGAAGTCATTCTCATCATTGGCAAATGTAAAGGGCAGGTGAAGACCTCTTGGGAAGTCTTACCCTTTGAAACAACTTGTGGGGAGGGGAAAGGAGAGACCTCCTGGGGTGGCAGGGGTGGCAGGCTGGTGGGTACATGGCAGGAGCCAGAGGCAAAAATAGCAGACTCTCGAGGAGTCTGAGCATGTGTCATGCCTTTGCAAACCTGCTGGGCAGGTCCCGTGCCGAGGAATAGACTGAGCAGTGTTCCCAGAACCAGATGCCACACAAAGTCCCCATTCTGCACAGGGGAGAGCCCTGGTCCTGAGCAGGGCGTTGGCAGCCACACTGGCGGGAAAGTGTAGCGTGGGCAGCACCCTGGAAAGCTGCTCCTCTCACTGGCCTTCTGAGGACAGGTGTGACTTTCCAGGCCCTGTGGAGCACCCACGAGGCCCAGAGCTCTGCTAGTGAGATGCTCAGTGTATGCCACCTGCTGGCACTGAGGCTGTAACTCCAGGAACAGCGACTCGCCGCATGCTTGGCTCCATGATACCAGGTGGGGCACGGCCTCCCAGACCTGCCAGAGCCTGTAATGTGGGAACCACAACCAGGTTCCATTTACAGATGGGAGACCAAGACTCAGGGAGGTTGAGCCAAGGTGACACAGCTGGTGAGTGGGAGAGTCAGGACCCACACTGGGTCTGTCTTAGCCTCCGGGCAACCTGACACCTCTGTTCTCAGCAGGCGGCCGCAGGCATTCGGGGCCTGCCTTGCACATCGTACGTAGGCCTGCAGAAATGTTCCTGAGTGGCAGATTTGGACTTACACACCAATCTGAAGGAGGTGACCTGGGAGTGAGTTCAGTCTGCCCAAAGGTTACTCTGGGGACAGTGGTCTCTCAGAAGAAGTCTCCCTCTGCTAGAGCCTCAGACCTTGGTGCCTGTCCCACTTTCTTGGGTTCCTTACTTGGGTAAAAACAGCAGACAAGAACCCGTGTGGAGAGACTGCATGGATAAAACAAGACTTGGATGGTCTGGAAGGCAAATAAACTCAATTTCAAACAAGTCACTTTATTGGTGAGCATCTAAATGCTAAGTCTGCCAAGGAAGAAGAGACCATTGTCCCATAGGTCAACTGGGAGCTAGTCTCACTTTGTTTACCTCCTCCTCTCCTGGCTGTCCCTTAAGGACACTCCTGGACCTACACACGTGGAAAGAGAATTGGATTCCAGCCTCACCTGACAGCCTCTGCCAGACACTGTGCTGATTACTCTCCTTGTCTCCTTTCATCTTCCCAGCTTTTCTAGCTTTTCTTTGAATTAAGTTACTAGTACAGTAAGCCCCCTACATGCTAGTGAATTCTGTTCTGAGAGCACATTAAGTCCAATTTGTTTGTAAGCCCAACAAAGTTTGCCTAGGTGCCCAACTAACAACAATCAGCTATATTGCACTGCACTGCAATAGGTTTATAATACTTTTCACACAAATAATATATAAAAAACAAATACGAAATAGAAAGAAAACCTTTTTAATCTTACAGTGCAATACCTTGAAAAGTACAGTAGTCTGGTACAATGGCTTGCTGGCATACAGGGACTGGCATTGAGTGAACAGGCAAAAAGAGTTACCAACTAGAGGAGGGAGAGGAGGTGGGAGACAGTAGAGCTGAGGGATCATCAACAATAGGAGATGGAGGGCAAGCTACAACTCCAGTCAAGCCTGATATGACTGGATATGCGAATACACATTCTAATCTTTGAAAGTTTACAACTTGAAGGTTCATATGTAGGGGACTTACTGTATTCTCTCCAGCATGTATATGGAAAACCAAGCTTTAAAGTAAAGATGCAGTAACCTGCCCCATACTGTTAAGTTTACCCGTGATTACCGTTCTATGGGCTTCCCAGGTGGCTCTAGTGGTAAAGAACCCTCCTATCAATGCAGGAGATGTTAGAACCTCAGGTTCAATCCCTGGGCAGGGAAGATCCCCTGGAGGAGGGCATGGCAACCTGCTCCAGTATTGTTTGGAGAATCTCATGGACAGAGGAACCTGGAGGGCTACAGTCCATAGGGTTGCAAAGACTCAGACATGACTGAAACGACTTAGCACGCATGCAGGCACTGATTTACACCGTGTGCCGGTGTTGGGCCTGGCTGTGCAAACCACTCCAGGCACCAGAGCCTGGAGACAGTAGGAAGCACTCAACCTGTCCTTCAGTGGGATTCTCAGAGTTTCTTGGTGAATGAATGAAATCTCAGGTAGTGTTATTAGCAACCTCGTAGGACAGGAGAAACACTGGATTTGAGTTAGACACACTTGGGTTTAAATTCTGGCTTTGTCACTTTGTAGCTTGTGACCTTGGGCATGTTTCTTGGTCTCTCAGAATCTCCGTTTCCTTTTCTGTAAACTGGAAGGAGAGTAACTCCCTTGCAGAGTCGTGTGAGGATTACAGATGATACAAGCCAAGCACTTGGCACGAAGTAAGCCCTGGAAGAGAGAGTGTGTGCAGACACTCAGTAGATATGCGCTGAGGTTTACCTACCATGTGCCAGGCACTATGCAAGACACTGGCAATTTAACAGTACAAAAAGACTCTTGCAATTGTTCTAAATTTACTAGACCAGAAACTCATCATTGTGAGAGGACGTTTTAGAATCCAGGAATGGCTAAACTCAGACTGAGTAACTTGATTTCTCTGTCATTGATGAGCTTAGAAAAGTTGTTTAGCTTCTCTGGGGCTCAGAGTCTTATTTTTTTAAACTAAATGTATCACATACACAAGAGTACAAGTAGTCCTATGTACAGATTAAAAAATAGTGTAATGTATGTGGTACCTACCACCCAGGTTTGAAGTGGAACAATTTCAAAACCTTTTAAAACCCACTTTCCTCTTCCCTTTTACATCCCCTTCCTCACTCTACCCACCAGCAAAACTAATATGAATTTTACTTAATGGGTCCTTGGTTTCCTTTGCAAGTTATCATCTCTGTTTGTTTTACAAACAATGTGTCTTTTGAGTTTACATACATGTGTGTTATCTGTGATGTGCTTTTTTCACTCAGTCTCATGTTTCTGAGATTCATCCATGTCGAAGCACACAGATATGTTGATTTGTTTTCACCACAGCGTCGTATTCCGTTAAGAATATGCTGCAATTTGTATCTTTCCTCTTGTTGATGAACATTTGGGCTCTTTCCAGTTTGGGGCTATTACGATCAGCTAATACTGCTGGGAATATGCTCTGGTTGTCTTCTGGTGCGTGTGTAGGCACTTCTCTGGGCACATGGCATTCCATGTCTGGCACTACTCTATAGCTCCAGCTGTCTTCCACAATGGTTGTACCAAAAACACTCCTTTAAGTAGCAGATAAAAGTTCCTATTGTTCTCCATCCTTTTTAACACTTGATATAATCTTCATTTCTAAAAGGAAGAAGTTACACTAGGTGAGCTTCCAAAGTCCCTTTCGGCTATAGTAATTGTATACTTTTCAACCTAAGGAGCTGGTTTCTGGCTTTATGCATGTGCTTGTCTGATGTGTTGTGCACAGGTGGTCCTGTAAATGCCACAGCCTGACTCTGAGAGCCCCATGCAGGGTCCCCAGGTGCAGCTGAAGCCCTTCCTCACTGGGCTTCCGCCAACAGTGGGGGATGGATCTGGCGGCTCCACATCCTCCCCACCACCTGGGGTTTTGTTCACTTCAACCAAAGGCTGATATCGGGGCTGAGAACATACTAGATGCTCAGTTAATACTTCCTGAATTGCCTTCCTGCCAAGTGGATTGGGAGGGATGGATATTTTCCCTGAGCACTGATTTTAAGAACAAGACGTGGAAGTATCAGAATCGTGTGTGTGCTGGCTAAGCAGAGCACATGGGGCTGGGAACAGTGGTGGGATTTACAAGTGTCTCAGGCTTCTTGATCATTTAAAGACTCCAAGTGAAGTGAATTGAAGTTAATAGTCTCCACTGACCAACTGTTCAGAGTCTGGCCTTATTCTTTGACTCTCTAACTTGTCCGATTGGAGAGCAGGGAGTATCTGGAAGATGAATTGAAGAGAACAGAGGCAGTGCCGTGTGGAAAGGAGCAAAATGCCCACAGAGAACCCCTTCCCCTTCCAAGGGTTGAATATTTTGCCTGGGGGAGGATGGGTGCTGGTTTAAATGGTATTAGATGTACTCAGTGTCCTGGCAGCTATATAAACAGCCAGCTGCCCACCCACCCAGCCACCCACGGAACAAAAGAATGTGGCTGGTTGGGCAGTTGCATGGGCCACCCCAGCCCACAATCCTGTAATTACCCATCTAGTCTGTGCCTGTCAGCTCCAGAAGCAGGCGGGCGCCTGTGCCCTGGGCCTCATCTTGGTCACCAGGCCCAGGCTGGGCTCTGTGGCAGGGCCCCGCCTATCCTTAGCCACCCCCACCCCCAACTCTCCCTGAATGTCTCTCTCTACGCCAACCTTTGACCCTTTTGAGTCTAACATATTATATAATAGCTGATAATTATAATAAACCAAACGGTTACTATAATTTTATATGTTCCAGGCACTGGGTTAAATGTCTTTCATGCATCTTCTCATGTATGCATCTCAATAATCCTGTGGGGTAGGTAATATTGTTATCCCCACCATACAGATGAAGAAACTGAGTTCCAGGAAGTTAAAGGGCTAAATTTCTTGCCCCAAACCACCAAACTTCCAAGTGAGAGCTAGAACTTAAATTCAGGTCTTTCTAAGACCCGACGTGTGGTTATTCTTCCCCTGCCCACCGCCTTTCCTGCACAGGGTCCTGTCTCCCCAAGCCGGAGGGAGCGCAGGCTCCTCTGTCTCCTCCCCTACCCTCCCCTTCCCATCTGAAGAGGGCTGGAAAGAGGCAGCAGGGGGTGCCAGTGGAGGGTGAATGGGACAGTTCCAGGCTGGCCAGGGTGATGCTGCAAAACACCTTCAGGGCAGAGTTCTTTGTTCCAAAAGACTCTGAATTTCCGGACTTCTGCCAGAGGCGGGAAGTTACTTCTGCCCAGCCTCTCTGGCAAGCACGCCAACTTCTTGGGTGCCCTGTTAAGAAGTGGGGGATGGGCTGCCTCAGGTAAAATTCCATTGTAATGATTGCCATCTGAGATCTGAATGGCTTTGTTGAAATGGAATTGTGCTAACCTGGGTGTAGGGAAGAACTCATAAATGAGAAACTGGAGGTGAAATGGAGTTAATTTCCCCCTTAGTGTCTCTCAGTAAGGCTCTGGGAGGGCATAGAGCCTAGACAGAGAAGAGTCAGATGCATTCCTACTCTCCTTTGAAAGCCACGCTCCCCAGTAGCAGGGCAGGGTTGGGAGGGGACGAGGCTATGGCTGTTCAGTTGTCCATTCCCCGCATTGTGCTGTGAGAACTGAACTCAAGAACAGAACTGAATCCCATGTCCAAGGTGTCATCACTCCACGTGACACCTAAGATACCTAACTCATCACAGATATGCTTAATAGTTTATTGGGTGGAGATAGGTTTGTAGGTAGACTGGGTCCCTTAGGCTAAAAAGGACAGTTGAAGGACAATTGCTTCATGCGACTAAAACATGAGGTGAATCCTTCCAGTTATTGAACAGTTTGCATAACAACAAACACCAGCACTTACTGAGAAGGAGCCATGCACCAGGTGCTGTGCTGAGCACTTTACACACATCGTCTCATTTAATCCTCACAGACAAATGAGGTAGGCATTGTTATTTTTCTCACTGGATAGGTGAGGGAACAGAAGCTTAGAGAGCCCAGGTCATTGGCTCTGGTCACACGGCTGGCAAGGAGGGAAGGCAGAGTTTGCACCCAGGCAGGCTGCCTGGGCTTCCCTGGTGGCTCTCAGATGGTAAAGAATCTGCCTGCAATGCAGGAGACCGGGGTTTGACCCCTGAGTCTGGAAGATACCCTGGAGAAGGGATTGGCTACCCTCTCCAGTATTCTTGTCTGGAGAACTCCATGGACAGAGGAACTTGGTGGGCTACAGTCCATAGTGTCGCAAAGAGTTGGACACAACTGAGAGACTAACCAGAGAAGGCAATGGCACCCCACTCCAGTACTCTTGCCTGGAAAATCCCATGGATGGAGGAGCCTGGTGGGCTGCAGTCCATGGGGTCGCAAAGAGTCATGTTGAGCGACTTCACTTTCACTTTTCACTTTCATGCATTGGAGAAGGAAATGGCAACCCAATCCAGTGTTCTTGCCTGGAGAATCCCAGGGACGGGGAAGCTTGGTGTACTGCTGTCTATGGGTCGCACAGAGTCGGACATGACTGAAGCGACTTAGCAACAGCAACAGCAGAGAGACTAACACACAGGCTGCCTCCCAGAACCTCTTTGCTCAACTGTCTCCCTGACCACAGAGCTCAGCTGTCACTGGGGTCTGGTTCCAGGGATCAGAGCCAGGTGGGTAACAGCGAGTGCAAACCCTGGTGGGATGGAGTGGAGGGCACAAGCCTGTTCTAGAGAGGCAACCCCACTTCAGGCCAGCAGGTTGCCTGGAATTGCAGAACAGTGTGGCCAAAATGTCCCTTTTTTTTTTAATAGGAAGCTGGACACCCAGATTTTTTTCAAAAGTGAAATCTCTCTATTTTTTTAAACATTGACAAGTGACTTAAAAATGTATACTCACTGGTGGTGATGGGGAGGGGAGTGACAAACCGAACTCATTCATGGTCAGGTTTAGCTTCCTGTGTATCCTCTGGTAGTTTCTTTTAACAGATGACTGTTACCTGGAGGGGGACTAGGAAAGACCTAGTGTGCACAGAATTCATTACTAATGCCATGAGTGATCCCTCTCCATGGGTACAGTCCCATTGCATGATACTTCACAATGCAGAGTGCTTCTTGGAGAATAATAATGAAACCTTTCCATCTGATAGGCCTTGAATGAATCCTCCCCTTTCCTCCTTATCTTTCTCCCTCTCTCCTTCCTTTTCCCCTCCTTCCTCCCTTACTCGGTCTTCCCAGTCAGATATTTTTCCTATAGATATTAGAAGGAAGGTTCAGTGTAGAGAAAACAAAAGTTTCCTTTTCTTAATGGTCAAAGAAAAGATCTTGAGGCCAAAAAAAAAAAAAAAAAAGTGGCATTTTGGGGTTGGGCTTGGCAGTCAATGAATGATGCTTATCAAGCCTGGTCTGAAACCCTACCAGCACTGCGGACTCTCCTGGGCTGTGAGGATGTCATGCTACTTGCTGTCTTGTGACCTCACGGAGAAAGGCTCACTCTCCACATGTTACACTTCAGAATGTTTTCACAGCCTTCCACTGTGCCCCTGAATGTAGGCTTCCTCCCCCTCTTAAACACCTGGGAGAAGAATTGTAAACTAATAGCCAGCGTTGGTATGAAATATAAAGGTTTTTGTAACATATGTTTGAATCTCAGCTGATACAGCACTCCTGTAAGACAGGTGAACAGATATAGAACCCCCTTTTTGAGGCTTGGTTAAGTAGCAGTGTTTGATATTTTTTCCTTCCATTCCATAAGAGAGCAGTAGCCATGAAGGCCTGCAACTCGGAGTGCAGGAGCCCCTGGCTCCCCCAGGCCTTCCCTTACTTGCCGCTCTAATTTCTCACCTGATATCCACAGGTAAGGGTGTGCGGTAGAGGGGACAGCCAGTAAGTCCAGAGCCCCTGACTAAGGTCTCCACCTCCCTGAAACTCCCACTCCATGGCATGGGCATGGAGAGGGCCCTAAATCAGTGGATAGCAGGAAGCCAGCCTCCTCTCCACGCCTCCCTCCACTGCCTGTCACCTTGAGCCATTGTTCCCCAAGCTGGGCAGAAAATAGCTCACTCCAGAGAATTATTTTTATCTCTGTTAAACTTCAATCCTAGGCTCCTGATGAGCCTGGCTGCAGAATTGTTTTTCAGGCCAGGGGGAGTTCTGGGAAAAGTGAGGGGTCAGGGAATAAAGGGGAAGCAGTGGTTGGAGGGGTGCCACCTCTCCCCCAAAGGACCATGATGACCACAAGCACCGGCCCTCTTCCCTAGGACGCTGCCCATTGGGCAGCCTGACTGGAGGCCGACAGTGTGCAGCCTGCCCAGCCAGCTGGATGCTGTTTCACTCATGGCTCCTTTCACCGAGTGCAGGCCCTGAGCGGGTCCAGGGCTGTTTGCCTCTGCCCAGAGTGTTGAGTGAAGGTAGTGGAAACTCTGTTACATGGCGTGGGGGTCCAGGTGGGCAGCTGGGGGGCTGCAGACAGCTGACTGCCAAGGAGGGAAAGAGGTTTTTGCATTGGAGACCTGGGCTCAGCTCCTCCCGTGCCCTGAGGCAGCACCAAATGGCACAGTTCAGTTCAGTTCAGTCACTCAGTCATGTCCAACTCTTTGCAACCCCATGGACTGCAGCATGCCAGGCCTCCCTGTCTATCACCAACTCCCGGAGTTTACTCAAACTCATGTCCATTGAGTCAGTGATGCCATCTAACCATCTCATCCTCTGTTGTCCCCTTCTCCTCCTGCCTTCAATCTTTCCCAGCATCAGGATCTTTTCAAATGAATCAGTTCTTCACATCAGATGACCAAAATATTGGAGTTTCAGCTTCAGCATCAGTCCTTCCAATGAATATTCAGGACTAATTTCCTTTAGGATGGACTGGTTGGATGTCCTTGCTGTCCAAGGGACTCTCAAGAGTCTTCTCCAACACCACAGTTCAAAAGCATCAATTCTTCAGTGCTCAGCTTTCTTGATAGTCCAACTGTCATATCCATACATGACTACTGGAAAAACCATAGCCTTGACTAGACGGACCTTTGTTGGCAAAGTAATGTCTCTGCTTTTTAATATGTTGTCTAGGTTGGTCATAACTTTTCTTCCAAGGAGCAAGCGTCTTTTAATTTCATAGCTGTAGTCACCATCTGCACTGATTTTGGAGCCCCAAAAAATAAAGTCTGTCACTGTTTCCCCATCTATTTGCCATGAAGTAATGGGACCGGATGCCATGATCTTAGTTGTCTGAATGTTGAGGTTTAAGACAACTTTTTCACTATCCTCTTTCACTTTCATCAAAGAGGCTCTTTAGTTCTTCTTCACTTTCTGCCTAAGTGTGGTGTCATCTGCATATCTGAGGTTATTAATATTTCTTCCAGCAATCTTGATTCCAGCTTGTGCTTCATCCAGTCCAGCATTTCTCATGATGTATTCTGTATATAAGTTAAATAAGCAGGGTGACAATATACAGCCTTGATGAACTCCTTTCCTGATGTGGAACCAGTCTGTTGTTCCATGTCCAGTTCTAACTGTTGCTTCTTGACTTGCATATAGATTTCTCAGGAGGCAGGTCAGGTGGTCTGGTGTTCCCATCTCTTTCAGAATTTTCCAGTTTGCTGTGATCCACACAGTCAAAGGCTTTAGCATAGTCAATAAAGTAGAAGATGTTTTTCTGGAACTCTCTTGCTTTTTCCACGATCCAGTGGATGTTGGCAATTTGATCTCTGGTTCTTCTGCTTTTTCTAAATCCAGCTTGAACATCTGAAATTTCACGGTTCACATACTGTTGAAGCCTGGCTTGGAGAATTTTGAGCATTACGTTACTAGTGTGTGAGATGAGTGCAATTGTATGGTAGTTTGAGCATTCTTTGGCATTGCCTTTCTTTGGGACTGGAATGAAAACTGACCTTTTCCAGTCCTGTGGCCACTGCTGAGTTTTCCAAATTTTCTGGCATATTGAGTGCAGTACTTTCACAGCATCATCTTTTAGGATTTGAATTCGCTCAACTGGAATTCCATCACCTCCACTAGCTTAGTTCATAGTGATGATTCCTAAGGCCCACTTGACTTCGCATTCCAGCATGTCCGGCTCTAGGTGAGTGATCACACCATCGTGATTATCTGGGCAGCACTGAATGGCACTCTGTGCAGCAAATCAGTTCTATCTTTGCCCCAGGTACCAAAGAAAAACAAGGAAGAGGAAGATGGCCAAGGGGTAGGGGTGGGGGAGAGAGTTTTAGTTTGGAGAGAGTTCAAGGGTTAAGACAAAAGCTGCTATTTCCTACCACTTTGTGGCCCCAGGGAAGAATCCTCCAGTGGTTTGGCCTGAAACAGCGAAGCAAGAGGGTTATCTTCAGTGATAGCTCTAAGGGCGATCAGCAGTGAGCGTGGACTTGTGGACTTGGGGTACGGGCTGGCAGGTGCAGGGACTTCCTCCACGCGTCCATGGTTCGAGCTGTTTGTGACCGTCGTGCGTGAGGGATTCCTGGGAACAAGGAAGTGACCGTGTGGACTGGGAGACAGGAGTGAGCCAAGCTGGCTGGTGGACACAGGTCTGGAGACCGGTCGGGTGTGTGGTAAGTCAGCTCTCCCTGTGCCTGGCAACCGTACCTGGCTGCCCTAGACAGACTGATGCATTAAATAAGGATTGGCTGGTGATATGCCGCTGAGTTGTTCACAGCTTCCATCTGCTCTTGTTGAACCTTTTCTTCTCTCTTTCGGCTTTCTCTCACATTTTCTTGTTTAACTGGGCTGGATTTTCCAGAATTCTCCCCTCCACCTTTCCTTTCCCACACAATTACTGATGGTCTTCTTCCCAGGGCAAAGAGTCAGTGCAGAGAGGCCCGCTGCCCAGCTGACCCAGGGGTCCATTCTCCATGAATCATAGAGTAGGAGGCCCGTTTTTACTTCCTTCACAAAACTCAAGGTTGATTCAGGTTGGAACGGGAATCTGAATGGAGTCTGAAAGTCTTTGGTTGCAAAATACCACTGCAACAATTTAAAATTCCTGGTATTTGAGAGTCAGCGGGTTTACTAGAAGAAATAAATACTCAGTAGTGGAAAGAATGGAATTTACTTCCGACTGAAATGAGTGTGGTTGGTTGGTTTCTTTCTTCCTGGTGCCCCCCACCAATCCAGCCAGCCATATAGAACTAGTTTCTCTGCCTCCAGCATGTTCTTTCCCTTTTGCCTCGAAGACTTTGCTCATTCGGTATCACCTGCCTGACCTCTCTCTACCCTCTCACCACTATCTTGTTAGAACTATGGTCCTTCCTGTCTCAGTTGGGAGACAGAGAAGTGACATCCTCTGAAGAGCTTCTCTGTCTCTCCAAGACCAGGCCAGGTGCTCCCCCACCTGCTCCCATCACACCTGTGCTTACCTGCTTTGCAGCCCAGATCTGAGTTGAAGATTCCTGTCTTTTTCTCCCTGTAGACAGTAAGCTTCACAAGGTTGGGCCTCTGTGTGGCTTACCATGGTGTCTCTGACTCCTTGTGTAGGGCTTGCTGTATAGTCAGTGCTTAAAACCAGGCAAGGGTCACCATCAGAGATAAGGCATCAGAGACCAGAACCAATGGCCATCACAATGAAAGGCCAAGAAGAAATGCCATGGCCTCCCTGCTCCTCCAGTAGGATCCCCAAGAAGAAGTCTACACAGCAGGATGGCTGGAATTCTGACCAGACTGAAACTCTGGAAAAGCTCTCTGGAGGACATCATTCTACATGGGAACTGAGGAGCAAGTTGGGGGTGACTAGGCCTGCCCTTGAAAGTAAACGGGAACCTCCCAGCTTGGCCTCTTCCTGAGAAGCCTCAGGAATACAGGAGGAATGTTCACCTCCTTGCAAATAATGCTGAAGACAGACAGGATGTCTTTGGGTAAATGAGGCTTCCCTCATGGCTCAAATGGTAAAGAATCCGCCTGCCAATGCGGGAGACCCAGGTTCAACTCCTGGGTGGGAAAGATCCCCTGAAGAAGGGAATGGCTACCCACTCCAGTATTCTTGCCTGGAGAATTCCATGGACAGAGGAACCTGGCAGGCTACAGTCCATGGGGTTACAAAGAAGCAGACACAACTGAGCGACTAATACACACTAACATGGGACTCGACATGGGACTCGTGGAGAGTTACCCAGCCCTGCCTATCTCAGAGAACCTGGGGACCCTCGTAGATTTCTGACACAGGCCTCAGAATCTGTCCTGGGATCCATGAGTGGTTTTCCAGGGCTGCCAAGAGTGGGGAGCAGTCAGGAGTCCAGGTCCACTAAATCAGAACCAGCTCAATGCCTAGGTTTGGGGCCATGACAGAGCCACTGGCCTCTGCAGCCTTCTGCTGCCTGCAGAGGGGCAGGAGTGGGGTGAAGAAATGCCACTGCCCTGAGAACAGACAGGGATGCCATGGTATGCTGAGCCAGTGTCCCACTGAGGAGAGAACAGATACTTGATAAGCCCTGGACGACGAAGGAGGTAGGAGAGAGACTCTGGGTGAGAGAGGAAAAGGACCGGCAATGAGCAGAAGTGATTAGTAATTGGTGACACTTTGGTAGCCACGGTGTCATCTTCCCTGTGGAGGAAAAGTCCAAATGTGTAGTTCAGCTTCTCTGCTTGTTGGGGAGAGAAGAGAGCAACCCATTCTCCCCGTCCCTAGCAGCCAGATTTTTGGGAGCCACAGCCAATGGGTGGGGTGGTCGGTTTTTTCCCAGTTAAGAAATGTGGCTTTCTGGGCAATGTTTGTTTGGGGTGGGGCTTTTGGGATCGAGAGCAGACTTCCTGACCTCTCTGGGTCCTGAACTCTTCGTGGCTGTACCAACAGTAACTGCTGTAATAATGAGAGCAAACATATAAATCTCTGGTGTCCTGGGCACCGTGCTGAGTGCTGCGTGGAGAATTTGGTCCCCGTGACCGCCTGAGACCCGGGAGCGCTCACGTCTCTATTTGTAGATCAGGACATGGGGAGGGGTTCTGGAGGAAGCGGGACGGTAGTCAGGTGGCCAAGGCGTCAGGCTGGCCAAGTGACTGTGGAGCTGAGCAAGGGCTATGATACCAAGGATCCGGAATATCTTGCTTGGAGCTGGCAGGACCTGGGGCTTGGGTACTACCTTTCCTGCAGTGCAGGAAGAGGCTGAGTGATATAGAGATTGCATTGATCCCAGAAGAAAAGCAAGGAAGACCACTCGCTTCCCCTGTGGGGGTCTCAGTTTTCTTCTGCTAGGAAACCAGAGACACTGGGCTACAGCTACTCACGGGCTGGTTCCCTATGCTTCACTAGTCACCGTCACTGCCCACACTTTCCGGAAGTTACCTGGAGAGCATTAATCAACCCAGAGATCTTGTTGACAAAGCTGAGGGCTGAGTTTCCACTGGAAAAAAAAGCAGCTTGCAGGAATAATTGTTGATAAGAAGTGGAAACATATCTAAGTAAACTATGAATCTCCTGTTCCACTGCCTAGAACCTCGTGGATTCCTGCCTGTGGGTCCTGCTCAGCACCAAGAAGCTGCCAGTTCTCCCAAGGATGACAGGACAGTCGGCCGAGAAACAGTCTTGGTGAATGTCCAGTAGAGTGGGAGCCTGTGGCATGGTTTCTGTGCAGTGACCCACTACCTCTTGACACTGTAGGGGTCAGTCAGTCCATGACCTTTATCAGGTTCTCGAGAGTGAGGTATAGTCCCCCAAAAGTTAATTAAGAAGCACTTTCAGAAGAAAAGTTATTCCTGAAACCGCTGGGTCATCAGCCACTTAATTTACCATGCTTCAGTCAGAAATTAAACAGTTTGATCCACCTCAACCTTGTTCCTAGAGCCACAGTGCTGGGGGTCAGCCTCCCCTGGAAATAGCTAAGCCTGAGACGGAGGTGGCAGAAAAGCTTGGAAGAGGCTATATAGCTACTCACACTCTTCCATAGGCCCTTTTCTTAGGCTGGAGGCTTCTTTCCAGGTGAAGGCCAAGGAGGCAGACACTGTCTGCACTGACCACCTTATTCACTGCCCTGGTGGGAATCATGACCATACCTGGGATGTGTATGAAGCCTAAATCAAAATGAAATGTAGCCAGGCTAGCTTCCTCTGCTTCTCCCCTGAAACCTCACTTGCATCATAAACTTTGCAGAGTTTTTCTATTTTTTTCATGACAATTTTCCAGCAGGTGAGGAATGGGTTACTTTTTCTACTGTGTGTGGTACTGTCATATGGTGGCCCTGTCGACCCCTCCTCAAGAGACCGTGTGGGAGTGGCCTGAGAGATTCATCTTAGGTGGCTGTGAAGAGCTGGTCTAGGACCAGTAGTTGAAAACTCCTGGGGCTCTTTCATCTGTGCATAATGAAAAACTTTCTAGAGCCATCCAAAGAGAATGGGTTGGCCTGGGAGATAGTTCTCCAACAGAAAAGATATTTAAATACAGGCTAGAATATTATAGAAGGGATTTAAAATGGTTGGACTAGGTGATGTTAAGTTTCCTTTCAATCTTGAGATATTCTGAGATGACTGGTATCCATTGGGTTTTACTTTGGACATTGTAGTCTGCAGAATATAATTTCCAAACGCTCTCACCGTGTGTGTGTGTGTGTGTGTGTGTGTGTGTAGGAACTGAGGGGATGGTGGGGGAAGAAAGTGTTAGGCCGAGTTCTAACTCTGCAGTGCACTTTCCTCTCCCCTTGCTCTCATGTCCACTCTGTTCCTCTCAGCTTCTTCTGGAAGGCAATGCTGAGATTGTTCTGGAAAAATAATGTGGGTATATGTTGGGGATGGGAGAGAAGGAAGAAAGAGCATGACCCCAACTGGCCATGAGACTAAGCTGAGCCTAAATTATACCAGATTGAAGAGATGACAGGTAAAAACTTGGGTAGGTCATACAGTGTTCGGCACTCTGTGGGCAGAGTTGCAAGGATGATGAAATGAAAGCAACAAGAAAAGGCTGTGCACGCATAAGCACATGTGCAATTGTGGCTGGCGTGTGCACAGGCTCACCCCCTCCAGAGACAGCCCGATGTGTGGTTGACTCCATGTGTGCCAATTTTAGGAAGAGAAGGAATTTTCTCCCCCTCTGCTGGGAAATCACATAGCTTTCCATTTCTTTCCAGAAGGAGAGGGAGCTTTGAGCTAATGTTCACAGTTAGAAAGCCCATTCTGATCAGTCCATTCCCGGCGCAGCTAAGCGGGGAGCCCGCTCCTGGGCTCCCAGTCCCCACAGGACCCTTGCAAGGGGCCACATCCCTCCTGTTCTTCCTGGGCCTTAGCATCTGAGGGTGAAGGGGCCTCACCTGTTCCTTGGAGGGTCGGGAGAGAACACAGTGAAGAAGTTTCATTCCTGACTGATCTTAAGGCCTCATCATGGTGGGAATTTGGCCTGGGAGTTGCACACTTTCAGACCTGGAAAAGACCTTAGAGGTCAGACCTCTGTCCACTGCTTGGTCCTCCCAGAGTCACAGCTTTGCCGCCCTCAGGAGTCCGAGGAGGTTCAGTGACAGCAGCAGAGTTAAACCTGGCCCAGCGGCAAACTGATCCTTGTCTTATGAGGGCTCTGCTCCAGACACCCTGCAGCCCCAACCCCAGGAGATTGTCCTAAGCGAAACTCTGCCTGGGGTCATCCATCCAGCAGAAGCCACTGGAAGATGGGGTGCCTGCTGTGTGAGCTGCTGGGCAGACGTGTGGGAGAGGCGGTGGTTGCGGCTTCGATGACTGGAAGGAAATATGTTATCTCCTCATTTCTTGCTAACGCAGGGTCAGACCTGGGGTCAGACTCAGGCAGGGCTTTTGATGTGGGATGCAGAGCCTGGAGGAGTGGAAGCCAGGGGCTTTCTGCAGAGCTGAACCACTACCCCTCTGCTTCTCTGAGGCTCAGTGCTAGGGGCATGGGTATTTCTAAGGCAGGGGCAGGAGGGGGTGGCTCTGGGGACAGTCCCAGCAAAGGCAGTGGGATGTTCTCACACTCAGAACATGAATTGGGGTGGGGGTTGTATGATGTGGCAAAGGGGGTAGTATTAAGTTGTTTTTTTCCACTTGTCCTTTTTTTACCCTGTGTCTTTGCCCCACTTTCCGTGAACTTGGACCTACAGGACCATCTTTCCTATAAGGACCACCCAGCAGTGCAAAGTTGCCTGGGGAGGAGAGCTCCACCTTTTGATGGGGGTTTTTCTGGATGAAAAGGGTTGCCAGGATGAAGAGAGATCCTGGCTGATTTGGGAGCCTTGGGAAGAAAAGAGCCATGACATTCTTCCGTGGTGACCTGGGGATGGTCCTATCTGTTCCTCCCTGACTTTGTGGGGGTGAGGGGAGTCCAGGGCTTAAGGGGAGGAAACCACTGAGCTATGTCCCTTAGGAAAGGTGGCAGAGTGGAGATGCGGGGCTCAGCTGCCTCGGTTCAAATCTGGGCTCCAAAGATAATCATCTTCTCTGTGCCTCAGTTTCTCCATGCCTAGAGGTTGTTGTGAGGATTAAATGAGTGAGTGCACAGGAGGAATCTGGAGCAGGGTGGGAGTGAGTAGTAGCACCCCTGCCAGTGGTTATCACTGGGCTGGAAGAGTGGGGAGGAGAAGAGGGCCACCCTTTTTCGGCCATTGCAGGCAGCCCATCCTTGCCTGGTCCCTGGCTTCACTGCTGGCCTGGCCGTGGGACCCTGGGCAAGTCTCAAAGTGCCCTACCTGGAGTTTGGTTTTTCCATCTGTAAAATGGGACTGCTCTGCATCTTGCAGGACGGTTAGGAGGTTACATGAGATCCCAGGTGGGAAGCTTAGCAGTCTGGCACATGGTAGATACACACACACTTTCTCTGTAAGTTCAGGGATGGCGAGCTACTTGGATCTCAGATCTGACTTCTGAGTGTCTTAGGGGCTGAGGGCAGTGGTCTTTTCTATACCCAGTTGGCCCTCACCTCAGACTTCCTGCAGAGCAAGCCAGGAGTCGGGGAGATTGCCAAGGCTGTGGGGTAGGATCCTGAAGAGCCTGGTTGGCTGGGGGCCTTGGGCAGTACAAGCAGAGGGAGCAGAGGAGAGCCTGGGGGCAGTGGCAACATATCTGTGCCCTGCAGGTATCCTTCCTCCACCCACGATCCTTGGGAGAGGGTCAGCCATGTCCACGTTATCTCAGTAGGGTCCACTGACACTCTCCTCGAGTGTTCCTTGGGGGCACATAGGTTAGGGGGCTGGCAGTCCCAGGACTGAGCCCAGGTCTGGATGCTTCTTGGGCTGTCCCTCCCCCTGCCTAGGCGGACCACTAGGAGGCAGAGAAACAAAAGCTGAGAGTCTGAACCTTCCCCATTGGGGGGTTTGCCTTAAAGGCCTTTCCAGGGCTCAGGGTCAGACACCTGTGTATCTGTTATCTCCCAAGCTACTTCCTATTGGTGTCAGCGAAGGGGGGAAGTGTGTGTGTGTGTGTGTGTGTGCGCGTCTGGGTAGACAAGTAGCACTGGGTGTGGGTGAAGGTGGGAAGGTTGAAATTCGACCAGCCCCAGCTTGGTGACCCATCACACCACTAAGACCCAGAGTCTGGACACCAGAGTCAGCCCACCTTCAGCCTTCGCCAAGGCCGGGGGTGTTGAGAATGTCTGGGAAAGAGCTAAAAGTGGCAGAAAACATCCTGTTTGAAAGCCATGCGTTGCTGTATTTAACCCCTGCAGCACCTGCTCCACCTACACCCGGGCTCCACAGACCATACACCCCAGACACCTGTCTTTAAAGCCATCCCAAGAGGCCAGGTCTGACTGCACTGTCCCCAGCGCCCAGGCGCCGGTCTCTTTCCCACCCTCCAGAGCCTGCCAGACCACCCTCTGGCCCTGCTCCTCCAAGCATCCCTAAAACCTGGAGTGGGGGCCACGGGAGCAGTCGAGCTCCTGGCACCCTCTGCAGCAAGGAAGCTGCTTCCACCTGCCCTCCCGCTGGATGCTGCTCACGCCCCCCACCAAGACAGGGTGGTTCCCGGCTGCCAGCTGGACTCCTGCCCCTTCAGCCCTGCCAGTGATGACATGGCACGTCTGCCCCCAACAGATCACTTCTGTTTTCAGTCTCCATTCGGAGGACCAAAGTTCCTGGAAAGAGGCTCACATCCTCCCTAATGGGCCCTCTAGAGCTCCAGTGATGAGATCAACACAGGGCTGTACATAAAGCATTTATTTCCCTTTTTTTCATTTCAGAGTCCTTTTGGTTGGAAGTATCTGCGAACCCTCACAGAAGGGCACCCCTTGGCCTGACTTCCCTGTCCCCCTGCTCCTACAGGTGGGTGTTTCCTCCTCAGCCACAACCTCTGAGCTTTTTGTTTTTGAGGGGTGAGGCGGGCAGGGATGTTGAATGGGGGCAAATTGGAAGGCGGTGGTCAGAGGGAGGAAGAGATACTCCCTGCCTTTGTCAGATGTGGGTGGGTGCATCCTGTGTCAGCAGAGTCCACAGCAGCCCGAAGCTGAGACCCAGAGCTGGGCCCAGGTCGGGGTGGGGGCTCAGAGGGAGGGGCTTGCAGACACCCCGGCCAGGACCCCAGGGGGTCATCAGCAAGGTGGTATTTCCAGCCCAACTCCCATCTCCTTTGTCTCTCCTGCCCTCCACAGTCTCTCCCCTTCACTCCTAGCACTACCAGCTCTCAGGCCATAGATGCCTAGACCTCTTCTCCACCTCTGGACTCTGGTCCTGGGTTCTGGCTTCTTGGTAGCAGCATGTAACCCTAGGTCGGGCTGAGTTGTCTCTTAGTTCACCTGAAATTGTCCTGCTCACTGTGGGCCTCTGGCTGCTGGGTCCAGCCTTCGGTTGGGCCTAACCCAATGCCTGGGGCCCCACTCCGGGGGCCAGCAAGCTTCCTGACGTCACCCTGTTACAGGAAGGCACGGTTGCGGTGCTGTGTTGTCACATTCTGCAACTCTCTTGCGTCATCACATCTTCTGTGAGCCCAGATGATGCTGAATACTTGTTAGGCTGATTTGACCGATTTCCTTCCACCCCCACACTTAATTTCTCTTTTTTCCACCAAATCCACCAGATGTTGGCCTCTGAATGACACAGTCTGTAGCAATATCACCATGACGGGGAGTTGCAACATCTCAGCTGACCTAGGGTTAAGCCACAGGCATCCTAGACAGTTTCTCCTCCTGGGGCCTCTGGGGTCCCTGCCCACTCTCTGGATGTGTATGTCATGCTCCAGAAGCCTGGAGTCAGCATAGACTTCCTAAGGGTTGTGGGGACAAGGCTGAAAAACTAAGGGCACTCTCTCTTTTATTTTTGTTTTAACAATTAGGCAATGTTTTATATATACAGATGAGCATATAAAACAGATAATAGTATCTTAGTAGTAGTAGTAATGGGCTTCCCAGGTGGCTCAGTGGTAAAGAATCCACCTGCCAATGCAGGAAGCATGGGTTCAATTCCTGGATCTGGAAAATCCCCTGGAGAAGGAAATGGCAACCCACTCCAGTTTTCTTAACTGGGAAATCCCATGAACAGGGAGCCTGGTGGGCTACAGTCTTTGGAGTTGCAAAGAGTCAGGCAAGACTTAGTGACTAAACACACACACACACACACACACACACATACCCACCATAGTACCTACCACTCAAAGAAATTGAATATGGCTAGTATGTAATGCCTCTGCAAGTCCTCCCCAACCTCACTGCATCAAAAGTTTCTGTTAATCATTTCTTTGTTCTTTTTTTTTTAAAGTGTTTCTCTCTCTGTCTCTGTGCATGTGTGTATATAAAAACATTATAGCTTAACAAGTATCAACCTTGCTATGATTGGGCTGCGCAACAGGGTCACTGTTATTAAAGTTCCCAGGAAAAGAAAAGCTGAAAGAGAAAGTTGGAGGATCTGCTAGGTCTGTCTGTGATCAGGGACCCTCTACCCCTTCAGACTGACTGTACCTGTCCTTATCAGTCCCACTTCCTTCCTTTAGCTTAAAATTCTTCATGGATTATTTTTTGCAATATTAAGTCTTTGTTTTGTACATTTGGTAACTGCAGTTGCTGCTGCTGCTGCTAAGTCGCTTCAGTCGTGTCCAACTCTGTGCGACCCCATAGACGGCAGCCCACCAGGCTCCCCCGTCCCTGGGATTCTCCAGGCAAGAACACTGGAGGGGGTTGCCATTTCCTTCTCCAATTCATGAAAGTGAAAAGAGAAAGTGAAGTTTCTCAGTTGTGTCTGACTCTTAGTTGCTAGAGAACCTCAATGTTTGGACTTCTCTGGGCCTCATCTGTAACAAGTAATAATAGTAGTACTTGCAAGGGACTTCCCTGGAGGTCCAGTGGTTGGAACTCCATGCTTCTACTGCAGGGGGCACAGGTTCAAACCTCGGTCAGGGAACTGGGATGCCGCAAGCCGTAACAACAATGATAATAACAATAATAATGATAATAGTACTTGCCTCATTGGAGTGAGTTGGAGATGGACTGAAAAAAGACCCTCCTGGTCTTTGATGTACCTTGGCTCAGGTCAAGGGCCTAGTCATTGGAAAGAAGCTCGGAGTCCCCAAGGGCCCCTGGAAGCTACCTCTCTCAGTGGGATGACGTGGCACTGCGGTATGGGAGGGGGTAGGGTGCTTGGCCCCTCGCCACCGACTTTCTCACTTGATTTCCTTCTGTCCTGAGGCCAAGGCACTTAAACCTGTAGTGACCCTTGTGAGGACTCAGATAAAACTGGGAGGCAGCCCCGTCTGAAAGCTGTCACCAGGCAGGAGGGACTCCAGACAGCCCTGAGCTAGCAGCCAGCAGGATTGCAGGCAGCAGGTGAAGCCGAGGTCCCGGCTTGCCCAAGGGAAGGCTTGTCAGCTGCTTCCTCAGAAGACTCTCCCAGAGCTATTATATTTTGTCCCCTCTCTTTCCCCTCCTTCTTCAAGTGTGAAATCCATCTCTAGATGATAATGCCTATTTATAAAAGCAGCCTCTGAAAACAAAATTAGTTCCTGGTATACGACTCACATTACTCAGAAGGACGTTCAGAACAATGTGTTGAATTTACATTCAATAAATTGTAAGGGAGAAGGGGGAGGCGAAAGGCTTTGATGACCTTGGTACCAGGACAGCCAGGTCACCAGGCTGTCCATCCTGAGCCGTGGGGCTGCTTGGAGCTGGCATGACAGGGTCTGCTGTAGGCAGGTAATCTGTCCTCTTCCCCTCGCCCTCAAGGATAGAGGGGCTGAGGGTGTCCCTCTGTGTACAAGGCTGTTGGAGGCCCCCCCTTTTGGAGGGGACCCTGGGCAAAGAGGCCTCTGATCTGCAGCAGGTCCACTGCTGAGGTATAGCTGAGGCCAGTGGTGTGCGTATCATTCACAAGAACCTTCCTCACACCCAGTGAAGTAAAACGCATTCTTCAGATGAGGACAGTGGGACGCAGAGAGGCGGGACCCCTCACCCAAAGGAGCCCTGCCCATAGGCGCCAGACACGGCCTCTGGTCCTCCAGGCTTTGACGCCAGGCCACGCCATGAGCATCGCCACAGCGCCCCCTGCAGACGTGCTCCAGCCTGTCTGGGGAGACCCGCTTCTGCTCATGGCCGGCAGTCTCAGGAGGGTGAGCTGGTGGTACCCAGAGCCACGAAGGGAGGGCGCTGAGGATCCCACTGAGGACTGGGCCCTGGGGAGCAGCCCGACTTTGCTGAGCTTCCGGCAGAAGGGCTACCAGCGGCCTCATGTCCGCCTGCTGTTCTTGCAGCCATGGAGGCGACGGCGGCCAGCACTTCCCTACCTGACCCCGGCGACTTTGACCGGAATGTGCCCCGGATCTGTGGGGTGTGTGGGGACCGAGCCACCGGCTTCCATTTCAACGCTATGACCTGCGAAGGCTGCAAAGGCTTCTTCAGGTGAGTCCCCTGCAAGAGCGAGGAGTAGAGGGTGAGGAACAAGGTTTCCCGCAAAGAGACCCTGTGTGTTCTGTGTCTCCTTCCTCGCCAGGCCCAGAAACACTCCCGTTCTCACAGCCCCCTGGGGCTGTTTCTTCCTCCTCTGCCCTCAGCTCTAGCTGGTCCTCTGGCCCAACTGCTTCCTAGGTGGAAGCAGTTCATGTGAACCCCCATCCTTCCATTACCCCTTGACATACAGCCCCCTGCACCCACCCATGCCCTTCCAGAGTGAACCTCCTACCATTGATGATCAGAGCTTCCTAGTCCAAGAGACTGTCATGGCCTCCAGGAGGCCCAAGAACTTGGCCTCAGAGCACGCACCCCCACCCTCTCCCCTCCGGCCACCATCCAAATCAAACCATCCCCTGGAACAAGGGAAATGACATCCCTAGTTGGACCTCCCTACTTGATCTGTGCACCACGACTTGCTTATCAAAGTTGGAAAGCTAACCTCAGAGTGTGGAGGAAAGCACACGCATTCTGGTTTGGTCAAGGCTAGTTTTTCTGCGAGCAGCCTCTTCTCTTTTCATGTAGGCCCAGCAGTACCAGTGCAAATTGTATGGAAAAGTCCTGGAAAAGCTGGACAAAGGCTATTCCCACCTGGAGCCGGGGAGGGAGGAGAGAGAAGTGAGGAATGGCAGGGTGGGATTCAAAACCAGGAGAAGTTAGCATTTTGCATATTTTGGAGAGAGAAACAGAATGGAGCCTGGAAGAAGGCGGCCAAAAATGAGCTTCTATATAATAGTCTTGCTGGGGGTGAGTAAAGCTAATGGCAGGGCTTTCCATCAAAGAGAGGAAAGAGCAAATCAAGTCCAGAACAAGGAATCTATTTCCCTGAACTGGCACTGAGGGCAGTGTGAATCAGAGGCCTCAGGACTTGTGCGGTGGTCACCCCACAACTCAGGGACCCCTGGGCTCTATAAAGACAGGCTCCTGACTCACCTGCCCTCTGCAGCAGAAACTGGCAGGCCTGGAGTTTGATTGCCTTGAGCCACTGTTCTGAGGCCCCTTGAGTCTGAGCTGACTGATGGCCACTACTCCCTCCTGCAAGGCCTGGCATTATGGTCAGCAAGCTGCTTTTATCTTGCTTCCCTGTCCTCCGTCTACCTTATAACTTTACTGCCTCTGCCTTGATGACAGCCCAAGCTGCCCTTTTTGAAGAGCCAGCATCTCTGTCGTGGTTTGGCTTGAATTCCGTTTTATAAAACACGCAGTTGATCCTCATTGTTTGTGGAGTCCACATCTGCAAATCTGACGACCTGGTAAACTTTACTTGTCATCCCCAGATCAATACTTGCAGCGCTAGTGTTTCCGGACACGTGCTGAGTGGAGAAAAATTCCTCTTCTCATTGCACACGTTCCCAGGCAAGGTTGAGCCAGACATTCTGCCTTCTGTTTCAACTCTCACCCTGTGAACAAGTGTCCTGTTCTTGGTCTGTTTAGTGCCATCCTTTTTGCATCTTTGTACCATCTGATAGTGATTTCAATGTGTAAGGTGGCAACCAAGCATGGTGCTGAAATTCTTTCAGGTTCTCCTAAGCATGTGAAAGCTGGAAGGTGCCTTACAGAGAAAAGACATGCTAGACAAGCTTTGTTTAGACGTGGGCTGTAGAGCTGTTGGCTGTGAGTTCAATGTTAATGAGTCAACAACATGTATTAAATGAGGTACGTTTAAATAGATGCCACACATGATGCGAAGTTATTTACTGATGGATTGATGAAGGCATTGTGACCAGAGGCTCACAGGAACCTAATCCAAATTCTCCTAGGAGCGATGATTCAATATTTGCTAGCTCAGCATCCATGGTGGCTTTTTGAATGTAACTACCACAAAGAACAAGAATAGACTGTCTGCACGTAATTTCTCCTCCTCTCTCCCCTCCACATACTTCTCCTCCTCTGCTTCATCTATATACTATTTGATAATCTTCCGCTTTAGTCTATTTCAAATAGCTGTTTGAGAATTCCATTGTCAGTTGTATCTGTCTGCAGAATCCTCTTCCTGGGTAGGAAGGCCTCTGTCAGGAGGAGGTCCTTCTCTGTGTTGGGTACCGCATCCTTGAGAACACAAAGATAGCACAAGTCCTTGCTCTCCAGAAGCTCTCTCGGCCCTGCAAGAGCAGTTCTCAAGGAAAAAGCATTACCTCAGGGTTGAGCCACTGACTATATTCTAACCCCTGAGATATAAGCCCATTTGACCATTTAGTTTTCGATTGACTTCTAAATCAAACTAAATTGCTCTAGAAGTGAGTTGTGGTCATTTCAGCAAGTCTAAGACTCATAATCACACCAAAGTGTGATTATGGGGGTTGGTTGGTTCTATTGACCTATGGTCAAGAATTAGAGACAACTGCCAGCCAGTTACTCCTGCAAGCCACTTCATGTTGTTTCTACTTCCTGCTCCTCTGGAATACATGCAATCCATAGAGAAAGATGCTATTTCCAGTGAGAATAGAAGGTTGGCATGGACAGGCTTCTAGATGGTTATATGTCTTGGTAGTATGTTAGCCTAATATGTTAAAAGGCGAAGACATCACTTTGCCAACAAAAATCTGTATAGTCAAGGCTACTGTCTTTCCAGTGGTCATGTATGATTTTGAGAGCTGGACCATAAAGAAGGCAGAGCTCCGAAGAATTGATGCTTTCAAACTGTGTTGCTGGAGAAGACTCTGAATACTCATTGGAAGGAGTGATGCTGAAGCTCCAATATTTTGGCAACCTGATGCAAAAAGCCAACTCATTGGAAAAGACCCTTATGCTGGGAAAGATTGGAGGCAGAAGGAGAAGAGGGTGACAGAGGATGAGATGGCTGGATGGCATCACCTATGGCAATGGGCATGAACTTGGGCAAACTCTGGGAGATGGTGAGGGACAGAGAGGCCTGGTGTGCTGCAGTCCATGGGGTTGCAAAGAGTAGGACACACCTAGATGACTGAACAATGTTAACAACCAAATCATAAGCAAGAGCCACAGGGGGAAAATATGCAGATCTACTATAAAGCATAGATAGATAGATAGATAAAGATATAGAGAGAGAGTGAGTGATGATCTGTGGATGAATCTCTGGTCATGAATGGCTTTGTCCAAATTCTAATATAAGGGAAGGTGCAAAAGATGAGAAGAAAATTAGAAAGACCCCTTTGATGAAGAGAATGAAGAATATGGTGAAGTTTAAAATCCTTGCCTGAAAGGCAAGCCTGAGAAACAGATTGCCGTTTGCCTCTCTGTGTTGTCGCCTTCCTCCTCATCAGGACTCCATGAAGCTGATATTTGCAGTAAGCGCCAAGCTGACAAAGACGATGTGGAGCAATGCCTCCTTATTTGTGAGCCCCGAGGTGCTCAGGGACCTCATTTATGACAGGTTTGGGGAAGTGTAGGCTGGTGAGGATCCAGGAACATGAGGAATGTTCTGGCTCTCAGGAAGTTCACCCAAATGATATTTGCAGGAGCTGTGATGTGAAGGGAGGCAGAGAAATGGGGCAGGTGTCCAGCGACTCAAAGTGCTTAAAGGCAGTAGAGTAAACCGATAGGCGAGAAGTGGCCGCTCAGGTTGTTCCTTGGACAAGTGAATCAGTCACCAAGAGGTCAGTGTTGCTAGAGAGAACTTTGTCCAGGTCAGTTTGGCAGCTGCTCAAGGATGTGAATGGAAGAGAATGAGGGGGATCATGTTCAGAGCAGCCAAGAGTGATGTTTGGAAGTTTGGGTGGAGAAGCCAGATATTTGGAGAGGGGACGCCACTGGAGGTGTCAAGAAAGGCAGCTTCCTGGACATGAGGAAGGTCGTACATTTCTTTCTGGTCAGTTTTATTTCTTTAGGAACCCAGCTCTCCTCAGGGCTCACTGGTGTGAATTCCCTCTCAGCGCTTCTTGGGAATCCTCTCTATGTCCTGGCAATAGAGGTGCCCATGGGGAGGATGGGCAGAGGTCACCCCCACTTCCAACCTGCCCATCTCGGGTCCTGCCTCTGTCCTTCTCTGTCCTACATGAGTCCTTCAAATAGCACCTGCTTCCTGCCTGTGGACTCTAGGGGGACAGACTTTTGACACCTGCTTCAGCTGGAATTAAGATATGGTAGATTCATGTTAAAGACCATATTACATAAGAATCCCAGAGACTTTGGAATCCAACCAATCTTGATTCTAATGTCAGTTTTCACACTTTTTAGCTGTGTGACATTAAACAAATTATTTCACTTTCCATTGCCTTTTTGTATCACCTGTAAAATTGGGAGGATACCTATCCCACTAGGCTGTTGAGAGCCTCAGAGAGAGTATGTAAAGTGCTGGAAGAGAAGGCTCTTGATAAATGGTGCTTTTAATCACTGTTCCTTTGCAGTTTCTGAGAACAGATAGTCCTCTCCTATCCTCTCTTATGGGACCTGGAACATATGTAACTGTGATGTGTCAGCAAGGGTCTCTGGTAAAAGGTCCCCAAACAGGAGTTAAATATCAGATATGAGAAAGCAAGGGCTTGTCCAGGGAGCTCTAGAGACCCTCGTGTCAGTCAAGAACTCTGTGGGACCTGATTGGCACTCAGAGAAACTGGACATTGGTCGCTGTAAGTCACAGAGGGCTGTGGGTCTAGACATCAGAAGCAACAACACATGAAGCAAAGATATGTTTCGAGCCTCTCTACCTGTGGAGCCCCACACCATCCATGCTGAGAGTCAGTGGAGACGTGCTGACTGCTTCCAGGGTCTCAGATTCGTATGGGAAGGTCACACACTGCTGTCTTCAGCCACCCGTCAGCACTCCCTCCCACTGCCCCTGCCTGCCAGTTCCTCTCCCTTCCCTTTATTTAGTGCTTAAGCACAAAAGGTGCAGTAAAGGTCCTGCTTCCTTTACTTAATCCTTACAACACCCTCTCTGTAGGGTTGTTTCCATTTTACAGATGTGGAAACTGAGACATGGGGAGATTAAGTGACTTGTCCAAGGTTGTACGTTAGAATGTAAGTCCAAATAGATCCATGTGACCAAAGCCTGTGTTTCATTTAAATTTTTAAAATAGTTATAAAGGGTGGTGTTTATCTGTTGCTGTATTTGGTCCTATGAATAACTCCTGTGAATGTTTTTTTTTTCTTTTTAGATGTAGACAGTTCAAAAGGGGACATAAGTGAAAAATAAATCTTCCCAATCCAGTTCTCAGGTCCCTACATGAGACTGGTCTACCCATTTCCAGGATGAACTCCTGGAAATGGCTTTACTGTATGAATAAAGGCTCCATGCACTTTACATACTGGTAGACACAGGCAGATCTTGTTTTATTGTGTTTTGCTTTATTGCACTTTACAAATGTTGTGTTTTTTTTTTACAAATTGAAGGCTTGTGGCAATTCTGCATTGTCAGATGATAATTAATAGTTTTTAGGGAGAAAGTATTTCTTAATTAAGGTGTGTACATTGTTTTTATAGATGGAGTGCAATTGAACACTTAACAGAGCACAATACAGCATAAACATAAGTTTTACGTGCACTGGGAAACCACACATTTGTGTGACTCACTTTATTGCTATATTGGCTTTATCATGGTGGTCTGGAACAAAACTGCCATGTGGCAATATATACCTGTCTTGCTGAAGCGCTCTCCAAAAGAGGCCTGTGCGCCTTACCATCAACCTTCCTTTCCTTAAAGTTGGCTTTTCTTTTTTAACTCACCTGCTGAGAAGCCCTGGTGGTCACCACACACAGTGAGCCCCGTAGGTCTCACTATCAGACCACACAGACCTTTAATATCAGGAGCTCGAGCAGGAGCCTGCACCTGGACCAGGCTCTGGAATTTCTCTGACACTGGAGCTGCAGTAGAGACACAGCTCAGAGCTAGCACTTGGTCTTGGGCATTACAAGGTGTGTCTCTGCTGGCAGGGATCACCTACTCAAGAAGGACCCTCCTGAAAAATAAAAATAAAAAAGAAGGACCCTCCTGTCCCAGGCCTGAGACCCTGGCCCAGGCGCCTGATGCTTTTGTGGGCTGCCTGTCTCATGTTTTGATGAATTGGTCTCTGGCAGAAGAATCGGTCAATGTCCTCTCTCACCCCGGCTTTCTAGAAACTGCATCTATATTTAGCCTGGTTGCACTACCACTACCCCCCTTTCCTGAGCTGGGGTGTAATTGCCAACCACCCAGAGGATGAGGCTGAGAGCGCTTCTGAGGAAATGGGCTCCCATGGAAACCTGAGGCTCTTGTTTCTCAAAACCAAACCAACTCACAGGCAATTAGCTTTGGGAGGAAGGCAGGGCGAGGTCTGGATCTTGAGGACAAAGCGCAGAGCCAGAGCTGGCCAGTCTGGCTGCCCTGACTCCTCATGGGCAGAGACCAGATGACAGCCACACGTGTGCAAGTGGCTTGCACCTTAGAAGGCGGCAGAACAGGACGAGCTAGGACTCGGAGCCCAGGGAAATGGTCCTGGGAAACAGCCGACATGCCTGAGGGCTGGCTGCAGAACCCGGGCTCCAGGAAGGGCCTGGGTCTGCTGTTGGAGTTGGTGAGGGACGTTTCTGCCCCCACCCCCTGCCCCGGACGCTGAACCCCACAGCCCAGAGCATGATGATGTTCTTCACGAGGCACAGCCTCTGTCTCCCCAGCCACTATCCAGCTCCTTGCCTCTGATTCTGTCTGTAGATGAGCTGAGGGAGGGCTGGTTACTGCATGTTTTCATAATAATAATTTTAGAGCTCCATGCATTCATAGGCTGCTTTCTGCTATGCTCAAACAATGTGGAGACATAATTCAAGGTTGGTGGGTTCCAGGACAAGGGGTGGCAAAGGGTGAGAAGCCCAGGCTGCATTCGTACCCTGGCCTGAGCCCTGCTGTGAGGTCGTGTGCTTGACCACATCCTTCTCCCTCCCTTCCTCTCCCCCTCCTTTCCTCTCCCACTCCACCTCCTCCTGTCTCTTACTTCTCTCTCCTCGTCATGGTCTTGGTCCTCTTCCTCCTTCTCTCTCTATCTCAGTTCTCTTGGGCTTCATACTCCGAGTACACGGTTGAAAGCAAGGACACGGGCCCCCGCCCCCAGCATCTTTTAACCCAGCTCTGCACCCCTCGGAGTCCTATCCCAGCCTCTGTGGAGTCCACTCCTGTTGTCAGGCAAAGTCGGGCTGAGCGGCCGTCTCCAGCTTTCCCGGGTGAGGCCTCAGCTTTGCAGCATGAGAAAGATGAAAGGAAAAGGATGACGTTTCAAACTCTCTTTCCAAGCAAATTTGCAGTTGAGGGAAGTGCCCACCAAGGAGGGTCAGAGGTGGGGCCCGCAGAGCTTGAGGAAGCAGAGGCCTCGACAGGACACTGGGGCCCTCTCCCTCTGGGGCCTTGAGAAGCTCTCGGCCCCCAGTGCAGGGCTGTGAGAGGCTTCGGCTCGCATGTCTAGAGGTACCATGATGCATGTTCTTTTTGGTGCCCATGGCTCTCGAAAAAGAACAGAGTGACAGTGAGCCAGACAAGACAGTGGGTGGGAGGACAGGGAAGCCTCTCAGCTGCCTCTCAGCTAGCCACCCCAGGCAAAATGCCCAGCTGTTAAAAAAAAAAAAAGGAAATGAGAGTTTGCTCTAATTAGAAACTTCTGGTCCTTAAGTAGGTTTAGAGGATCACGGGCATTCTGGGGCCTGAGCATTTATGGTAACAGGTGGCACCTCAGGAACCACCAGGTGAGAAAGAGAGAAAGGAGTGAAGGGGGATCTGGTCCTGGAACACACAGATGGGTCTCATTTCAGGCTAACTGAGGTGCTTCCATGTTCTTCTGTTCCTCTGGGAAGCTGCGGTAAATGTGTGCAGGCACAAGGAGAAAGGGTTTCTCTTTCCATAGGCAAGATCTTGGGGATGCAGTCTTTCCCTGGGGGGTCGCTGCAGAGGCTGGCTGGGGGTAAACCACATAGCCAACACCCCCACGTCCCCGTGTTGCCCAGTCTGCTGGTGGCCCCTTGGGTATGAGGGCTGTGATGGGAGGGTACCAGGGGCTGAGGTCCAAAGCCAACAGCGGCTGTTTCCCAGATGACTGCGTGTCCTTTGCCTTGAGCTGTTCTCAAGGGCCAGCTGCCTGGAACCTTCTGCCTGTGGGCTCAGCTTCATCAACTCCTTGAATTTCTGGGGATGAAACAGTATCCAAGAAGCTAAGAACTCACATTCCTAAGGCCTTCCCTGGTGGCTCAGATGGTGAAGAATCAGCCTGTAATGCGGGAGACCCACGTTCCATCTCTGGGCTGGGAAGATCCCCTGGAGAAGGGAATGGCTACCCACTCCAGTATTCTTGGGCTTCCTGGTGACTCAGACAGTAAAGTGGTAAGCAATGTGGGAGACTCAGGTTCTATCCCTGGGTCGGGAAGAGTCCCTGGAAAAGGGAATGGCTACCCACTCCAGTATTCTTACCTGAAGAATCCCACGGACAGAGGAGCCTGGTGGGCTACAGTTCCATGGGGTCACAAAGTGTTAGACATGACTGAGTGACTAACACTTTCACACTCCTAAGACCCCAACTTGGGAGTCTTTATTCTTTGCTAAATTGCTTCACTATAAGAGGAACCTCTAGGAAGATAGCCTCTGCTGCTACTGCTAAGTCACTTCAGTCGTGTCCAACTCTGTGCGACCCCATAGATGGCAGCCCACCAGGCTTCCCCGTCCCTGGGATTCTCCAGGCAAGAACACTGGAGTGGGTTGCCATTTCCTTCTCCAATGCATGAAAGTGAAAAGTGAAAGTGAAGTCGCTCAGTCGTGTCCGATTCTGTGCGACCCCATGGACTGCAGCCCACCAGGCTCCTCTGTCCATGGGATTCTCCAGGCAAGAGTACTGGAGTGGGGTGCCAAGATGCCTCTATGCAGCCTCATAAAAGTCCCATGTGCTGTAGCTGGCAGCAGGGGAGAAAGCCAGAATTAGGAAAATGAACCTTTGGTCTTGCATACACACACAAAGCTAAAGGCAGTGAAAGCTGCTCTGCAGATTTCAGTATTTATAAAAAAATTTTTGTTAGGTTAATTCACTTGTATTTCCTGTGTAATAAAAAAGAGAAGGAGGAGTAGAGGCCTTTAAAGGTAAATAAAAGCAAGGATGGGGGAAGAATCAGCAGTAAACAGGAGGAGGGCATGTTGGCACACATGGCAAGTCAGAGGGTTGGGCAGGGGTGGCCCCTGAGAGGGGCCAGGGGCTTGGCTGGGCGCCCATTCTCCCTAGGAGTCTTGGAGCCAGGGGCTTGGCCAGCAGGTCTCACGGTCACAGGCTCTCTCACGCAGGCAGGGCTGAGGGGCTGCGAGGTGGGTGACCCAGCGGAGGGTCCCTGCTCTCTCTCCGCAGGCGGAGCATGAAGCGGAAGGCGTTGTTCACCTGTCCCTTCAATGGAGACTGCCGCATCACCAAGGACAACCGCCGCCACTGCCAGGCCTGCCGGCTGAAGCGCTGTATTGACATCGGCATGATGAAGGAATGTGAGTTTCCGCGGAAAGGCCGAGTAGGGGCGGGGCGGGGGCGGGGTCAGGGGAAGGCACCGCCTTTTGTGCGTTTGGCCAGAGAGATCCGCTTGCTCTTCCTCTGCAGTTGCCATGATTTGGGGCCCCGAGTTGCGGCGTGAGTGGGACCCGCAGCCTGAGGCAGGGTGGCTGGAACTCCAAGGTCCAAGGGGCCCTGTGAGCCTCTCTGGGATCTGTGTGTGTGTCCCAGAGGCCTGGAAAGCGCCTCTCCGGTGCAAGGCCTGTGAGGAGGGACAGACGGGGGCACTGCCTTCATGAGTCCCCACCATTAGGTTAATCTTCCTCTGAGACTTCATCGCTATTCTCACAGCAACCTTTTTCTTAAGACCTTTGGGGAAAGGATGAGGCTCAAGGACCCCAGGGTTCTTTGGGCTTTGGGGGATAGGGCTGCTGTGGGTGGGAAGAGGCAGGATAGATTGGGAGAAGAAATATTCAGAGCCTGGTTGTCGGGGCGGGGGAGGGGGGGGGGTTGTTTCTGCTCCACCCTAGCCTTCCAGTCAGTCTGGCCCAGTGAGCAAATCTGAGGGCTGGTACCCAGAGCTAGGGCTTCCCAGGTGGCGCTAGTGGTAAAGAACCCACCTGCCAATGCTGGTAGATGTAAGAGATGTGGGTTCAATCCCCAGGTTGGGATGATCCCCTGGAGGAGGGCACGGCAACCCACTCCAGTATTCTTGCCTGGAGAATCCCATGGACAGAGAGGCCTGGTGGGCTACGGTCCACCAGGTGGCAAAGAGTCGGACACAACTGAAGCGATTTAGCACATACCCAGGGCTAGGTGGATAGATCCTGCAAGGGGAAACACCAACTCTAGCAGGACCTCTAGATCCAGATGAAGAAGGACGAGCAATCTTCTAGGACTTCCTGTCTAGCTCTGGGGTTGCAGGAGAGGACCAATGGGACAGGTTGACATATTCTGATTCACTGTTAAAAACAACTCCTGGAGTTTGCATCTGAGCTCTAGTATGAGTTACTTGGTAACCAGAGACGCCATTAAATCCAGTGGACCTGGGGAAGCACTGGCCAGGCCCTCCCTGGACTGGAAGCAAGGGCACTGAGCTGCCCTGAGCATGGGTACCCTCTGCACACTCTGCCCTGCCCTGTCCCTTGGCTCACCCCTGTCTGTGCTCTGTACCCTGATCCTCTCCAGGATCTGTGATTGTGTGGGTGTCCTGCTGAGCTGTGGGCTGAGGAAGCTCAAGAGAGGCACTCAGATGCATCCAGACCTGGAGGTCATCTTGGCTATGGGGCCCGTTCTGGGTGTGTGTAGGTGGGTGGGTACAGGCGAGATGTGTCTCGAACAAGGGAAAAGCCACAGGACAGGGCTGAGGGGATGGGAAATTTCCTCCTTGGTGAGAAAGAAATTCTTTGTTTTGAGGAAAACAGAAGCCTCCTCAGGCTTTGACAGGCTGTCTTCCGGTGGGCCACGGACCCTCTCCTGATCCCAACTCCCCAGTCAACACTGGCAGTGCTAGAAGAAGTTTCCAAGCCTCATTCCTCCTCAGCCCCACAGGAGCAGGCAGGCCTGGGCAGGCGGATCACTCCTTGCCTGGTCCCCTGCCCCACCCCTCTCCTGTTTATCCTGGAGCCGTGGAGGCTCAAGGCCTGGGTGCCTCATGGGGCTTCTCATATGCCGGTTCCGTGCAGCCTGCTCTGTTCAAGGTGCTGGGCTGGACACAGGATGCAGAAAGTGAAGCCCCTGCCCACTCCGAGCACACAGCCCCCACAGGGCAGACAGCCATGATCCTAAGGCCCCAGCCAGCCAAGAATGGCCCAGACTTATACCTGGGATCCAGTAAGGCTCTGCCACAGGAGTTCTGGTCAGGGCCAGCCTCAGTGATGTCCCAGAGGTGCCTCTCCTGGTATCTTGGAAGAAAAGAGATGTTCATCAGCTTAGAACAGAAAGCACACTTAGAAATCATCTGAAACCCAGAAAAGCAAAAGCACCAGGGTTGGGGTCAGAAAGCAAGTTGGGACTAGAACCCAGCTCCTTGTCCCCTCCTAGATCCCTCCTGGTCCCCATGGAGAGCACCGTATCCACCATGATGAGCAGGTCTCAAGTGTTCCAGGGTGCCCTGGCCCCAGGAGTGCCACATGGTAGGGGGTCCAGCAACCCAGAAATGGATGCTCACCCCCAAGCTCCAGTCAGCTTTGTGCCTCAGCCACCCCCACCTCAGCTTCAGTCCCTGTGACAGAGCCCCATGCTCCCACGCTGCTCTATGCTCAGGGCAGCCCAGTGCCCACCCCTCTCGCCATTCTAATGCAAGGATGCTGAGCTCAGGATGGGCTAGCAGCGCTGAGCTCTTGGGGTCTATGCCCCAGAGCTCCAGGTAAGATGGAAATGTTGGGGCAACACTGAACATATTCTGTCCACTGCCCCAAAAGGAAGGTCCTCTGGGAAGAGCTCTATTTCCTGCCTCTGTTTAGCCAAACTTTTGGAGACCTGTCAAATGTCTGGCCTGGAACTCTCCATCTCCGATCAATCCCTAGGGGATCTGCTTATTGACTATCCAGGCTGGCTGTCATCCCCAAAGCCTAGCCTCCTGGAGACAACTGAGTGTCAACATTAGTAAAACCACAGCACACCCCAGGGCTCCTGTTGAAGGAAGCTGGAAACCCAGGCTCCTTTCTGGTGGGGATGAACAGGTGGCTTGTCCCTACAGGAGGCATGGGAAGGGAGCAGGGATGCATGTGGGAACAAACATTTGTTGGCCACTTACTATATGAGTGTCAGGCACTAGCACCTTCTTCTTAAAATTTGACAACAATCTCTGAATATGTAATTACTTCTGTTTTTATTTTTATTTTTTGTAATAGATGGGCAATCTCAGAGACACTAAAATATCATGCCTCCGAAGCTAATAATCTAGGTCTATGTGCTTCCAAAGGCCAGGCCTGTGGGCTCCACCCCAGCATAACCCATTGGTCCCCCTTTCCACTCTCCCCTACCCTCCTCAGTGGGCCAGAGCTCCTCCACTCTGCATTTCCAGGCCTGGGGCCCTAAGGGATGGACTGAAGAGAATTTGTTCTTACTGAAGACTCTCTCTGTCTCTTCAAGTCCAGGTTGACTTGATGTCCTTGGAGCCAAGACATTTCACAGCTGAGTTCTGGCCTCTTGTAGACCTGGCCTGCACATGTGAACTTGTTTAATATTCTTATACATGGACATCTTTTCTGCCCATCATGAGCACAGCCTCTGATAGTAGGTGCTCCATAAATATGTGTTGAATGATTGAATATTCGCTCCCCATTGTGCTTCTTTGTATCTCTGCATCTCCTACTGATTTACAGATCAAGAAGATCACCCACATCTGATATTGTCAATGTCATTCATTTGGAAAAATTTTGTCTGTTTACTTAATGTTGTCCTTAGGCCACCTTTGGCAACTTGAAATGCTTTTAAGATGCTTGTGGTTTCAGATCTTGACTCCCTAACTTGATCATAGACTTCATGGAATTAGGGAACATCTTGCATGGGGTTAACTTCAGCAAAGCCCTTTGCCCAGTCAGACAGGAATTGAGAAGCTACTAAGCAGCCATATGGATTTCACAAAGTCCATGTACACAACTCATGCCCTTTATTCATTGACAAACCCATCAGTGGGCTTTTAACTTCAAAATGTGCCTCCTAGTGAAAAATACATTTCTACTGTTTAAGCTGAAAAAACACAAAAACAAACAACAAAGAAGTGTTCTCCTACATGACAGTAGTGGTATTTTTAGTAGCAATTTATTGAGAAAATAATTTTTTAAGGATTCTATGGAATTAACAACCCCTTTAAGCAAATGAACTATTTTATAAGTCACAACAATATCTGCATATGTGAGAGGCTTATAGCTTACCTCGTCCCCTGCCAACGTTGCCTGCAGGGAGGTCCATGGATTGGCAGCCTTCATCTGAAACCAGCAGATCTTAGTGTTTCTTCCTCTAGTGCTGCAAACAGGGTGATGGTCGCTATTTGCTAGAGATGATGGAGAGGAGAAATGCCATAAGGTTAACCTCAAATCTCTTAACATTATAAGTAAATCACTCACAAGCTTTGCTACTTTATGTAATCATTATTTTCGCACTCTTCGGGTGGATCAGAACACCTCGTCTGTCATGACTCCACAGCTGAAGACCAGGGTCTGGCTGAGCATTCATAGCTGATGATAGTCACAGGCAGCGTGGAGTAGTGGTCAGGACCCTGGACTCTAGAGCCAGACTGCTCAGACCCGACCCCAGACCTACCACTTGTTTGTCTGCTCCGTGACTTTGAGCAAGCTTGATAGCCTCTCTGGTTCTCAGGTCCCCTCACCTGTAAAATGAGGATAACAGCATCTGCCTTAAGGGTTATTATAAGGACCAAATAATGTGAGTTAATATGTAAGAAGTACTTGGAATAGGGCTTGGTACATTAAAAAAAAACAACTTTATTTTTATTAACAATGTATTTATTAACGGTATTTTTTATGACATACCGCTTAATCACCAGAGTTTCTGGCTCCCAGCAGATTAGAAGTAACTCTTAAGGAGGATAAAGGTACACTCCAGTAAGAAGAGACAACACATAGCTTAAGACAGTGGGATAGACTGGTTGGAAGAGTTAACATAGGAACTCAAAATCATAGCAGGCTGAGTCACACAGTGCCGAAAAACAGACCCATATGGTTCTGAGGTCATAACGTTGTTCCTGCAAAGTCCAGTCATTATTCAGAACGATGCCTCTGAATCATCAAGCAAAGGTTACATGATGTTACAGGTGCTCCGTTACAAGGGGTTCTGTCTTGAAAATACTTGTCACAAGTATTTGAAAATGTAAACTTTGCTCAGCGATCTGGTGGACTGGCAGGTGGAGTGTGCCATTCTGAAATTGTAGGGGACGGGCATCGTTGGTGCACGTCCAGAGCCAGGAGGACAGCCAGCACACAGTAGGTACAGTCAGTGCTGATATGTTGGGTTTCCAGCGCATCAGACCACTGAGGATGCCCCACTGGGCTAGCCTTGGCATGGGAGATATAGGCACTGTAAGATGCAGCCCCCATCCTTAGATACCCTGCAGTTCCAGTAAAGAAGACCTTGAACTTAGGCTCTCTCTATTGCAAGTATTTATTGGAACCTATAACCATAAATGTGACAGAGTGGAAAAAGATCGGGTGCCATTGTGTGTGGGAAACATTGCTCCTTGCCGATCAGGGCAATACAGAAGCCTTTGTGGTACAAGAGGGTGTGAGCAGGGTGCTGGGGAACTGATAAAATCTTCATGGCTACTGGGGAGAGAAGACCCATCTGGACAGGCATCCAGCACACGGGAAATGGCCATGGCAGTAGTAAGCAGATCATGTTCACAGGCCAGCAATCCCAGTGCAACTAGACCAGCTGCTGTGTCAAGACCCCAGCTGCTGCTGCTGCTAAGTCGCTTCAGTCGTGTCCGACTCTGTGCGACCCCATAGACGGCAGCCCACCAGGCTCCGCTGTCCCTGGGATTCTCCAGGCAAGAACACTGGAGTGGGTTGCCATTTCCTTCTCCAATGCATGAAAGAGAAAAGTGAAGGTGAAGTCACTCAGTCGTGTCTGACACCTAGCGACCCCATGGACTGCAGCCTACCAGGCTCCTCCATCCATGGACTTTCCAGGCAATAGTACTGTTGGAAAGTTAGGAAGAAGGGAAATCACAAAGAATCTTGGCTTCAGGTGGGGCATGGTAAGCAGAAAGGATTCAGAAGTTTCTGAGCAGGACAGTGATGTCATAGAATCACAGAGGGTTATGAGAGCCCTGTGGGGCTGAAAAGCACCCCTGTGGGCACCCAGAGCCGTCCCCCCAACCCCAGCCTCATCGCGTCCTGTGCCTGCCCTTCAGGTGAACAGGAAGGACTCTGTCCCTAATCTTGGCCTTCCCAGGCTAGCGTCTCACACCCTGCCTTGAATGGGGTGCTCCGTGCTCCTCCCGGCTCCCATCTGGCTGTATCTCTTGGGGTCTGAACTGACACCCTCTGTGGGAGGAGGGCTGGCAGCTTTTTGGGTAGGTGAGTCAGTAACCTGGGCGTGGCCTCCGCCCAGTCTTCCTCTAGGTATGGTTTACCTCAGCTCTGGAGGGAACGCGCCATCTTCCGCCACCGGCTTCCCTTTCCTGCCCTGCCCACTCACACCCACCACAGGCTCTCCTTCCCCCACCCCCACTTCTCTCGTCCTACCCCACCCAAGAAGCCAAGGCCCATGGGCCTTTCCTGAAGCCCTGAAGCCACCCACTCTGGCATTCTGGTTCTTTTTCCTGCTCTTGTGAAACGCTCGGTTCTGTGGGCAGATGCCCTGGCAAGACTAGCACAGAGCAAGCAGCTACAAGCCGAGGGCCCCAGTGCCCACTCCTGCCGTCAGCGCTCTACAAGCCCGACCAGGAGGTCTGTATGCCGGGCCTGCTCCCGGCCCCACCCTCCCAGCAGTCACCCGGCACAGGGAGACTTGGAGCCCCTGCAGTCAGACACCCTGGCTAGCCACTGGAGAGAACTTCTCAGATAGAGCTGTGAGCTGCTATCTATCCTCGGGGACTTCTGAAGGACTGGAAAACTTCCTTGGGCAGAAATTTCAAGACTGGAAGGACTGAAGGAGGGGTTGTTTTGCAGGGAATCTAAGAGGCAAAGTCTTTCTACTTTGGTCAGAGTAGATCACATGCCTGGAAAGTTACGTGGGGATGACCACGTAAAGCGGTCTTCTCAGCATCTCCTAGCTTCCGACGCTGGGACCCTGCACCCTCCCTCCCCCTGAGTGAGCATCTGCTCTGTGCTGGGCTGCATTCAGGTCTCAAAGCAGTTGGTCCTTTGAGGTAGGATCCCCACACCACATGCTTCCTGTAAGAAAGAACAAAAAAGGATCTTAGGAGAGATCCTATGGTCCAAACTCCTCATTTTAGAAATGAGCAAAGAGAAGCCTGGAGAGTTCAATCTGTTCAGAGTCAGACATCTTGTTCTTGGGATCCTGGTCTCCTTAATGATGCCCAAGCATCCTGCCTCCCAAATCCTCTGTTTCCTCCTCTCTCATGCTCCTGCCTTTTCAACATACAGGACCCACTCTTCCATCCATATCATGGGCTTTGGGTCCCTGTGGCAGGATGGCCTGGTGAGCTCCGAGTGTCAGGGCACAGCCCCTCCCATCTGGGGCCTTTACACCCGGAGGAACGTTCCTTGGAGGCGCTGCAGGTCCCACCCTCCTGACACCCCCCTCCGGCACTCCTGCAGTCATCCTGACTGATGAAGAAGTGCAGCGGAAGCGGGAGATGATCCTCAAGCGGAAGGAGGAGGAGGCCTTGAAGGACAGCCTGCGGCCGAAGCTGTCGGAGGAGCAGCAGCGCATCATCACCACCCTGCTGGAAGCCCACCACAAGACCTACGACGACACCTACTCGGACTTCAGCCAGTTCCGGGTATATGTGCTGGAGGGCGAGGGGATCTGGGCACAGCACCTGGGGAGCGCTGGAAGCTGCTCTGCCCTCTGACCCTGGGGAGGACTGCCCCTCCTGTAACAAAAGACCAGGGCTGGGGGAGGAAGGTGACCTCCAATGTGGGCTTCTGACACTCCACCTTTCCCTTCCAGCCTCCAGTTCGCAAGAGTGAGGACGAGGGGAACCGTCCTTTGAGGTCGATACTCACGCCCAGCTTCTCTGGAAACTCGTCCTCCTCCTGTTCGGATCACTATACCTCCTCTCCAGGTGAGAGGGATAGCATGCTCCCTCCCCAAGGACCTAGAGCTTTCCCAGTCCACCTACCCTTGGCTGCAGCCAGAAGGACAGCGCTTACTACTGTGCACTGCCCAGAACAACCCCTTTTTAGAGAAGAGGTGTGACTTGCCCAAGGGCCCGTGCTGAGGACTCTGAGGAAGAGGCCAAGCTGTTGTCTGCAGAGCCTCTATTCTTTCCTCTAAGCCAGGCTTCTACCCCGGGCTCCCTCCCTGGGAGTGACCTGATTCCTTTCAGTGGTCCTTTGAGCCTGGGCCCTTGCTGCCGGGTGGGTTGTTTGTTGGTTTGGTTTTTGTTTTTTCCAACTTTATAAAAATATAGGATGGCACTAGTGGTAAAGAATCCACCTGCCAATGCAGGAGATGCAAGAGATGTGGGGTTGATCCCTGGGTCAGGAAGATCCCCTGGAGGAGGGTATGGCACCCCAATCCAGTATTTTTGCCTGGAGGGTCCCCTTGGACAGAGGAGGAGCCTGGCGGGCTACAGCCCATGGAGTCGCAAAGAGTCGGACACAACTGAAGCAACTTAGCATGCACGCATGCAATTGATATACAGCATTGTATAAATTTAAGGTGTATAGCATAATTATTTGATATATGTATATATTGGGAAATGATTACCACAGTAAGTTAGTTAACCTCATAGAGTTACAAAGAGTTCCCCCACCCTCCGTGATAACATTTAAGATGTACTCTCTTAGCAACTTTTAAATATAGCAAACAGTGTTGTTAACTAGTCACCAGAGCCTAAGCCTTTGGAAGGTGAAATTCAGCATGGAAGCCCACCTTCCACTCAAGCCACCTTCCACTGAGGTCCTGGAGGACCTGTCCCTTCCAACTCATCCTTGCTTTCTTATTGTCCTTCTCTACCATCCTCTGCATCTTCCTGCCTCATCCTCCCCTATCTTTGTCTTCATCCCTCTACCTCTCACCCAATCCAGCTGCTGTCTGCTGGATAGGAGGGCAGGGATGGAAAAGCTCCCTCCCCTCTGGGGAGCTGGAACCCTCAGACATGGTGCTTCCAGACTCACTGATGGATCTGTGCCCAGATCCAGAGTAGGTAGGAGGGGTCTTTGTGCCAACTAGACAGAGATAACAGCGGAACACATCCTGTGTCTACCCATCTGCTGTGACCGCTGCACAGATAACTGATCCCTGAGCCCCTCCCCTTGTAGTTAACCTTGTAGTAACCCCTCTCCTGTGTTAATTTTCTCTATCCACCTTCCTACTCTTTTTACTTTATGGTATAATCACTTTTATCAATGAAGGTCAATCTGTATGTTATACATCGGTTTGTACTTCACCTTTTTTTGGAGTATAATTGCTTTACAATGTTGTAAAGCAACTGCACGATGCTATACAGTTTCTGCTATAGAGCAAAGTGGATCAGCTATACATGTACATACATCCCCTCCCTCCGGGACCTCGCTCCCACCCAAGCCCATTCTACCCCATTAGGCCGTCACAGAGCACTGAGATGAGCTCACTGTGCTACACAGCAGGTTCCCACTAGCTATCTGCTTACACATGGTAGTGTATATATGTTCATCCTAATCTCCCAGTTCCTCCCACCCTCTCCATACCTGCTCTCTGTCCCCATTACCGTTCTTTATGTCTGCATCTCTGTTCTTGCCTTGCAAATAGGTTTATCTTGTACTTCAACTTTTAATAACAGCTTTGTCTTATTTAGAAGTTTCAATTTCCCCTTATAGGTTAATTAATCTGAGGTGCTCACCTACCCACATGGTATGTTTGGTATGTATGTGTGTGTGTGTGTGCTCAGTCGTGTCCGACTCTTTGCAACCCTATGGACTGTAGCCCACCAGGCTCCTCTGTCCATGGGATTCTCCAGGCAAGAATACTGGAGTAGGTTGCCATGCCCTCCTCCAGGGGATCTTCCTGATCCCGGGATCAAACCTGCATCTCTTTATGTCTCCTGCATTGGCAGGCAGGTTACCCAGGCAGGGTACCTGCATTTACCACTAGCACCTATATCATATTTTCATGCCATTCAGTACATACCTAGAATATCATTTTTGAAGCTGCATAGTATTCTGGGGTATAATGTACAATAACACATCTAAACCCCCTATTACTGGATATCTAGATTTTCCCCCCAGCTCTTGATGAAGATAACAGTGTGCTTGTGGCTAAATATTTGCACTCATTCTGAATTTTTCCTTATGCTGAATTCATAGACGTAGGATTGCTGATCACAGAGTGTACGTGACTGTAGGCTTTTGACCCTTGTGGTCAAATTGCGTTCTAGATTAGTTGCACAAATGTGTGCTTCCTTTAGCACCCCAACACTGCACAAGGATTGCCTGTCTCCTGCATCTTTACAAATACTGGTATCAACCCTTAAACATATTTGCTTCTAGTTTAGAGGTGAAAAGTGGATGTTCTTGGCTGTTCTTTGATCACTAGTGAGGCTGAACATTGTTTTCCACAAGTTTATTGGTTCCAAATTCATCTTTGACTCGAGATCATTAGGAATGACATGTAGAATCACTCTTAAAGAAGTCTCATATCTCAGAATGTCTCTGCTATTTGATTTTCATGCTTCATCACTCTGTTGAAGAAAGACGCGGGAAACCCCAGGGGGATGCCTGGGCAGAAGTGACTTTGGAGAGAGGCAGTCATGCTGAATTCCCAACTGGCGCTGCTGCCAGAGAACAGGAGGGCCTCACAGGAGGAAGGCTGGCTCAAGTAATTCCTTTTCTTCCCTATTCCTTCCCCAGACACAATGGAGCCAACCAGCTTCTCCAACCAGAATCTGAATGAAGAAGACTCCGATGACCCTTCTGTGACCCTGGACCTGTCCCAGCTCTCCATGCTGCCCCACCTGGCTGACCTGGTCAGTTACAGCATCCAAAAGGTCATCGGCTTTGCCAAGATGATCCCAGGGTTCAGGTAAGGAGCTTCTGGGACATCCAGAAGACAAAGTCAGAATCCTATCCTGAGCCCAAAGAAGTCTTAGAAATTCTCAACCTACTGCTTCCCAAAATACACCTTCAGGTCCTATCCCAGACCTCCTAAATCAGAATCTCTAGGCGAGGTCCAGAAATCTGTATTTGAGAAGTACAGCCTCTCCAGCATTATGGGGCAGGCCAACAGTGGAAAGCCATGGATCCTTCACAGTATCGATGTGAGAGAACAGACACCGCCCAGTGAAGTTCAGCACCAGGAATTCCAGTGTTGGAGCCGGTGTGTCAGAACTGGGTTGAGAACTCTGAGTTTGCTGCTGTGTCCACTCCAGCTGCCTTGAATCTAATTCTCATATTATCTTCTTATTTTTAAAATATTTTACTTATTTATTTGGCTGAGCTGGGTCTTAGTTGTGGCACGTAGGATCTTTGAGCTTCATCGAGGCATGCAGACTCTAAGTTGCAACGTATCGATCAAACCCGGGCCCCCTGCATTGGGAGTGCGCGTGGAGTCTTAGCCGCTGGATTACCAGGGAAGTCCCTCATGTTAACCTTTTAAATGAAACCTACATTAATCCTTCACTCCCAATTCTGAAATCAGGATAAAGTGATAGAGTGGAGAAAGGGCTGAGTTTGTAAAGTAATTTAGAAATCCTAGAGGGAGAGGGACTCGCATCTATAACCTGGGTATCTTTCACCCAATTTATGTATCACCCAAGGCCGTTTCCTAATAGTACTGAGATATTTTTTGCCAAAGTAGGTAAGTATAAGAAATTCGATTAAAGTAGTGCATGCTTCTGTCACCTGGAAAATCCCATGGACAGAGGAGCGTGGTAGGCTGCAGCCCATGGGGTCGCGAAGAGTCAGACATGACTGAGTGACTTCACTTTCACTTTTCACTTTCATGCATTGGAGGAGGAAATGGCAACCCACTCCAGTGTTCTTGCCTGGAGAATCCCAGGGACGGTGGAGCCTGGTGGGCTGCTATCTTTGGGGTCCTGAAGTGACTTAGCAGCAGCAGCAATGCATGCTTAGTCACTCAGTTGTGTCCGACTCTTTGTGACTCTATGTACTGGAGCCTGCCAGGCTCCTCTGCCCATGGGATTCTCCAGGCTCCTCTGTCCTTGGGATTCTCCAGGCAAGAATGCTGGAGTGGGTTGCCATTTCCTCCTCCAGGGGATCTTCCCAACCCAGGGATCGAACCTGCATCTCTTTCGTCTCCTGCATTAGCAGGCAGGTTCGTTCTTCTGAGCCACCCAGGAAGCCCTCAATTGAAGTAGAGACCCTCCCTTATGGATTCATTTATACATGTTTAAATGTTCTAATTAAATGTTCTATTGTTTTGGTAATAATGGTATATAACACTTATATTTAAATGGTCGTGTGTGCTCAGTCACTTCAGTCAAGTCTGACTCTGTGCGACCCTATGGACTATAGCCTGCCAGGCTCCTCTGTCCATGGGATCATCCAGGCAAGAATACTGCAGTGGGTTGCCATGCCCTCCTCATTTAAATGGTCATGCAGCATTAAATATTCTTGAAAGTATGTAAAAGTTGACACTTTTAGTAGATATGCTGGGAAGCAGTCAAATCTACACTTATGAATGTTTATAGCCTCCTTCTTTCTAAAAGTTCATTTGGGACATTGTCATCAAATACATAGACAATGTGGTTGAGACATGAAGTAAATTAATGAATATCAAGCAGCATTCTCATCATTTCAACTAATAGCAATAGATGAAGTCATACCAGAAAGGGGCAGTGTGCTTCCTCAACACTAATGCTCAGATTCAGGGCTAGAACATTGGGAGCTAGAAAATGACTGTATGTTGGCCAGCTCTGGATGGAAGCTAACAGGGGGTGCATTTGTTGTTTGGGCAATCTCTGCTGTGTAGGGAAGCCATCAGCTGCTGTCAAAATTGCCACGCTACCACACTACCAGCTAAATGTTAGTAATTTGTGCAGCTAAACCCAGCACTCAGAGAAGGCAATGGCAACCCACTCCAGAGTTCTTGCCTAGAGAATCCCAGGGACGGGGGAGCCTGGTGAGCTGCCGTCTATGGGGTCGCACAGAGTCGGACACGACTGAAGTGACTTAGCAGCGGCAGCAGCAGCGGCAGCAAACCCAACACTTCCCAGTTTGTTTCTATCCTGAGACAACTTGCTGTCTGTTACTTTATGCCTCACACCAATTCAAATACCAGGTATTCGCCAATGCTCTTTCCTGGAATTAATATGAAAATTGCAAAGAAGCGAAAACATCGAATGGTGTTGAGACATTCTTACCATATCGCACACCTTGGTCACATTAAAAGGAGTAAAGGCCACTCCGGCAGGCAGAATGGGTGTTGTCTGTGAGGCCCGAGATTCACCCTCCAGAGCCCTTCCTTGGAACTGATGACACATTCTGCTCAGTACAAGTTCCAACTCCCTCCTCCTCCCTTCATGTTACTGTTGGCCAACTGTACTTGTTCCAAAGTCTTGTTTTGTGTAAATAGCTAGAGGAAAAAAACACTTCAGGTTGTTGATGGATACACTGTAGCAGGCAGCTCCTGGCTGAATTCCAGGAGCAGCAGACCTCCTCTGCACAGGGTTCCTCCTTCCTTGCCCAGTGGACCAGAGAGCACCCGGAGCCTTGTCCAGAGGCTGAGGTTTGGTGATTTTCAGTGGTGGCTGGGTGATTTTCCACCTACGAAAATCATCCTAGAAAGAAGATGACTTGTTTAACCAGACTACCCCAGTGCACCCCCTCCACTAAGTAACCTGAGCCCGTCTTTCTCTTGGCCCCCATCCCTTACCCTTACCGCACACACCCTCATACAAAATAGCATCACTAGCCCCTCAATTCCTCTCCCCAAGTGAAAGTCATGTCTGACTCTTTGCAACCCCATAGACTGTAGCCCACCAGCCTCCTCTGTCCATGGGATTCTCCAGGCAAGAATACTGGAGTTACCATACCCTCCTCCAGGGGATCTTCCCAACCCAGTGATCAAACTTGCATCTCCTGCATTGCAGGCAGATTCTTTACCACTAGCGCCACCTGGGAAGCCCTCTTCTCCCCAAGGATGAGCTAAAATCTCCCCCTTTCTTTCCCTTTTAAGTCTCATTCTCCGGAGTTCCCTGGTCTAGCCCTGCAGTCCTGGCCCAAGTGAGGTGTATACGAACAGGTACTGCAACCACCTGACTATTGAGGCCAAATGGATGAAATCAGTCCTAAACATGCTTGAGTTGACTTTTCTGGCTTCGGCATGGCTTGAGAAGTTGCAAAGTGGAATGTTTTCCAATAAACCTGGAGCAGGCCTTAGCAAGGGCTCTGGGAGGGTCGGTGATGTGGATGTTCCCTGGACTGGATGAAGCAGATGCTGCACCAGGCCTGGACCAGAGCCTAGGCTCCTGGGACCCAGGCAGGGCCAGCCCATCTGCTCTCTGGTTCTGCCGGTTTCTGCAGTTAGAGGTTCTGTTCTTCCAAGAAGTGAAAGAACAGTGGCTGCGTCCCTGGTAGCTTTGATCTTGCTGCCTGGAGGCAGGGGTGGAAAGTGTGGGGAGGGCAGGATGAGACTTCTGTGTGGATGAGTGGAGGTGAGAATACAGGATTCGACTCCAGTGCGGGTGTGGGGCCAAACTGGGGCAGGACTGGATGGGCTGTGCTGGGTGTGAACTGCCCTGCAGTGTGACCTTGGCTCTGCTCCTGCCTCCCACCTCCTTTCCCTCAGCCTCTTAGTCTGCATCCCACAAATCTCCCTCCCTTAGCCCTGCAAGAGAAACGCAGGGGAACGTGGCATCAGGAGCAGCAACTTAATGACCACGGGTGGTCTTGGATCTGAGAACCAAGGACCCCAGGTTTCACTGCCCAGAAGTGTGCATGAGGGACCAGACCCAGTCAACCCCAGAAGGTTACATGCTTTCAACCTCACCACTATTTTTATCCCTAGGGACTCCTTCCTGGGTCAAAGGCCTGGGGTCACAGCTTCCCTCCTCCTGCGCCTTTCCTCTATATTCACTTATGCATCTGTCCAGAACTCAGCTTTCTTACATATACCATGAGAGATCAAAGATGACTGGGCTCCAGAGGGTCAGTGTCGGATGGAAGAGATAAACATGTGAGCAGCTGCAGTGAATGTAGCTGAGGGAATACAAGCAGGGAGGGTCTGGACACCGCCTGGTGGGAATGGGAAAGACAAGCAGCACATACCCAGAGCATCTCTCAGGTGCCCAGAAGCGGCCTCAGGGGTGAAAACTGATCTGGGTGTAAATATTAGTCAGGTCCAGAGAGAAGCCCAGAGCCAGAGCTGATGCAGGAACCAGGAAGACCTAGGTCTCTTCCTGACTTCCCCTTTACTTCCACCGCTACCCCCACCTACCACCATTACCAGTTCTGGCTGCAAGCTGCACTTAGAAAGTCCCTGTATTTCCAGGCTGTGGGTGGTAATTCGAGGTCGTTCTAGATTTGCTTTCATACAAGTAGTATGTCTGGATCACAGTAGGCAGTGGTCCTGCTGAAATCTCGGTAGCCAGGCACCCATGGGATGTTTGTTCACTTCCGGCCATTCATTCTGAGTGGGCCATTAAACAAAACGTTAGTACAAAGATGTCCCTCATGGAACTACTTATAACAGCAAAACTCGTTGCTGTTGTTGTTCAGCCACTAAGTCACGTCCGACTCTTTGCAACCCCATGGGCTGTAGCCCACCAGGCTTCTCTGTCCATGGGATTTCCCAGGCAAGAATACGGGAATGGGTTGCCGTTTCCTTCTCCAGGGGATCGTCCCAACCCAGGGATCAAACCCACATTTCTGGGCATTGGCAGGTGGATTTTTTTACCACTAGCCACCAGGGAAGCCCCAAACAGCAAAACTTAGAAGTGACCAAAGTGCCCAAACATAGGTGGGTGGGAGACTGATTAAATAACCTATAACACATTGATGTAACATGATGCCACGTACTATGAACTGACATAGAAAGTGGGACACAGGATTACTATGACCTGGTGCACATTTGAAAAAGAGATATTTGCATGGAAAACAAATAGGAAGAAAATAAATCAAAATGTTTCTTGTGGTTATGAGCCATTTTTATTTGCCTTTATATTTTGTCTGTATTTTCCCAAGATTTAATAATGAACACATCTTACTTGCATCATGAACTAAAACCCAAATGAGGGTGGTGTTAGTTTTCACTTTTTCAATATGGATTGAGGGGTGCCAAGGATAGTGAGACATTCAGACACTGTGGCATCAGGGTTGTTTATTCCAGAGAAGAGGCAAGGGGAGGGGGACATGGTGGCTTTCCTTAAGTGGTTAAAGGGATGTTCCCTGGATTGGGCTCCACTGGTGGCGCAGTTAGTAAAGAATCTGCCTGCAACCCAGGAGACCCAGGTGTGATCTCTGGGTGGGGAAGATCCCCTGGAGAAGGAAATGGCAAACCACTCTAGTATTCTTGCCTGGAAAATCCCATGGACAGAGGAGCCTGGCAGGCTACAGTCCATGGCGTCACAAAGAATCGGACACAGCTTATCAACTAAACCACTGCCACGCCCACGGCTAATGCAGAACTCAGGTTCTGTCTTCCTTGAGAGGACAGAACTACAAGCCATGGATGAGTGTGTCATCTTGTGCGTTATTGCTCAACAGGAGAAGACGTTATTCGCCCTAGAGCCAAGCACCTCGTGACTGTGGCCAGAGGTTGGGAGCTCCCTGGCCCCAGGGGAATCCTGCAGTGGTTGTGTGAGAGCCATCTGTTGGAGATGCTGAGGAAGGAACTGGACTACAGTCTCTAGAAGGGGCCTTCCAACTCCAACACTTTGTGATTTGCCTTCAACACAGGCCCTTTGGTGCCCATCTAATCATGCAAGCTTTCCACACCTCCTCACCCATCACCTGTTGACATAGGACTCTTATCCATTAACATCTGTTTCCCACCTTTTTGCATTCCAAAGTGCAGCCACAGGGGGTGACAGCCCCTCAACAGGATACCCAAGAGGAAGCACGCAGTCAGAAAGAGAAAGGGAAGGAGAAGTGGAAGCACTTTGATCTGTGGGCCCTGATTCTTTCCTTGTCTTTGTTCAGATAAGCTCAGCTCGTGACTCAGAATAGTGGAACTAGTCATGAGCCTCTTGACTCATCAACACAGAGTTATTGACCCTCTTGTCAAGCTCAGGGCTCAGTGATCAGTTTGAGTGTGGTGCTGGCCTTCAAGCAGCTTATGAGGAAGAGCCAGAGACAAGCATCTAAAGGACAGGAGTAACTGGAGCCTATTATACAAAGTGAAGTAAGTCAGAAGGAAAAACACCAATACAGTATACTAACGCATATATATGGAATTTAGAAGGATGGTAATGATAACCCTGTATGCAAGACAGCAAAAGAGACACAGATGTAAAGAACAGTCTTTTGGACTCTGTGGGAGAGGGAGAGGGTTGGATGATTTGAGAGAATAGTACTGAAACATGTATATTATCATATGTGAAACAGATCGCCAGTCCAGGTTCAATGCATGAGACAGGGTGCTCAGGGCTGGTGCACTGGGATGACCCTGAGGGATGGGATGGGGAGGGAGGTGGGAGGGAGGGTCAGGATGGGGAACACATGTACACCCGTGGCTGATTCATGTCAATGTATGGCAAAAACCACTACAATATTGTAAAGTAATTAGCCTCCAATTAAAATAAATTAATTAATTTGAAAAATAAGGAAAGGCAAAATAGGAGTACAAGCAATGTGCAGCAGGTCTTAAAAGAATGGCTCTAATTCAGTGAAGAAAATCAGAGGGTGGAGGGATCCAAGGGAGGCCTAACTGCACTCAGGACCAGAAGAAGATGCATTCTCTAAGCTGGACCTGTCCTATGTTCAAAGGCGTGGCAGTGTGAGAATGCCTGGCATCCAAACATGGAGTAGTTTTATGTTGTTAGAATGGAGGGTTGGTGGAGTCTGTGATGGGAAACAGGGCTGGAAAGACATGTTGGAGCCAAGTTATGGAGTATGAGCTTGACCCTAGGGTGTTGGATGGTCACTGGGGATTTCTGAGCACAGGAATGACACTTTCCTGTAGCGACAGTAAGAAAGGTAAACTAGAGACTTGACTCCAGGATTCTAATAAGAGGCTACTGAAAAAGATGATGGAATTCGGAATCAAAACAGCCTGGAGGGAGTGGGGCCAGAGATGTCCTGGAGACAGAATTGACTTCACTACTAGAAGGACCAAAGAATAGGAGCCATTGAGGATGGTCCTGGCCATGCTTTTGCAGACCTCCATATTCATGCCATAGGCTTCCCAGCTTGTGCTAGTGGTAAAGAACCTCCCTGCCAATGCAGGAGACATAGGAGTCGTGCGTAGGTTTGATCACTGGGCCAGGAAGATCCCCTGAAGAAGGGAACGGCAACCCGCTCCAGTATTATTGCCTGGAGAATCCCATGGACAGAGGAACCTGGCAGGCTACAGTTCAAGAGGTCCCAAGAGTCGGACATGACTGAAGCGTCTTAGCTTACACATACTCATGCCATAGCCCTGGGAGCCTCCTCAGGCTCCATCTTCCTGACCCTAGAAGAACCGTGACTGCTTAGACTTGGGAGACCCTAGAAAGTCACTGGATTTTCCCTGTCTTAGTGGCTGAGCTACACCAGCTGGCATTTGATAACACCTTTGAGTTGTTCTCCTTCAAGAAACAGTCTTGATCTTTCCACCCAGGCTGCAAGTTCCTCGGTGGAGGACCCAGAGCACATGCTGGTCACCTGGCAGGGTATGCCTGTCAAAGCATCGCACTGATCGGCATGACATGAAGGTCTTGACGAGTAACTGACCTCCCCCTCTACCCTCCCTGGCAGAGACCTCACCCCTGACGACCAGATCGTGCTGCTGAAGTCGAGTGCCATTGAGGTCATCATGCTGCGCTCCAACCAGTCCTTCACCCTGGATGACATGTCCTGGACCTGTGGCAGCCCGGACTACAAGTACCAAGTCAGCGACGTGACCAGAGGTGTGGCTGGGTTCTGCCTCCACCTGCCTAAGCTCCACCCCTGCTGGGGTCATTTGCCCCACCAGGCACTTCAGAGGGAGGGAGGTAGCAACTGGGAGAGAAGGGCGAGGGTCAGGCCAGAGGGCGGGTAGAGTAGGGTGGTTGGCCCCTGCTGATGCTCACAGCAGCGGGCCGTTCTCTCTTGTAGCCGGACACAGCCTGGAGCTCATCGAGCCCCTCATCAAGTTCCAAGTGGGGCTGAAGAAGCTGAATTTGCATGAAGAGGAACATGTCCTGCTCATGGCCATCTGCATTGTCTCCCCAGGTACCTAGTGGCATGGCTGGGGGGCAGGCGTGAAGGGTGAGCCCCGCTGAGGGCCAGCAGAGAAGTTCGGGGGGAGAAGTGAGCAAAAGAAGAGACCAACCAGGAAAGACCCACTTTGCTGGGTTTGCCCAGGCCACATAGTATGGGTTTGTTGAGGGTTTCCTCACTGCCCTTGAACTAGTGAGACCATTGCTGGTTCATGGGTGGGATTCTGAAGAATCAGACTCAGGCTCTGCTCTTGTGTGAACTGGATTGACCTCTGCTGACACTTGAAGTTCCCTGGGGACAGGGCACAAAACTCTAGATGGCTCTACTGGCCTGATAGTTTAGCTGACAGATGCTGGAGGCAGAGTGCTGTGACCCTCAAGCTCTCCTGCCTGTTTGGGGTGGGAAGAGGCAAAGAGGTCAAGGAGGAGGAGATCTTGCAGTCCTGAGGATGCTGGATGGCTGGTGAGGCTCCACCTAGACAGTGTTCAGGGAACAAGCCAGTGGCCTCTATAAAGGGATGCTTTCCTGGGCAGGTGCCCAAGGAGAGGACGTGGGCACCCCTCCCGCTGCCCAGCATTCACTCATTTGTTCATCAACTCAACACTGATTTATCAGACTTCTGTCAAGCACCAGGCACGGTGCCTGGCACAGGGACTCAGCAGCAAACAGGACACAGATCCCCCCATCAAGTGTAGGAGGAGACATTAAACACATGCAACTTAACAACCAACTCCTTGTGTGATGAGAGTTTTAAAAATAAAGTAAATGATGCTACAGAGGGTAGAGCAGAAAATGGGAGCCTGATGTCATCTGAAGGTAAGGGCTCATCAGGAATGACCTCAAGGAAGGTCCTCGAGGAAGGTCCTTTGTGCTGTTACCTCTTACCTCAGTAAGAGGCAGGCAAAAGTAAAGGAGATGAGTTCCTGGTAAAGGGAACACAGATGTGAAGCCTGGAGGTCAGAGAGCCTGGGATCCGGATCCTGATGAAAGATGGACAATAGAGACAGGAGAGAGACGAGGTGGGACAGGACCAGATGACCCAGGTGAACCTGAGACTTGATCCTCAAGGCAATGGGAAGTGGCCAAAGGGTTGGGGAGGTCTGATGTCACAGATTAGCAGCCATCCAGGAGTGACCGAGGAAGATGCTGAGGCTGGGGGTCTGTCTTCAGGCTGAGGGGTGGGGGCTGGGCAGTAAGGGACCCGACTCAGAGCTCCCCCCCGCCCCCCACCTCTCTGCCCACAGACCGCCCTGGAGTGCAGGACGCCGCACTGGTCGAGGCCATCCAGGACCGCCTGTCCAACACGCTGCAGACCTACATCCGCTGCCGCCACCCGCCCCCAGGCAGCCACCTGCTCTACGCCAAGATGATCCAGAAGCTGGCGGACCTGCGCAGCCTGAATGAGGAGCACTCCAAGCAGTACCGCTGCCTCTCCTTCCAGCCCGAGTCCAGCATGAAGCTCACGCCCCTCCTGTTCGAGGTGTTTGGCAACGAGATCTCCTGACTCTGGCAGCCTGCACTGGCGCCTGGGAGGGGCAGCCTCTCCAGGGCCGGGCACCCAGGCCTGGGGCTGGTGGCTGCCCAGCAGGCCTTCCCATACCTGCTGGGGTTCATCCCCTCCTCTCCCGCCCCCCCTCCCCGGCTGGCCCATCCTCTCTCCTGCCCCGTCTAACACCAGGTCCCCCTCACCTGCAGGCCACAGGCTGCCCCCCCCAACCCACCCCCGCCCCTGCCCTCAAGGCCTCGGTCATGAGGATTTTTCGTTTATGTGACAAAGGAACTAAAGTAGGGGCAGAGGGCAGAGGCTGAAGTTGGGCCGTTGCCCGAGGATGTACCCGCCACTCCGGAAGTGGCTGCTGGCTGATGCAGAGGGAACAGGCAGGTGGGAGAGACAGAGCCATTCCTCAGGGACAGAGACACCTGTACCTCCACTGCACTCCAGGCCCACCCATCCAGAGCGGCTGGGACACCCTTCCTCCGCCCACCCACGATAAATACTGACTCACAACCCCCTCCTCATTCTGCTGTTGGGCTGTGCTGTCTGCCCCTGGGCAGTGTGCTGCGATGGGCCCTCCTCCTCTGCCTTCTTACACTGGCTCTCCTAGGACACTCGCTGCCAAGGAAGCCCCAAAACCAAGGTGACCAAGATCACAATCCCCACCCTCATTCACACTCTGCCGGCCAAAGGGTGCTTGCCTAATGCTGTAGGGCCCACCCTCATCCTATCACCATGGTAACATTCACCATGGTAACATTCTCCCCGGTAGTGGCTCTGGTAGGATGGGCTTTCTACCCATGGTAGGGGCCACTAGCCCAGAACCCAAGTGCTGGAGGCCAAGCAGGGAAGCGAGCAGGGCCCAGGTGATGGGGGGACAGGTAAACCCAGTCTGGTAGAAGAGTAGTAGACAGAGGCCCCACCCATCCTGCCACCGAGCCCACGGCTCCTCAGCCTGGATCTAAGGGGCTGGCGAGGCAGGAGCTCTTCTCCCTCCCCTAGTCCACATGGCAGGACTGAATGGCCCCCAGGCTTCAGAGGATTGCAGCCACTGTCCTCATTCACACCCTGCAGGTCCTACAACCCACCCCAGACAGGACTGGCCACAGGCTCCAGAGTCCTTGCACAGCTTATGTTGGGGAAGTTCCACACACTATTGGTGTTGTTATTTTACAAATTAAGGAGAGACCCTTGGGACCCGATTGTAGAAAAGGCTTGAAAATCGCTAACCCAGTTCAACCCCCTTGTTAGAGAAAACCAGTGCTGAGGAGGAGGTGTGACTCACGCAAGCTCGTGTAACTAGTTTGGAGCAGCCCCAGGTCTGGACCTGGATGTTGGCCATGGGGTCCCGTGCTGTTTTTCCTGCACCGTGCTAGAGCTCAGACGCCACTCAGTCATATCCGATTCTTTGCCACCCCATGGACTATAGCCCACCAGCTTCCTCTGTCTGTGGGATTTTCCAGACAATACTGGAGTGGGTTGCCATTTCCTTCTCCAGGGGATCTTCCCAACCCAGGGATTGAACCCACGTCTCCTACATTGCAGGCAAATTATTTACCATCTGAGCCACCAGGGAAGCCAGGAAAGTGTACACCAAAAATGCCAAATAAACAAGATTCTGGGAGATAGGAAAAGCCTTCTCTGGCTGACTGGAAGAAGTAGGCGAATCTGAATGAGGTCAACAGGGAAGCTTGGAACGTGCAGCAGATCTGGTTAAATCTGGAAATAAAACAGCAAAGAGGGCTTTGAAGAATGACTCCTGGTGATTTCCAAAGAGAAAAAACATTTGCCAAAAATTTGTCAAATAAAACCAATGAAGAAAGCTTCCCATATGGTAATAAAGATGGCGGATACTTACATAGCGCTTACTTTATGTCAAGTACTGCTGTAAATAAATGCTTTATGCAAACCAGCTTGCTTTATCCTTTTAAGGACCCTTTGGGGAAATGGACGACTACTACACTCATTTCACAGAGCAGATAACGTGCCCAAAGCAGCACTGGTGCTAAGTGAGAGACGGGGCTTGAACCTTGGCAGCTGGCTCCAGAAGCCGTTGATTACCTGCTACACTCCACTGATTCCTGCTGAGCCGAAGGGGCTGACAAATGACAGCCAGTCCTGCCAGCTCTCTACGAAAGGGGTTGTGAGGGAGGCTCCCATTCCTAAAGTAGACCTTGGGAAAGAAAAATTGGAGGTGCCGGACCAGCAGGGCTCTACTCTCAGGAAGCATTCAGTAGCACGCGTTGTGTCCATTTCTGTGTGGCCCTTACCTAAAACCTCCAGAATAGAAACCAGGCATCTGTGGACTAAACCGTGCCTGTATTTAACATGACTTGGCAAACTGCAAATGACTCTTGTGAATATACAGGACTTCAAAAGACCCCAATGAGCCAATGCACCCCCTCCATTTCCAAAAAAAGTGGGGTTTATGATAAAGGATGGGGCTTCACAAGTGATGCTAGTGGTAAAGAGCCCCCTGCCCCCAGCCAAAGCAGGAGACCTAAGAGTCACTGGTTTGATCCCTGGGCCGGGAAGATTCCCCTGGAGGAGGGAATGGTAACCTACTCCAATACTCTTGCCTGGAGAATCCCAGGGACAGAGAAGCCTGATGGGCTATGGTCCACGGGGTCACAAGAGTCAGACGTGACTCAAGCGACTTAGCACAGCACACATAATAAAGGGCAGCTTTGCTAAACACACAAGCACAAATAACTAGCAAGACACAGAATGGTCGTCTCAGGGGAAACCATGCAGGAAAAACGTAACCAATGTATTTATTTAGGATAAACTGGTCAGAGAACCTCTGGATGTGATTTAATTTTTCAGGAGCATCTGAAAAATTTTATTTCAAATCAAATATGTCAGTGGGGGATGGGATGGGAGTAGAAGAATTGGGGATGGGGCTTGAGGGCTGTTTTGTTAAGAAAAGTGACTGAGTTTAGAGAAATACCATCCCAGGGTACATCTCTGGCAGGAGGAATGTGGAGACAAGTCCCCAGAAACTGTTAGGAGGCTCTTATTTAGCATTTTTATAGACGATCCAGAGGAACACAAAATCTCCAAGGCTTTGTGTTACAATCAACTTTTCCAGGTAAACAGAGAGGAATGCATCCAGTTAGGAGAAAGTGATTTCTAGTTTTCATGTTCCAGGCCTTGGGTCCGCATCTGTGTTGTTCAATAAGGTAACTGCAAGTGACTATTTAAATTAAAATTCATTAAAATTAAATAAAAGTAAACATTTAGCTCTTCAGCTGCACTCACCATATTCTTAGTGACCAGTAGCCTCAGGCCTATGGGAATGGACAGACCATTTCCCTCTTTGCAGGAAGTTCTGTTGAACAGGCTTGGTCTACACAATGCATCCTGTTCATGGATGGTACGTTTCTGTCCATCTGTCAGTCAGATGGCCACTAAGTATTTGATACCATATAGAGGTGTCAAATGCTTCCCTGGTAGCTAAATGGTAAAAATCTGCCTGCAATGGAGGAGACATGGGTTCAATCCCCAGGTCGGGAAGATACTCCCTAGAGAAGGAAATGGCAGCCCACTCCAGTATTCTTGCCTGGAAAATCCCATGGACAAAGGAGCCTGGCGGGCTACAGTCAATGGGATCACAAGAGTTGGACACAGCTTAGCGACTAAACCACCACCACCAGAGGCTACTTAGGGAACATCCTCCCTTTACATCAAGCAACGTTGTAATGGGACTGCTGTGAATACATCCGCTCCTCAGAAGAAATGTAAGTAAGAAGCATCTCACAGATCACAAAGCTGATAGGCTCAGAGCTTCATGTGGCATAAATGGGTCAGCACTGTGCCAGGACATACCGATTACCTCAGTTCTGGGGACCAGCAGACAGGGAGGGCTTGCCTGGAGTGATCAGAGCCCTCGGATCAGGGTCTCTGGCTGCTACTGAGGTTCCCCGGAGGCTGTCTATGCACTTCAGGTCTGTCTGCCTGCCCCGTGGCCCTGCAGGGGACAAGGGTGATGTGTGACATCCCAGTGTGACCAAGGGAATGCCTCTTCATGCCAACTGGCATTCACTGTAGGCATGATGTCTGTGAGGCTCCTGGAGGGCGGTGTGTGCTCCAGCTGACCAGGAAGCATAGCAGGATGTGGAGCAGAGACTGGGGGTAGGGATGGGGGTGGTCACTGGTCCAGACAGCTGCTTGGAATTTATACACTGAGACGCACCGTATGTGACTCAGGAGACAGTGCTGCTGCACGTTGGGTTCTGGGGAAGCCAACTCAAATGTAGATTAAAGTGCAGGGAGCTCACCGTGGGGTAGTCACAAGATCATCATTGTGGGTGGCAGGGAAGAAAGTGGAATTGGATGGAGGGAGAAACTGGGCTGTGGTGCAGTCTCAACAGAGGTCTCCACCAGCCCTTACGGAGGCTCTGAGAGATGGGGATGGCTCTTCAGATTGCCCCAAGCTGAGGTGAGGGAGCTGGCTTTTACATTCCTGGTCATTGGATGCAGGCTTCCCTCCAGAAAAGAGTGTGAACTTCATGTGTCCTCTTTTCAGCCAAGACTAGGTAAGGATTGGGGGTTGTTTCTTCACATTTTGTACAACCTGACGCCTTGTGGAAAGACCAGCACGCTTCCAGGCCCTTCTTTTTGGCTCTAGGGAGTGGGCAGCAACAGTTCCCGGGGCTCCCTCCAGGAGGGACTGTTCCCAGCTTCTTCTGAGCTTTGGATGGGCTAGTGTTTTCCCCGCCCCGAAGTCACGTTGAGTTCCACCACTAGGTGGTGCTACTACCCTACAGGGACAGGTTTGGGCTATTTGGCCACTCTCCCCCACTCTCTTCTCTCCCCCTATATCCTGCTCTCGCCTTTTATCTCTGTGAAGGTGCCTGACCCCTTTTGTCTGGAGCCTCTGAGCACCTTCCCTGCTGGCCCCCGGTTCCCCCTGAGGTCCAGCTTGGTTGTGCAGTCCTTGCGGTGTCTCTCAGCACAAACCCAGCCCTGGCCTCAGTGCTGGGGATACAGCGATGAATAGGACAGCTGCTGCACCCCAAGAAAGGCACAATCCACTGGAAGAAGACAGACCTGCAAACAGGCCATCGCCAGGAGCACAAGCAGAAGCCAAACACTTAATGGCATAAACTGATGGGTCCTTGTCTTGGCTCTGCCAATGGCTATCTGTGTGACCTTGGGCAAGTGAGTTAATGTTTTTGAGTCTCAGAATCTTCATCTATACAATGCAACAATAATAGTATCCACTTATAGTTCATTGTTGTAATACAATCTGTGAAAAGCTCTTATCATAAATGCTGCCAGCATCATTATTAACTTGCAGAGTAAAGGGATGGTCAAACAAGTTTTCACTGGACGTTGACACCGCTCCAGCCCTCTAACGATTGATCCCTGCTACGCTCTCTGGAGTAGCTCCGGAGGGATCTGGCTGACTCCGCCATGCTGATCTCAGCCTCTGGAAGCCATAGTTCCTGCTCCATGAAAATCTACCGGCGAGGGGAGAAGGCGTCATTGCTCCATTCGGCCACCAGGGGGCAGGTGTGCAACTTAATAAGCCAAATAGGCCTGAATTGAAACCGCTCCGCTGGAGAGAAAATTGTGGGAAAGAGATGGGAAGGTAGGCACAGAAATTAAAAAAACCGGGAACTCTAGTTAATACTGTTCCCAGCTTCTTTCAATTATGGTCTTTCTTTACCAGCTTCGCTTCCCCAGTGACCTCACTATACACATATTGCTAAGTCGCTAAGTCGCTTCAGTCGTTTCCGACTCTGTGTGACCCCATAGACGGCAGCCCACCAGGCTCCCCCGTCCCTGGGATTCTCCAGGCAAGAACACTGGAGGGGGTTGCCATTTCCTTCTCCAATGCATGAAAGTGAAAAGTGAAAGTGAAGTCGCTCAGTCCTGTCCAACTCTTAGCGACTCCATGGACTGCAGCCTACCAGGCTCCTCCGTCCATGGGATTTTCCAGGCAAGAGTACTGGAGTGGGTTGCCATTGTCTTCTCCGATACACATATTATCCACCCCATAACTAAAGTCAGTATTCTCTGGACCTAAGTGGATCCTGTCCAGAGGGAAATCGCAATGAGCCGCAAGAATCAGGTTTGCTCCATGTATTTGTTGTATCACAGTCTCTACTCACTCACCTTAGTGTTCACTGGACCCATGCTCCCGTGGTGGGGTGCACAGCCCACAGTGATCCAGGAGCACATGTCACTGTCCAGACTGTGAGACTAGCTAAGGTCACATTCAACCACTTGCAGCTGTGACCATGGCTCGACAGGCTGCTTCCACATCAGCCCTTTTCAAATGTTTTGGTCTTTGGGCCATTAAAAGTAAAGAACGCCTGCGTGCGTGCTCAGTCGCTTTAGTCGTGTCTGACTCTGCAACTCTATGGACTGTAGCCCGCCAGGCTCTTCTGTCCATGGGGTTCTCCAGGCAAGAATACTGGAGTGGGTTGCCATGCCCTCCTCCAGGGGATCTTCCCAAGCCAGGGATTGAGCCCCCATCTCCAGTATTGCAGGTGGATTCTTTACCCACTGAGCCATCTGGGAAGCCCAGAAAATGCCTACCCCCCCACCCCAAATAGCTTTCGTTTATGTGGGTTATAGCCAACAATATTTGCCAAGTTAGAGATTTATTTCTTAACATTTTAAATTAATTTCTATTGGAGTATAGTTACTTTACAGTTGTGTTAGTTTCTACTGTACAGCAAAGTGAATCAGCTATACATATACCTATATCTCTGTTTTATTTTGTTTTTTATGAAGATCACCACAGAGCACTGGGTAGAGTTCTCTGAGCTACACAGTAGGTTCTCATTGCTCATCTATTTTATACATAGTATCACTAGTGTATATATGTCAATCCCAGTCTCCCAATTCATCCCAGTTGTCCCCCTCCCTATTTCTCCCTTGGTGTTCATACGTTTGTTTTCCACATCTGTGTCTGTATTTCTGCCTTGCAAATAAGATCATCTATGCCATTTTTATTAGAAATTTAAATTGAGAAAAATATTAAGTACTCATTGAATTAAAAAATAGTAATGAATCTATTATAAGATAACATAAATAACACAATTTTTACTAAAAGTAACAAACAAGTTTAGTGACAAGAAGGGATTGTTTGACAGTGTTGCAAATCTCTTTGATGTCTGGCTTCATAGAAGGCAGTTAGATTCTCATAACTGGTTCTGCAGCCCATCAGCTAGAGTACCCCACATAATGAAAACTTTGGGAGACTTCTGTGTACACAACTGAGAGAATGAGAGTTTAAAAGGCACTTAACGTATTGGTATTATTATGAAAGTAGTTTCAACCTTGCAGAGCTCCTAAAAGGGGCTCAGGAATCCACAGGAGTCCCAGCCTACACTCTGAGCTCTACACTGCACATCCTTCTAAGGTTGGTTTCTTTGGCCTGATTTTGCCCCACCCTGTTCTCCATCTCCTAGTTTTCTCAACCTGTCAGACTCTACCTGCTGCTTCAACTTCCAGCTCAGGCTTCGTGTCTTGCACAAATTTCTCCCTGAACTTCACCACACCATGCCTTCCCTTGCCCCACTCGGATAGAATGGTGCACCCACTCTCTGGCAGAATGAAGTGTACACTGTAGTGTGTTTTACATTTCTGGTTGGCCTTTGGGGCTCCCTACCAGCCTGGAACAAAGGAGGGATTCCATGAACGTAGCTGAATAAAGACATGAATGAATGAATGAAAATGAGGCAGTGTGCCACCCACTTCTGTCCATGTCTCAAAGATCTGATCTTCACAATGGATGTCAAGCTTAAAAAAAAAAAAATTCTGCGTGGGTCCCTGATGGAAGATGAAATGCAAACAGACTTATGCAAATTTAAACACCTTCCCTTGAACTTTGGAAACTGAGAAGTTAAGTCCCTTTAGCTTCAGAACCCATATGTTAACTGCCTCTCTCTACAGCAGCTGCCGTATCTCCCTTACTCTGTATGTGAATGATTGGGTTTGGGGACCAAAAGGCAGAATTTAGCATGGCATTTATCCCTATTTGTATCTATCTGATTTGATTTTGCCCACATTTTAGTCTGTTCAAATCTTTGGAATCCTCACTTTGTTATCTAACATTCTGACTATCCATGCTGGCCTTGCATCTCCCAAAACTTAGGTCTGCAAATCAAGTCCAGAGTTGGCTAAGACAGAGCTAAGACAATGCCTTTTTGCAGGTTGACACCAGGGCCCTGACCAGAGCCCTTTGGTTTAGTTGTTCAAGACTTTCCTGGGAACAAGAGAAGGGGTGGGTAATGAGACTGAGTCTTGAGGAGGTGAGTGGATGCCTTGCAAAACCCCAGGCATCCACAAGAATTTGGGGAACTTGGCAATGCTTCTGTAGCCCCTCCCTCTCCAGGACCCAACCACCTCACCCCAAGTCTGAACAGATTCTTACAGAATTAGACCAGATCTGAGCCAAGGCTCAGGGATCCAAGGATATCTGATACAGGGGGTGCAGGAAGGGGTGGATCAAGTATCAGATTCCAAGCTGGATTGTTCTGCAAATACTATCTGAGCTAGACTGAGGGAAGAAAGGCATAGTCTCTTAGATCCTAGTTACTGAGAGGGGAAGACAGTGGGCAGCAGGCAGAACTCTCCTGAGGCACCCGCCATGAGATGCCGTGGTGAAAAATGGAGAAGCCACATGCAGCACAGCCTGGCAGCCCTTATTTAGCTCCGTGGGGCCTCCCACAGTCCTCGTCACTTGCACTCAGAATCCTTCAGGGCATTTGGAAAGGTCCGTGCCACCCAGACCCAATCCCATCTCATGAGAAATTCTGTGAACACCTGTGGCAGCCAGCATGGGGCAAGGACAAGGCGAGGGCAGAGCAGGGGCCCCAACTGTGTCTGTCCCTGGTTTCTGTTTCTCCCTTTGCCTCCCAGGAGGGCCAGGTAGAGCAAGCAGCCCACCAGAAAAGGCTCCGCAACCAAGGCCAGCCCAGCCAAGCGCGGAGGACCAATGAGCAACTGGGTTCAGAGAGCCAGGGAAACCCCTTCCCGCTGTCCCTTCTGTTTCCCTCCAGCCCCACCCCCACTTCCACTGATTTAAATTTCTTCCCCTCTCCCACCCTGGAGCCCCAGGGGAGCAACAGGGTGGGTTGGGGGGGAACAGCCCTGGGTGATAAAGTAGGGATGGGGAGAGGTGATAAAGGGGATGGGAAAGAAGCCAGCTTCACTTCCTCTCTGATAGGGACCCCGCCCCAAGGGGCTCCTGCCTTCTGCCGTTCACAGGAAGGCCCTGAGGTGGTGGAGTGGATGGGCGGGAGCAGAGAGAGTGCTGTCGGTGGGCAGCATGTCAGCGGCCTTGGCAGTGGACGGTTCAGTGGGTGTTGGTTCTCTTGGGTGCTCCCCACGGCTGTCCCCACTGCAGGCCAGCAGGGGCTGGGCTGTGGGTGCAGAGGCAGAGGCACACAAGAGGGTCCCCTGCCCCTCCACCCCACGCCACTCCTGGCCTTGAGGAAAGCAGCCACAGTGGTGAAGGAGAGAGGGACTAGACAGCAGGTGGTCCTGAAGCCTGTTACCACCTCTCACCTGCTGTGTAACCTGGGGGCAGTGACTGGAGCTCTGGGGGCCTTGGTTTCCCCTGCATGAAGGGCAATGCAGGGTCTTTGTGAAGCTAACAGGAGGGAGCTTGCCGCTCCTGCAGGGCCTCCGCTAGGGGAGCAGCCGGACTGAAGTAGCTGCTGCCAGGACTGCTGGCAGATGGACAGGGTCTGTCTCTCTCCTGCAGAGCGAAGACACTGGTGATCCTCACTTGGGAGATGTTGTGAAAAGTAGACACGTGAACACATGGTGTTGAGACTTGTGCCTGGTGCGCACGCAGTAAGTGCTTGGTGACTATTAGACTTCGTTCTTAGAGTGTTCATCACCTCCTGGGGGATCCACTCCTCTCTTCAGTCATCCCCCCTCATTGTACACACACCTAAGTCAGGACTGGCGCAGGTGGGACTCACACCTAGTGGGTCCACTTGTGGAGGACCCCGCCGGTGCCCCAACGGTGCTCACAGGCCTGCCCAAGCCACCGAGGAGGGGGAAGGCTGGCCCCCAGCTCCCTGCTCCAGGCCAGGGCTCGGCTCCTCCCCATTATCTCCTTCTGCAAAGCCTCCTCCACCCGTCAACCCCCAACCGAGATTACAGACCCTCAACCGTCTCCAACTGCCCTGATTCGGGACGAGGCTGGACCCTCGCCCACACCACACCGGCCTGGCCACCCCAGCTCTGTCCTGCAGTGGAGAGAGGCCACCCGCTGCTCTGGGAGCTGGGGGAGCCAGGCTGGGGGCCGCCAGGAGGACACTGCCCCCACCCCAGTTTGCCTCCAAAGCACGAGAGGGAAGCTGGTCTCTGATGAGGAGAGACCTCGACGGGCCTCCCAGGCCTGCTCTGTCTTTCTTGTTTCAGCCTCTCTGCTTCTCCAGGCCGAGTCTGCAGTTTCTGCCTCTCTCTCTCAGGCTGCTCTTCCCCCCACCCCCAGAGCACACCTGGCTCCTCACATCAGATAACACAACCACAGCGCCCCTCGCCCCCGCCGCCTTCTAGAGCCCCCTCCTCGCCCCCATCCTCTTCCTCCCCTGCCTCCCCCACCTTGCGGCTCCCTGACTCGCTCACATTTCCCCAGGGAGGGTTAGGGAGGGGTCCCCAAAGCCTTAAAGCCTTACTAGGTAATTAATGAGGGTATGAGACGACCCTTCCTATTCCTACCCCCCAACACACGTGCACACACACACACGCGTGAGCACAGTAGAAACTCTACACCCCCGTGCCCTGTCAGAGCAGAATAAAGGGGAAGGAGGGACTCAGGGACCAGCCTTGAGGTACCAGGAAAATCCAGCCTGAGGAAGTAGAGGGTGGGGGTCCCAGAAGGGGTTCCACAGCTCCCTGCTTCTGGGCCAGGAGAAGCTTCTTCCCTTTTCCTGTGTGTGTTAGTTCATCTGGAGTCTCAGCAGGGCCTGCCTCAGGCCAGGGTCTGGGCTGGGGGAGAGGATGGAGAGTCCCAGCCCCTGCCTCCCACTCCCCCAAAAAAGCCCAGTGGGGAGGAGCTTGGGGTGGGGGCGCTTGTGGAGGAAGAGGCGCTGCGAAGTGGGGCTGCTGGGGTTGGGTGAGAGCTGGACAAGAAATTGTGGGAAGGGACAGGGTGGGTCCCAGGAGAGAGTGGGATGGGGACTGGTGGGTGCCTGGGAGCTGAGGCTGGAGGTTTTAATGCCTCTTAACAACAGATGAATCATAGGCAAATTATGTGGAAATGATGGCATAAATAAAGATATGTTATTTCAAGGCCCCAGTGTGCATTGTCGGAAGAGAGCTGAGGGGGGAGGAGCAGGAGGCTGCCCAGGCCGGATGGTGCTTGTAGGTGGGGGCCCAGGTAGAGTTCCTGTGGGGGGGTGGTGGAGGTGATGGCCCACTCACGTCTCTTGTCACCTTCTTCGTGCTATGAAACAGCAGGTGGCTGACCACAGCCTGTCAACCCCTCCCCCACGACAGAACAGCCCTCACACACCCTAAGCTCCTTGGTGATCCCCCAGCCCTCCCCTAACCTCCCTGGGGCCACTGCTACCCCCACACACTGTTCCCTTCCCCAGTGTCTGTCCTCTTTGGGCCGTCCCTCCAGGGGCTCAGGGGCTTCCCTGGTGGCTCAGAGGGTAAAAAATCTGCGTGCCATGCAGGAGACCCCGGTTTGATCCCTGGGTCAGGAAGATCCCCCTGGAGAAAGAAATGGCAACCCACCCCAGTATTCTTGCCTGGAGAATCCCATAGACAGAAGAGTCTGGCGGGCTACAGTCCAGGGAATTGCAAAGAGTTGGACACGATTGAGCAACTAACACTTCCAGGGGCTCAGACAGTAAAGAATCTGCCTACAATGTGGGAGACCCAGGTTCGATCCCTGAGTCAGGAAGATCGCCTGGAAAAAGGAATGCAACCCACTCCAGTATTCTTGCCTGGAGAATCCCATGGACAGAGGAGCCTGGAGGGCTACAGTCCATGGGGTCACAAAGAGTCAGACACGACTGAGCAACTAACACTTTTCCAGCCCCAGCACAAGGTCTTGCCCCCAGCATGGACTCGAGAGCCAACCGAGCTCCAGGAGCCTTCAGTGGACAGTGCCCGCAGTGATGGTCTGGCAGATGGATGGTCCAGTTAGTATATCCGCTGGAGGAATGAATTGAGGACCTCCCTCTGGTCCTCAGGGTCCTCCCTGTAGCCCAGTGGAAGCTGGTAGTCAACCCTCAATCCCAATCTCCACAGCGTTTCATGACATTGACAGTTCTTAGACAACTAGAAGGACTTCCTTGGAGGTCCAGTGGTTAAGATTTCTTGCTCTTAATGCAGGGGACACAGGTTTGAGCCTGCTTGGGGAACTAAGATCCCACATACCATGTGGCACAACCAAAAAGAAAAAGACTAGAAAAACGTGTGCCTTCATACCACGCCACACAATCATTCCCTGCCACTCATATTTCCTCTCAATCTTTTCCTCTGTGCTTACACTGGGTTTCTTTAAACACAGCCACAATCACTGGCGTGGGGAAATCTGCATTCTGTTGCCATGCTATGTCACATTCAAAATATCTTTTTAGTAGCTTCGTAATTTTCTATTAAGTGGAAATATAATTTGCTTCGCAATTTTCCAACTGTAGGTGTTCAGATCATTTCTTATTTTCCATATGGTAAAGAATGTGGTGATGAACATTACTATGCACGTATTCCACTCGCCCCACCTTGAATTTTGGTTTTAGGGTATTTTGGGTGGGGTTATTGAGCCAAACGGTAAAAACATCTTCTAGCTCTTACTATGTATTGCCAAATTGATTTCAAAAAGCAGTTACACCACCACCAACAACATGTACATTTCACCACATTCTCACTAATGCTTGAAAAGGGTGCCCGCCATCAACTTGTTTTAATTGGCATCACTTAGACAACAAGCAGGTTGCATGTTCCCCCGCATTTGCTTACTGGCTATGTTTCACCTTTCCTTGAAAAATCCTTTCTGTGCTTTGAGTTTTAGTCCACCCCTGTTTCAGTGTTTATTACCGACTTGTGTAAGCTTCTCTCTGTAAGGATTTTAAAGCATCGTCCACAGCAACTGAGTGGACACCTCTCATTTGTGACCTTCTCCCCATTTTGGACTCTGACATGGCACTTCCTCTTGTTCATTTAAATCTCTGACCGTTCCCTCTCCACTCTCACCAGTGATCCCAGGTCTTTATTGGTCCTTCCCTGCTCTTCTGCGTTCCGGAGACCAACTGTTCAGTCAACTTCCCCTGGACTGCCCCACCAGCACCTCAGTCCACATGTCCATAGCTTGACTCTGCTTTTCACTCCAAATTTGATTCTCACTCCATATCCCCTAACTCTGCTGCCTGAAAGTCTTCAGGTGATGATGTTTGGAAGGAGAAAGAGGAGCACAGAGGCTAACACACCTGAAGAGGAAAGGAGATTCTACTAATGAGATTCTGTCTTCAGCTTAGGACCAGGACTGGGAAGAGGAGGAGGTGACTATTGTCTAGGAAGATGGCCCACTGCGACTCAGTCTCCCTGCTTCCCTGTAGACCAGGACTGGACTGAGGTCTAACGATGGGTGCTTGAAAGCCAAAGTGGGATGCCGTCCTTCTACAGCAAATCAACCCTAGACATTGACCTCACTGGCCTTCTCTTTCACTTCTTGAGCCTCTTCCCCAGCAAGGGACTGCTGCTGCTGCTGCTGCTAAGTCGCTTCAGTTGTGTCTGACTCTGTGCGACCCCATGGACGGCAGCCCACCAGGCTCCGCCGTCCCTGGGATTCTCCAGGCAAGAACACTGGAGGGGGTTGCCATTTCCTTCTCCAGTGCATGAAAGGGAAAAGTGAAAGTGAAGTCGCTCAGTCGTGTCCAACTCTTCGCGACCCCATGGACTGCAGCCTACCAGGCTCCTCCATCCATGGGATTTGCCAGGCAAGAGTACTGGAGTGGGGTGCCATTGCCTTCTCCAAGCAAGGGACTAGAAGGGCTGAAGAAGAGGTTAAGCTGCCATCTCCTCTAAACCTGTGCAGTTCGATACAGTAGCCACTAGGCACCAGTGCTACTGAGCACCTAAAACATGGCTACAATGTACTGCAACTAAAATACACACTGGATTTCAAGGATTTAGTATGGAAAAAGCATGTAATATGGTCTCTTTAACAATTTTGTGCTTTGATTGCATGCTGGGATGATGTTTTTACATATATTAGGTTAAATAAATATACTATTAAAATGGATGTCACCAATGTATTTTTACTTTTTTTAAGACCAGGTTACAAATATGGTTCCCATTCTGTTACTACTGGGCGGTGCTGGTCTAGCCCCTCCCAGCAGGCAGAACACCAGGCTCTAGGCTGAGTGGCTCCATTGAGGGATCACGACAGATGCAGATAGAGACCCACTGGAGATGCAGGCCAGCTGAAGTCCAACCAGATGTCACCAACCAGGCAGTGGCCCGTCTCCCCCAGGCAAGGCAGAGCGAAGCAACGTTTCCTGGACAACGACTTTCCTCCTGGACTTCACGAAGCCTCTGAGCTGGCGCGCTATTCTACAAAGCTTGTTCCTGTAGACAAGTTACTCTAACAGAATGGTCCCCCAGAGTTTTGGATCTCTCCCCGCCTCAAGAGTTCTTGAGGAAGTTCTCCATCATTCCACTGGGGCCAGACCCTTCTGCAGGAGCCAGAAGCATCCTCCCACCCACTCGGGCTTTGGCTCGGCCCACGTGTGGGCTGGGAGGGGATGAGAGAGGAAGGTGGGCCTCTAGATACACCAGCTGGGCCGCAGACATGGTTTATATTCCATTTCTAATGCCTATCCTTCCTCTTGTCCCAGTGACAGAAGAACAGAAAGGGAACAGGAGGTGGCTGGGGTTGGGGGGGTGGGACCCAGGCACAACTCACTGGGCTGCCCTGCTCTGGCTCATCCTCCCATTGCCCGAGCCCCAGCCTTGCCATAGGAGGGCACCAGCAGCTCCCGCCCCACCAGCCGAGAGGACTCCACCTCTCCCAGGTCCTGGCTGGGATCCGCAGGCCCCAGGCGAGTGGGGGATGGGGAGCCACTCCTGCTTTCCCAGCAGCTGCTGCTGCCTCTTCCTGTTTTGCTAAAACTCTGGCTCTGGACCCAAGGAGGTGGGGGAAGTCAGTCGCCAGCCGCTCCCGCACCCCCCACCCCCCCCACAAAGGTCAACCTCGTCCCCCTGGCCCTCTTAGCTGGTTATTTATAGCCCCCAGGCCCCGAATGAGGAGCTGGATCTCACCTCCCGCAAATGTCAGCAGCTGTGGCCATTGCCCCAGGGATGCAGCCAGATGCTCAGCCCACCGCAGATGTGCAGTGCCAGGACAAGGGGGAGGGCAGGCGAGGGCCTCTCTTCAGGTGGTGTGGGCATTCCCTGCAGCCTGGTCCAGGGTCCGACCCCTCCTCAGCTCCGAGTCAACAACACCTGGGGGGTGTGGGGGGGAAGGTCCCCCACATGTTCTCCACTTCCACATTCCAGATCCGAGAATGGACACCTAAGGAAAGACCCATTTGGATGTCTTTGCATAAATTAGGTCAGTGCTCATTTTGAGACTGACTGTGTAGGGGAAAAGTTCAACTGAGACGGACAGGACACGACGCTGTCTCCTATTACTAATGTCAGCTCGGGCTTCATCCCTAACACTCAGTGGATGGCAGGCTCCGCACTGAGCACTTCACATCCTGGTCCCGTCAGTCTTCACAGCAACCCGAATATGGCAGGCACTTCATGCCCCAGTTTGCAGATGAGAAAACCAAGATATTCCACCCAAACAGCCTGACTCCAGAGTCCCAGTTTTAACAACAGGACAACACGGGCTCCCTCAGCCGGTCCCCATGGGTTTTATTTAAATGGTTCATTGAAAGCTGCATGCAGAGAAGCCTGGAGCCCAGCCTCAGGGTCTGCCCAGGGGGAGAGTGGCTGACTCGATGCCTCCTGTGCCCTCCTGCCCCTGCCACTCAGGCCAAGCTAGAATGAGGGAGGTGAGAGCAGGACGGGGACGTCTAGAATCACCATTCCAGGCACAGAGGGGGCAGGACAGAGCAGAGCCACTGCCCCCACCCACAAGGACCTGATGGTCCATCAGTGCCCCTCCCGTGTGGAGCTCCCGTGACTCGGGAACCCAGCATCCTTTGCAGCACTGGTGTTGTGGTCCCTCATCTGACAGTTTTCTCCATTTCAGGTTCTTTTCTTTGGCTGTATCCTGCTCCTGGAGATGATTAATTCACCAAGGATAAGGACTGTGGCTCCCTCTGCCTCTGGGCCCAAGAACCTGAGCCAGAGGAGATGCTCAAAAAATAAGAAATTATACTTATTGAAAAAGAATAGTAGTGGTGGTCACATGTGGGTAGATACTTCAAGGTCATAGCAAGGACACTCCCACTCACCCCACTGTGTAGTTACCCTCAGCCCCTTTCACCCGCACCTTATGTTGAAGCTCTTCTACTGCACATAGGAGCCTAGTTCAAACCCACCCTAAAGACATTCCTGGGGAAGAGAGGTGAGTGTTCTTAGGCCAAGACCTCCTCAAGGTCTTTGCTGGAGATTCCAGGATCAGAGGTAAGTGCCTCTCAAGGGGGACCATTTGGATAGGTAACAAGGTGGAATCCTGCCCTCCAGTCGATAGAGTCACGGGGGCTAGAGAGGGCCCTGCTGGGCCATGTAGCAAGGCCGAACTCCCAATCCCACCAGTGGGTGGACTGCAGCATCCCTGCAGGGGCCACTGGAGCGAGTAATTGTGAGCTGGCTGCAGAGAGGCATTTTGCAACTCAGACGAATTTCTTCTCGCTCATGATTAGGGTATGGCCCAGTGGCTGCCTCCCTGACCATAATCTCTGCTGGCACAGGCATCTCCGGGGCTGGGTGGTGCAGGCTGGGGAAGGAGCGCTGACCTAGAAGCTGGGATGCCTGACTTCTCTGCCTGCTCCCCACCACTGATTAACCATGACACCTCCGGCAAGGAGACTAGGTCCTCGGCTTCCTCAACTAGAAAGGAGTGGTTTGAATACATCAGAGCATCCCAAACCTAACCACACCTTAGAATTACCTGGGGAGCTGCAGATTACTAGGTACCCCACACCCCCAGCACCCCAAAAGGTAGAGACTGTGAGAGGGCCCAGGAATCTGCTATTCACAGGTTCTCCTGCGTGATTTTGATATAATGTCAGGTTTGGGAGATCCTACAGATTGGATAGTTTTACACACTGCTTGCAGTTCTTAGGAGTAAAGATTCTAGTAAATGGAACAGCCATAACAAGAGGTTTTGGTGCTGTGGGGTCTTATCAGAGGGCAAATGACGGGTAGTTTATTTCATCATCATCATCATCATCATCAATTACTATTTTTTTCAGTCTTGTTGAGATATAATTGACACTATAGCACTGTATAAGGTATACTGCATAATAATTTGATTCGTATACATCATGAAATGTGTATTACAATAAGCTTAGTGAACACGCATCAACTCATATAGACACAAAACCAAAGACAGAAAAAAAGACGTTTTCCTGTGATGAGAACTCAGGATTTACTCTCTTAACAATTTCCTAGATATAAAGCAGTACTAATTATATTTATCATGTTGTACATTATCATTATATCCCTGGTGCTTATTTATCTTATTACTGGAAGTTTGTACCTTTTGACTCAGTTGTGCCGACTCTTTGTGACCCCTAGGACTGTAACCCACCAGTCTCCTCTGTCCATGGGATTTCTCTAGCAAGAATACTGGAGTGGGTTGCTGTTTGACTACCTTTCTCCAATTCTCCCTGCCTCTAAGCCTCTGGTGACCACAAATCTCATCTCTTTCTTGAGGAACTTGTTTGTGTGTTTGTTTTGACGCATAATTGACCTCCGACATTCTGTTGGTTTCTGTTACAAAACACAGTGACTGGTATTTCAGTATTTTGATCATCATCATTACTCTTTCTATTATTATTTTACGGCTGGCATTATTGTTAGGGAGGAACATGGCAGTGCCCTCTTCTGTTTGTGTCACTAACAGGGCTCTGGCTTGGGGGAGGTGGAGGGGCTCGCTTACCTGCCAGCTGGGGCAGAATTGGGAGAGAAAGGAAGGGAGGAATGGGCCGTCCCTGTAGGTGGGGCCTCTTGGCCAGGGGACCTTTCTTTCTCTCCCTCCTGGGTGGAGTTTGGCTGGATGGGCTTTGGCACCAGCCTCAGGAGCTGGGAGAGTGTCTTCCCATCCATATTCCTGCCCCACTTTCAGTCTCAGCAGCCTCACCCCTGGGGACTGACCCTTCTTCTCCTCCGGTCCCACTTCCTCCCCAGGCTCCCTCAGTCCTCACCAACCTCATTCCTGAGCCTCACTAATCTGTTTGCCACCCTCTGCTTCCTTGCCTCGCCCTTGCACATGCCATTCTCTCTACCTGGAATGTCACCCCCTTCCCCCACACCGATTCGCATTTCTGGGCTCCTTCAAAACCCAGCTTAAAGCTCACTGACTTCATTTAGGCTGTGATCTGCTCAGGTCTTTCCTCTTTGCCATGAACATTTGAAATAACAGAATCAGAAAACTGCCTCAGACTCAGAAAAGTAGAGATGACTTAGACCCGCTCTCACATTTAATACATGAGAAACCAGCCTGAGGCCCAGAGAGGTCTTGATTTAGCCAAGATCACACAGTGGTGAGATTTTTAAAATAGTTGGCTGCACAAGAGGCTTTCAAGTATTTTATGTGTTTATTTCCTCAACACAGTGTGAGCAAAATGAGGGCAGAAACTGTGCTTTTGCTTTTATTTTTGTTCTTTATCTGCACTATGGTGTGTGTGTGTGTATGTGTCTGTGTGGAGGGGGCAACTATAATATTTCTAAATCTCACAGTGGTACAGCCTTCTGCATATATTATTCGTACAATCTCAGACTAGGCCTGTGAGGTAGATAACCAAGGCCTTGCTATTTTACAAAGCAGGAAACTGAGACTTAGAAAGGTGTGACCCAGGAAGTTAATGGCAGAACTGGGCCTAGAACTCAAGTTCTGTGGCTCCCAGCGTAGCCCGGGGTCCTGACAGCCACGATGCTCTCCTGGGCTTCCGGCTGGGACCTGGAGTGGCCAAGGGAGTGGCCTCTGCCGTCCTCCCCAGTCACTGTGCCTTCCTCACCTTGGGGTGAGGGGGCCTCGTCTTTGGCTTCCTGCCCCTCCCCATCCTGTCCCACCGCTTTCTCCCTGTGTCCCCCTAGGGCATGGTTGGCACATACACACATACACATACATACCCAGAACTGCAGGTGTCTAGGGCAACAGACCACAGGGGAAACCACATCACCTTTGTTGACAATGGAGGGAGGTAGGGGGATGAGGGAGGTAGGAGGACCAGGAAGGAACTTGCTTAGTTTTCTCCACCTGCCTCTGTCCCCACAGTCATTTCACCTCCCATCTCGGGCTATCTGAACTGGTCGCCATGACCCAGCCTCTTCTTAATTTAACTCTGATCCAGGAGGATGTATGGCTTCTTCTCTCAGATCCTAAAATCCTGAGTGGGAGTCTGCCTAGCTGCACCCCAAAGTCGCACCCCTCCATCCTAGCCAGAATACTTACGTAGCTCCTCTGATCCCTCCAGAGCAACGCAACAGACAAAGGTGGGGACCGGGGATGAGATGGCATGACTGGGGTTGGTGAGGAAGGAAACTTGGCATCTAGAATGTCATTCCTTGGTCAGCGGGGACCTCTAGTAACCAGGCTGCACCGGAGAAGGAGACCTGGCCACAACTTCTGCATTGTTTTGATCTGTTAGAAGAAACTGCACAGGCTCTGAATCAGGCACATTTGCAATTGAATCACTTACTGGTTCTATGCCTGTGTGCGTGCCCAGTTGCTAAGTTGTGTCTGACTCTTTGTCACCCCATGGCCTATTCAGTCCATGGAATTCTCTAGGTCAGAATACTGGAGTGGGTAGCCTTTCCTTTCTCCAGGGGATCTTCCCAACCCAGGGATCGAACCCAGGTCTCCCGCATTGTAGGCAGATTCTTTACCACTGAACCATGTGGGAAGCTCTGGCCTTGGACAAAACACTTTGTCTTACTGAGCTTTAGTTCGTTAACTAAAACAATGGGGATAATACTGAGGTATAAGTGAAAGGGCCTTGAACAGCATGTGATACAAAGGAGCCTCTCGATAAATCCTAATTACCCTCACTCTCCTTCCTTCCACTTGTTATATCTGGCTCCATGAAACACTTTATTTGAAGATGGGGATCTATCTCCCCTATTTATATTTCTAGTCCAAACCCTAGGCATTGGCATCTGATTCCAGGTTGAGAAACTGGAATCCAAGGCCCAACCCACCCAAGGAAGTGGCTGTCCCTCTGAGATCTACCCAGGCCAGGGATGAACACTTTCTGATTGGCCTTGTGGAGAGTGTGGGGGAAGTGTGGGTTAGGGGAGGGATTGTGGCTTCAGCTACCACATCTAGAAAGCTGGGTCAAGAGTGGTCTCAGAGGCCTGAGGTTTAGACCAGATGACTCTGGATGGAGCTTTAAACCCTGGCACAAGGTGGGCACCCAATAACATTTGTTGAATAGATGAATACCCTCCTCAATTTCCAGTTGTGTAACTTTGGTCAGGTTTCTCAGCCTTTATGAGCCATCATCCATACGTTAATCACAAGCATAACAAGGATTACTGTTATGAATAAAATGATCTAATATTTGCCAGGGGGATGGCATAGGGCTGCTACACAGTAAACAGTAAAAGGTAGCTAAGCGAGGGAAGGAAAGAAGGGAAAGAGAATGTCAGGTAGCCCCAGAGCCCCAAAGAAAGCAGAAGGCAGTGCCCTCAGGCTTTGTATGGCCAGAGCCTCAAGGAAGATACCAAGGAGCCAAGGCAGGTTCTATGAGACTCATTTCTTCTGCAGAGCGCTTAACTGAGCAGTCTGTGCAAAAACAAAACAAAACAAAGCTCTCCACATGGTAACCAGGGTAGAGAAGAAAAAGGTAGCCTGCACTTTTCTGCCTCAGGTCTCTTTTCTGGAGACTCCCTAACACACCTCAGCACGGGAGGTGTGACTTAGAAACTGGATTAAGATTGGACCATGAGATGCAGGTGGGGTGGTGGTAAGTAAAGGGGCAAGATAAGAAGGGGCACAGTCCAGCTTCTGGATGTAGGACTCACCTGCTGTCTTTCTCTCTGTCTTGACTTCAGGTAGGGAATTCTGGTGTGTGTAGAAGGCCATGTGTGGAGTACCGAGGGGACAGGTAAGGGTTGAGAGGAGATAACCTTTGTGCACAAATCTCTTAGAACTCAGTGATTAGGTCAAAAAGGACAAGAAAATTCACAAACAAATACATGAATGATGCACATGGTAGAAATGAGCAAACAAATGCCTGATTTCAGTTCAGAAATAGCTACAGGAGTCCTGGGAGGGGCATCAGGAGGGAGCATTGTGAGGCTAAAGGAGACAGACACCAGGGGAGAGGGTGAGCGTCTGAAGCAACCAAGCGATTTTTCTGGAGGCTGTGGGTATGGAGGCCTTGGGCACAGAGAGGGATTTGGCTTGGAAGCAAGGACTGGGAAAAACACACCTGAGGCAGAAGAACATGTGTCTTTAAGAGTCATGAGAAAAAAGGTATAATTGATGTTGTTCCACTGGGGGATGGTCCTTGAAGTCCATGAATCTGTTTCAATTCCAAAAATGACCCAGAGGGAGTCTGAATTCTGTGGAAGGCGCTCAGCAAGACACTACAAGGAATGCACCCCTGACTAAGGCAGTAGCTGGGCTCAGGGGACGTCCACTCTGGAACATTCTTGCAAAGGAGGAGAGAGCTGAGACAAGTATACAAGTGGGTGAAGGTCAAAGTACAGAGGAAGACTGACAAGATGCTGGAGTGGAGTCCTTCAAGGAGAAGAAAGAATCCCTCTGGCTATGGGAATCAGGGAAAGCCTCCTGGAGAAGTGGGATAGACCTTGAGGATTAGACAGATTTTAGCAGGGGCAGAGAGGGAGGACATTCATTTTTGGAGGGAATGGCATGAGCCAAAGTAGGGGAATGGGAGAGCACAAGGACACGAGGGGGACAGCCAGTAGCCCGGTTTGGCTTAAATAATAATAGTAATAACAGCAACTAACATCTAAGTACTTAGTACTAACATATAAGTACTGAGCACTAAGTACCTCCAGGCCCTGAGCAGAACAGCGGAAGGGGCGGGAAGAGAGAGAGGTGTGTGTGGCGCCATGCTGTAGGAGGCCTTCATGCTGGGAAAGGCGTCTGTGAGGATAAGTGAACAAGTGCAAAGCTGTTAGATCTGTCTGCTTTGTGAGCGCTGGGACCACAAAGCGGCCTGAGGTAGGAAGCAGGAGCAACAGGTGGTGGGACCTGAGCCAGGTTTGCAGGAACAGGGTAGCTATGGTCAGATGTTGGACCTCAGCATGGCCAAGCTCTCCTAGGCCACTGGGACTCTTGCTTCTAATCTGACACGTCTCTGGCTCAGCCTCTATTTCTTCTTTTTCTGTAGCATCGTGGGACTCCAGGCTTCCCAGGATTGAGGGAAGCAGGATGGGGTCAAAGGGAAGCTGCCCTCTGCCTTCCAGGGGTGAGCCCCCCACCATCAGGGAGAGACCAGCGCTTCCTGTAGACTTCTCCACTTCGACGGAGCCGGTGTGTCTCTGACCCAGCAGACTGCCAGAGGCACAGGGCTGACAGACCAGGCCGGGAAGCACAATGGGGAGGTCCTCAGCCCCTGACCCCTGACCCTGACCTTCTGGTCTTGCTAACAGGGAGCCCGGCAGGGAGGGCTGCTGTGCAAAGCCAGCCCGGAGCTGAGTTTATTAGCTGAGGGAGGGCTGGAGGCGGCTACATTCCGACTCACAGACTGGAACATTTCTATGATCCGCTGTAATGCACTGGGAGACACTGGGCACATTGCTGAAGTTTGACTCATAGGGACCGGGAGGGGTAAAGTAGGGGGGGGAGGGTGGTGGGGGGAGAGGAATGGGAGGAAGAGAGGAAGAGGAGAGGAGGGAAGGAAATCCCTTGAGAAATTTCTTTAAAAAAAGAAAACTTTCAAAATCGGCACCACCCCACCCCCTTTTTCTTTTAATAGGAACAGGCTGGACCCTTCTATTCCCCTCAGCAGGCATGGGGGGGGGGGGTTGCATGGCAGAGGGGGAGGGCTGGGCAGTGATTCAAATCAGATCCTGGAACTTTCCTCAGGCACGTTGTGCTTGGGGCGGGGTCGGGGGTGTCCGTCTGGGATTCCTCGCCGGGACCGGTGACTCCACGCGCGTCCCGCGGCCTCCCGCCCCTCCCCGTGTAACTGCTGGCTGGTGGGCCGTGCGTGCTTGTGCCTTTGAGCGCGGGGGTCCCTCCCTGAGGCGTGTCTGTGTAGACGACTCTGCCCCGGGCCAACATGGATGTTTGCTCGCGGCCCCGGTCGCCCGCGAGGGTGCGTGCGCTCAGGTATCTGGGTTTCCGGGAATTGTGCGCGGGTCGCTGCGCCGCGCGGCGGCCGGGACTTGGGCTGCAGCGCGGCGGCAGCGCGCGGGTCGGGGCCGCGTCCCCCGCGTTCCGGGTTCGGCGCTGCCTCCCCGCGATCCGGCCGCGCGGGGTGTCCGCCCGCCCGTCCGCCAGCCCGGGCGCCGCGCCGTGTCTGCCGGGTGGTGTGTCCCCGGGACGCGAGCGCCTGCCCCCTCCCTCCCCTCCCCCTTGGCCCGCTCTCAGACTCAGATAAAGCATTTCCTTCCATTGTCATCCTACCCTGCCGGCCGGGCTGCCAGGGCCCTCCCCCTCCCGGCCCCCTCCCTTCCTCTCGCCGTCTCACAGTCGCTCCGCAGCCTCCGGCGACCGGGGGGGATGTGAGGCCGGCGCCCCAGCCCCCCGCCCCGCCATGAGCCCCCCGCTCTGAGGGCCCCGGCCCCTGGATGCACAGCCCCGGCGCTGGTGAGTACTGGGCTGCCGCCCCCCGTCCGCCCCGCCCTGCGCGCGGCACCCAGCGCCGCCCGCCCGGGCTTGGGCTTGGGCTCCGGCTCCCGCGCGGGGCTCCGGGCGGCCCCACGGGCCCAGCCCGGCGTGCGCCCCCGCGATCGTGCCCGCGTCGCTCGGCTCCGCGGGGCTCTGGCAGGCTCCCGGCCCGGGCTGGTTCCGGGGCCGGAGGGTTAAGGGCCTCCTGCGGGGCGCCCACATCCGCCCGCCCCGGGGCAGCGACAGGCCCGAGGGAGGGAGTTGGAGGCCCCGGGCCGCCGGTGCGCGGGCCCGGCGTCCCATCACCCCCATTCACGGGGAGGACTGAACGGGGGACCCTGGAGGGAGGGACGGCCGCCGCGGCCCCGGGAGGGGGCGGTGCTCCCGGGCGGAAGGTTTGGAAGCGCTGGGCAAAGGGCAGGACCCGTTGAGTTGGGGCCACATTCTGAGCCCCGAATATCAGCGCCCCCAGCCCGCGGACCCCGGCTGGACTTCTCCGACCCCTCCGCTGGGGAAAGTGATCCCTAGGAGGGAGGGTCTCTGACAGCGAGGTTTATCTGAGCAACGCCCCCCACCCGCCGCCCCCCCAACCCCGCTCACCCATCTGGGTGAAGAGACACCTGTGCTCAAGTGAGCTGTGGAGGTGCTGGCGGGGCGCGGGAAGATGGGGACCGCAGGCTGTGTCCTGAGGGTGGGGGACAGGATGTGTGCCCCCCAAACCTGGGGTCTGTTGGTCCTGGGGAGTGAGAGCAGGCGGCAAATCCGGCAGCTGGGCTGGGCTCTGATTCTGGGCCTGTGAACTAAGAGAGAGACCAGTGGGACTTGCAGGCCAACCAGCACCCCCACCCCCGTTTCCTTCTCTCCTGCTGCCCAAGCTACCCTTTCAGATCTGACCTGGCCAGCCACTGGGGCTCCTCCCACCCAGTCCAGGCCATTCCCTGTCCCTGCTGGCGGTCTTGCATACCCTAGAGGCCTCCCCCTGCGTCTGGACACGGCCTGTCCTGCTGCTCCCCATCCCTCCCCACACCCTCACTCAGCATCTGCTTGAGGCCCAGCTCTGTCTGCCAGTTTCAGTGGCCCTGCTGGGGACTCAGCATCTGGATTCATCATCCTATTCCCTGGACATGCCTCTGAGTCGATGAGGACTTTCCTCAAGACCCCTGCCCGAGCCACTGTGACTCGGTTTCTGTGCTCCCTAACAGTGGCCCATTTCTCCCCTGTAGGACCCCATAGGTCAGGTCCTCCAAGTGGCTTGGGCAGCCACACACTCCTCTCCTCACACCAACTCTCTTGGAAGCTCCTTCTCCAGCCTCTGCAAGACCACTTGCAGAGCTCATTGCTCAGCATCTCAACCTCTCTGCTTTCTTCTCTCTGTCCCCTCTACCCACTGAACTAAGAAGTAATGTTCCTCTTCCGTGGAGTCACTGCTGGGGAAACAAAGGCACAAAGCAATCTCGCTGTGCTGCTCCCAGTGAACCTGAACTGGAACGAGGTCCGGGACGCGCTGGGACTCTTCCTCGGCCTTTAGTCCCATGATGTTCCTGGGCCCCGCCAAGGCCAGGCTCAGAGCTGCTTCTTGGTATTACGCCTGGAATGGCTCCGGGGCAGTGTTCTCCTGAGGTCTCTGTGTTCCTTAGCCTGAGCCCAGTGGTGGGTGTCTCTGGCCACCAAGTCTTAAGCTGTTATCCTGTGGCTGGGAAGGTTGCATTCAGGTCTTGCACTGACCATTCCAAGAATCTAAACTGGTCACTCCACTTTGACACTGAAGCTCAGTTTCCCCATCAATAAAATGACCACAGAGGAGGAGAGGCTGACAATAGGAGATGGACTGGTGGTGTCCAGGATGGGGGCTGTTATGGCCCCCATTTCCTTCAGTAATAGTGGACCCCAGCTTTCATTCTTTTCTGGGAACGAGAGTTGGAACTTTCTTTTCCACCATCCTCTCCTCAATCTGGATAGAAAGCCCTTGGAAATTAGAATCTCATGTGTGATGGGTGTGAGGAATGGGTACCCTCCTGGGGCTGCAGGCGTCCATGCCCAAGGCAGAACCTCCACCACCTCTTTGCCTTCCTTCTTCTGGCCTTTCATTTTAAGAGCTGGTAATTTTGAAGTTGTCAGGGGTCCGATAGAAGATAAGCTAAGGTAAGGCCCAGGGTCACCCAGCCAGGGAATGGCAGGCCAGGTGGGGCCAGGACCAGACCTGCTAACTCTGCCAGTGCCCATACTCCTGGCCTTCTCCTCCCTGGCCTGGCTCAGGTCCCGCGCATGCCCTCGTCATGCCTTGGCCTGACCTGTCCTTAGGCAGACCTGAGACTGGGACCTGTGGTGGGGTGAGGGGTACTGCTGGAAGCAGGGCCGGAGTGAGGCCTGGGAGCTGGCATCTGTCTTTCCAAGGCTCTGGGACTGTCGTTTCTGTGTTGGATTTGTTCACTAGATGGGGCACTTCCTCTGGGGCAGGAAGCTTTGATTTCCTGTGGTGGGGGCGCTGGTAGGATTAGGAGTGGGGGACTCAGCTCTGGGCCATCCCTGATGTTGTTTGGAACCAAAAGGAGCAGAGCTTTCTGCATAAGGCAGGGGAGGCAGGAAGGAGAGCTTCGGTGAGGAGGCCCCGGGTAAGGCCAGAGAAGGAGGCCAAGAGGGCAATGAGATGGGGAGGCGGGGCGGCGGTGGGCAACACAGCAGGAAGCCTGGTCAGCAGGTGACCCTGCCGGGTATTGTGTTTCCTTGTGATATTTCCCCCTGTTTCTGTGGCAACCTTCCCGGGGGACCCAGGCCTTGGAACTGCAGGAAAGTGCCCCCAGACAGCCCTTTCCTTAGTGGTCTGAGTATTAGGAGGAGTCCTTAAATATGGCCACCTCCCTTACCATTTTGGCTCCTAGGGACCAGAGCCTGGGAATCTAGGCAAGTAAGTGAGCATTGGGGGTGGGGGCTGGGTGGCTGGGCTGGGTGGAGGCCCTTTTGCACCTCCTGGTGGGGGAAGCAGAAGAGACGTTTTTGCTGGACTTTTGGGGTAGGGGGCTCTGTGCCTCTCATCCCATCTCTCCACATCCCATCTCTCCACTGTCCTCCAGCTCTCCCCCTGTGAAAGGGAACTGGACATCATGCTGCCTGGGGCAAAGGGTGAGGGGGGAGTGGCAGAGGCAGGAGAGATGTTGTCATCAGCAGAGCATAGCTCCTTTGGTCCTGCACCACTTCCCAGAGGCCGAATAAATTCAGGATAGTGTCTGTTTCATGTGGATCAACACGTGATGGGTGTGTATGCACACTGAGTGAGTGGTGGGGGTCTGCACATGTGCCCCTAGGCTTGTATGTAGAGGTGGTGATTCCATGGCAATTTGCAGTCCATGTGGTGGCTCTTTGTTGGGTGTCTGGGGAACATGCACACATGTAGTATGGATGTGTGTGGTCTCTAGAGTTGTGCACCTTTGCACTCATGGCTCTGCATGGGGTAGATGGACGTGTTTGGAGGGGATGTATGCCTGTGCAGGAATGGCTTTTTTTTTTTTTTTGAAGTCCAGGTATTTGCTGGAAAGCATGCTCACCTCTCTTCAAATGCTGGTTCCCAGGCCACTTGCTTTAGAGTTCAGGACACTTGGAACTGCAGGAAAGTGCCCCCAGACAACCCTTTCCTTAGTGGTCTGAGTATTAGGAGGAGTCCTTAAATCTGACACCTCCCTTCCCGTTTTGGCTTCCTAGGACATTTCCAATTCCAGGTACATGTCAATACCTGGGGATGTATTCAAAATAAAGATCCTCAGGCCCCCTTCCAGACTCAGAATCTGCAGGGGTGGGGCCTGGGAGTCTGGATTTTGACACGTGCTTCAGGTGATCTGGTGGCAAGCCGTGTTTGAGGACTGCTGGTCTGGGCCAACCTCTTCAGTTTTTCCTTTGAGGAAACTGAGACTCGCAGAAGGTATGTGGTTTGTCCAACGACACAAGGATAGTAAGACAAGAACCAGGACACAATCCAAGCCTTTCAACACCAGTCCAGGACTCATCCATGCGTCCTCTGGGTGTGCAACTGTGTACATGTCCACACTCAGCATGACACTGTGGATCCAGACGGAACTGGAGTGGATGCTCACTGGCCTTGACCTTTTCCCTGGGGTCCCAGGCTTCCTGACCTTGCTTTTCCTTTTACATCCTGCTTCCTTCTCCCTGGGGAAATCCTGGACCTGTGGCTCATCAATCCTAAAAGTGACGTTGGCAACCAGAAGGCCCCCTTTGCTGTGCTAAGCATTCAGCTATTTATTTACTCACTGGGTGCTTACTGAGCCTTGCTGTATGCCAGGTCCTGGGCACAGATACACAGTGATCTCATAGGCAGGACGTCTGACCTCAGGGAACTTCCACTCTAGTGGCGGAGACGGTAAGACAAGTAAGCAAGTCAAGAAATGAGTAGATACATTTAGTTACCCATTGTGATGAACCCTAAGAAGGAAATGAACCGGGCGCAGCAACAGAGAATAACAAGGGGGGACTTCCTTAGACAGGGAGGCCGGGGGAGGTCTGCCTGAGAAGTGAAATGGATGCCTGCTCTCACCTCCCCAGGCTGGAAGTGAGCCCTCGGAGCTTCTGAGCCATGCTTGGCAACCACCTGGATCCAGGTGAGGGACCTAGGCTGAGGATTAGAGCCCGAGGGCCAGCCTTTGGTCTGGTGCGGAAGACATCAGGGTCTCGGCTCCTCAGGCAATCCACAGAGGCTGATGAAAGGGGAAAGAGGAGGGGGAGCTGGACAGGGCTGACCTCAGGCTGCTTCAGCGCTCGGGGGAGCAGCCTCTTTCCCTCCCAGGGGCTGAGTCCAGGGCCCCGTGGATGTGTTGGGTGCCGGGGAGGTGGCAGCAAAGTGCCACCCCTTTCCTGACCCTCCTGCTTCACCTTCCTCCCTCCTCATTCCCTTCCTCCCCCTCTCGCCACCCTGTAACTCCTGTGCCAAGTCCCTCCCTTCTTGGTCTAGCCTGGCTGCCTCTGTGGCCACTGGGATCTATTTACCTGGTTCAGGAGTCACCGAGGAGACAGGGGGATCCTACGTAGAGAGGACTTGGGCCCTGGAAGAGAGGACACACCAGAAAAAAGGACTGGGGCCGGGGCCGGTGTGAGGACGGAGCAAAGTGAGGGCTGAGGCTGGCCGATTAGGGCCTGGGGCAGGAGAGAGAGAGGAGGAGACCTTGGACTGGGTGCTGCAGAGCCTCTCCTGGGCCCTTGGAATCTGCTCCTCAAACCGGGAGAGATTCTGTGCATGGGGCGGGGTTGGGAGGCATTGGTGGGGGCGGCAGAAGAACAGCTAGAAGGCCGGGCCCCTCTGGTCCCCCTGCAGGCCTGCCCCTTCGGCCCCTTCTCAGAAGGTTACCTTTCACATCAGCCAGCAGCCTTCAGACCCTCTTGCCTCCAGCCTCTTCTGGTAGGTTTTCCTGGGGGTCCCCAGAGCTGTGGGCTGCAGGATGGTCCGGCCCTCTCCCCAGAGGGCTGTGTATCAGAGGAGCCCTCATGTAAAAGAAGAGGCCTCCAACCACCCGCCTGGAGTCCTTCCACCCTGGGCCTCCTTCTGGTGCACTCACTCCCTGGACTCCTGTGTCTCCCCGGCCTTCCGCCCAGGAGGGGGAGAGGACGGCTCATGAGGAGGGCCCTGGGCTAAACTCACCATCCCCACCCTGTCACCAGCCACTTCCTTTTTTCCCCATGTTGCGTGCAGGGATTGGAAATCCTGGTGGGCAGAGACCTTGGGCCTTCAGGGAGAGCCTGGCACCCTGGAGAGAGTGAGGGGGACCCCGTTCCCCTTCAGGAGTCCAGCTCAGCTCCCTCCCACCCCCAGGAGGCCAGCTCTGGCTCCTGCAGTCTCCCCCAACCTGCCCCCCCAACCCTTGAAGTCCCATTTCTCCCTCCCCCGCTGCCAGGATGACAGGGAGAAGCAGGGGAGGCTGGGAGTCACAGGTTCGGAAAGAGTCGGGGTGGGGGAATTCGGCGACTGGGGCGACAGGGCTGTAACCGTGTTGTTTTGCTTGCCCCACAAACCTGCACGGGCATCCGCTGCGCCCAGGGGCGTTCAGGTTGTGGAACTGCTCTCAGAATGACAGGCTGGTGGCACCCGGTTGGGGCGGGGGGGGGGGCGGGGTGGGGTGAAGGGGGGAGCCCCAGGCAAGGGGGAGCTGGAGGGTTAAAAATAGCAACAGCCGGGTTTCGGTTAGCAAATGTGGAGGCGGGGAGCTGGAGGCGGGGCAGGCGGCAGGCCGTGTTTGCCCGCAGCTCAGGGCTGTGTTTCCCCTGGGTCCCAGGAGTGAGTCACGGTGGAGCTGAGGAGGCGCGCTGGCACAGCCCCCCACCCCCGCCCCACCGGGCGAGGGGCTGGGCCCTGACTTCTGCTCCAGGGCACTGGAAGGACGGCCTCTCCCTTCCAGGCCTTCAGAGTCCTCTAGTGTGGTAGTGGGGAAGAAACCATTCTCAGACCAGAGACCTGGATTTGAATCCCAGTTGAATAGGCTGAGGAACCTTGTGCAAGTCTGCCAAGGACTCTGACACCTGATTTCCTAATCTTTCAAGTGGGGATTTACTCGTATGTGCCTGTCAACCCTCAGCAGATTCAAATGCACCCTGCAGATGTGAGTGATCTCCTTCTCTCTCCTGGGCCCATTGCAGAGCTTGCAGAAGGGCCCTCCAGTGAGGTCACAGGGAGGAAGGTGGTAGCGTCCTTATTCTCCTCCTGCAAAAAACCAAGTGTAGCTCTTCTCTGTGCCTCGGTTTCCTCATCTCTGTGATATGAAAGTAATAATTGCTTCAAGCTCCTTGAGTTGCTCTCAAGATTCAAGTAAGACTAGCACTGTGCCCGGTATGAGGTCAGTGCACAGAGAACATCATCACCATCATTGATGTTATTGTTCATATTTTTGAAGGTCAGGGATAGGGAATGTTAAAGACATGAAGAACAGAAACTGGGCTTAGCCCCAGTTCACAGAAAAATCAGGCCAAATTCACAGATTCCTCCACCCATAAGGGCCTGGAACAGCAGGAGTCTGTAGCCAGAAGTCACAGGGTGGACCCCTTCTCTCTTTCACTCCCTCACCCCCGCCTCTCCCAGTGAGGCAGGATGCAAGGGACCCTAGGACCTCGCTGCCAGCTGGCACAGGGAAGGTCTGGGATGGGACTGGCCCCAATGGCCCTGCTGTGCAGTAAGTACCTTGCCAGCATCTGCCGGGGTGACCTTTATTTTAGCCCCTCCCTGGCAACTTTTAAAAGGAGCATGAGGCAGGGGAGGGATGAGAAGGTCAGTGATGTCAGCAGTCTCTATTCCCAGCACAGCGGCCCTGGAAGAGGCAGGAGGCATTTCTTTCAGGAAATGATCATTATTCAGGCTGCAGGCATCCATTAAGTCAGTCCTGACTTGGTGCCCAGGCCCGTGCTCGGCCTTCTGTGTGCTTCAGGGAGAGGCCGAGGATCCTGGGCTGTAGATAATGCAGAACTCCAGAGGATATGGGGTCCAAGGATAGGAGGAATCAGTGAGAGTCCTGTGTTCTAGTTCTCACGGGACCCAGAGCTTACATGCCCATTGGCAGTGCCATCTTGATCGTGCAGGGCTGTATATATACATATCAATTCTGTTTCATTGTTACAGAGGCAGCTCATGCACCTCGTAGACAGTCACACAACACAGAGGAGCAAAGGTGAAAGAGTAAGAAACAGCCAGTCCCAGCAATGGGAGATCGCTGCCACGGTCCCTCTGAGCACCTTTCCATCTCCTGACTTGCCCTCCTGTGTTGTGCATTTTACCAAAACAAGACCACATAGTGTATGCCATTTTTTCAGTCAGTGATCTCTACCTTCCACTACAGTAAATTTTCATCTCATCAAATCCCCAGTTGGCTAGAAATTTTCCAAGACAGCTGGTTGGCCCAAATCAGTACCCAGTACCATGCATCTGGCATTTGAATTCCCTGAGAGCTGTGCATGCACCCTAGCTGGATCTGTGGTCTGGAGACACCCCAGCCGAGCAAGCCTGAAGGGCCGCCCTGGCCGCAAAAGGGAATTGTGTCACCTGGAGAATCTATCCTCTACCTTCCAAAAATAACAGGCGAAATGAGTGGGATTCCAGGGCTTAGCTGGGATGGGGATCTGGTATTTAACTGTCATGAATATTAATGTGACATCCTGTGAGTGCCAGCATTCATAGCTTGTTACTATTCATGGACTCATATCCATGATGCCCCAGGCCATGGAGCAGGCCAGGGTCTCCACCGTGATCTCTGTCTCTCTCCAGACATCCAGGTCCAGGGGTGCTGATGGCTGTTTGCTTGTCAGGAGCCTGCCCTGAGGATCGTGGCAGTTTAGTCGCTAAGTCATGTCCGACTCTTGTGACCCCATAGACTAGCCTGCCAGGCTCCTCTGTCCATAGGATTTTCCAGGCAAAAATACTGGAATGGGTTGCCATTTTCTTCTCCAGAGGATTTTCCCAACCCAAGGATCAAACCCAGGTCTCCTGCACTGCAAGCAGATTCTTTACCACTGAGCTATCAGGGAAGCCCTGAGGATGGGGGCTCTCTTTTGCACGCGGGGCCCCCTCCACCCCTGCCCATGGCCTGCCGGAGTGTGTAAGGCCTGGGCAAGAAAGGGAGAGAGAAGAGAGCATCTTCTCCCTGGGGATTCACTCCCGAGTAGCCGCTCTGTGGGTGTCTTGCTTGGGTTATGTAACCTGCATTTTAGACAGGGCCTGACGGTTTCCAGAGTGCCTTCGCACAGCGTTTGTCCTCTGAGGCAGCCTTGGGGGTTTGCTTGTTTAGTTATACGCGCGCGGCTGGGGGCAGCTTACAGGAAATGATAAAATGGTAACAAGTACATTTAAAAAGCAGGGAAAATGAAAAGGATGAAAAAGGAAGTGAAGATGGAATTGGGGAGTGCCTCTTGGAGGCCTCTTGGAGGCATAGGCAGAGATGGTCCTGTCTTTATTTTTGTTGTCTTCTGGATGGAGTGCGGGCATTGTGGGAGCACATGAGTCACGCCCAGGCCTTCCGATGCTGGGACCACACTCTGTCCAGTGACCCCCAGGTGGCTTCACCTCACCTCAGTGGGTGGGGCTCATTGTACACACCAGTGTAGGGATTATGAGCTTAGATTCTGGAGTCCCAGAAGCTCCACTTACTGTCTGTGTGACCTCGGCAAGTTTCGTAACCTCTCTGAGCCTCAGTTACCTCCTTTGTAATTTGAGGATGGTAGCAGTGTTGACCTTATAGGGTGCTTGTGAGGACCGAGTGAGAGAGTACAAGTCAGATACTTAGCACAGTAACCAGCACCCAGTAAGCATTCAGTACATGGTTGTTGATCCTTACTAACATTACTAATTACTGGTAATAATAAAATAATAATGATTGATATTAATATAACTTAAGCTTTTCCCTGGCAGTCTCTGGAGTGGGCTGAGTGGCCTCGTGGATGGCACCAGTGAGCGGAGCCATAAGGGCATAGCTGAGAGAGAGAACTGGCGGGAGGCAGAAGTGGGGTACAGAGGGAGGCAGGGTCTAGCCAAGGAGGACCCAGGAGCTGGGGGACCAGTGAGGGCGAGGGAGTGAACACAGACCTCAGAGGGGAGAAAGGAGCAGCTCTGAGACAGCCCCAGGGCGGTGACCGTGCTTCCTGTTGGGGCAAGCGCTGGCCCTTGAGAAAGACTGGCTGGGGCTGGCGGCTAAGAGGGAGCAGCTGGTCTCAGTGGGGCACCAGGGGGTGGGGGAGGGGGAGAGACAAAGGCAGAAGCTTGACAGAAACTCAGCTCTTCTCCCCGAATTACAGATGGGGGCCCCATCTTGACTGCTCAGGCTGTTTTGCTTGTAATAGGAAAGACAGATGGTGGGCAGACATCGTGGTGAACTTCCTATTTCAGGGCTTGGCGCTCCTGGAGCAGAGGGCTGAGGGTAAGTGGCAACTTTGGTTTCTGAGGCCTTTTGGGACCTGAGAAAGCCTAGGGCAGTCTGGACGAGGGGGCCTGGCCTGAGACTGGGGGGAGCCTGCTGCTGAGATGCCACACACCCTGAGCAAGTGGTTCTGCCCTCCCCGTCCCACAGAGAATAACCAGGGGAGACTGAGCAGTGGCCCTGAGGCCCCGGGAGCCACGGGTTTTGGAGAGACTCCCATTTTCCCTTGCCAGAGGGCGGTGAGATGCCCCAGAGAGCACCAGTCCCAGGAACCGCCAGCCCCTCAGGACTCAGAAAGGCCCAGCTCCCCTGCCTCAGGGTGGTCTCCATCCGCCAGGAGAGGCCACAGAAGGGACTGGACTCCGGGGCAGGGACAAGAAGCTAGAGAGGACGCCTTCCCACCCCCAGGGAGCTCAAGCTGCTGCTGCCATGGTTACATCTGCTTCCTGTTTGATTCATCTCAAACAGCAGAAAGGGGGGTGCCCGCTCCCAGCACAGGCCACCGCTGCGTGGGGCTGTTTACAACAGCCGCATGTGGGATTCCCAGAAAGAGACTCCAAACCGGACATCCTGCGGCTGCAAAATACCCAGGTGTCAAGAGCTAAAAATAGCTGCCCCAGGGCCCCAGGCGCGGGGAAAGGGGCATGCTTGCTGCGGAGGCGGAGGTGGAGGGCCGGCCTTGCGGCCCTCACATCCAGCCTCCTGCCTGCCGCATAACTGCGGAGCCTTCGAGCTTGGGCCCCCCGCCTCGGCCTGACTGGAGGCCTTTGTCTGGGCAGGCCCGCGTCCCAGGCCGCTCACCTGGGAGCCTCCACCCCAGGCCCGCCAGCCTTCCTGCCTGCCTGGCGGAGCTTGCTTTGAGACGCTAATGAGAAAGCCTCAGAGGCCCTTGGGAGCATCTAAGGAAGGGACAAAGGAGGATGCCGGAGAGCCTGAAGATAAAGGCGGTGCTCGTCCAAGTTCCCGCCTTGTCAGTTGCCAGCCCCTGTTCCCACCTATAGTCCGAAATCATCGCTTGGCATGGCATCTGCAGAGTCAGCAGTTGGTATTTATCTGTGATCTGGGAGGACTGTCTTCACCGGGGCCTAGAGATGAGACAGGCAGTTTCCGCCCTCTAACCTGCAGCAGGACTGGAGTCTGCCGCTGGTTCAGGTTTCCTGGGAGCTGCGTGATTTTTATCTTTCCCTGTGCCCAGCCAGCTCCTGCATTCGCTGTCCACCCACTAGCCTGTAGAGTCGAGGTGCTGGGGAAAAGCAGCCACGAGTGTTGCTTAAGAACATGGATTCTGGAGCCCATTTGTCTGGCTGAAGTCCCAGCTTAGCCACTTCCCTGTTATGTGCCTCCAGATGAGTTATTTAATACTGCTGGGCCTCAGTTGACTAATCTATATAATAGGGATAAAAATTGTAACCACCACATAGGTTTGTCATCAGGGTTAGATGAACTAGCAAACACAGGGCACATAGTAAACGGCTAGTTTACAAAAGTTCAGATGGAGAAGAAAGAGAAGAGTTGGGAGAGTCAGGAGATAAGGGACTGGACAGAAACGCATCTGGGAGCAAGTGGACTAAGAGACGAGGGGAGAACGCAGATGGGACCAGACGCTGAGATGCTTATGCCAGAGGGCGGCTGCAGGTGAGTTCAGGGGCAAACAGGATGAATCACGACCCTGGCGGGGAGTACCCGCCATGTGCCCTGTGCTTCACGCGCAGCGTCGCTCATCTCAGATGACCTCTTCCTGGTCCATATTCTTACCATTGAATTTCGGAGGCACAGCCAAGCCTTGCCCAGGCTGCAGCATGTCCCTGGCTGTCCCTGGCGGTCACTGAGGGAGTCGGAATGTGAACACCGGACTATCTAACCTCAAAGCCAACGTCCTCCGTGCTGCGGACCCTTACTTCTCTCACTTCATGGGGCCGGAGTTCCCATCCAGCTTGCAGCACACTGGGTTCTGGATAAATCTGAGTAATAAGCAGCTTGGTGCCAAGATCATGAGCAATAGAATTAGTAAGTAGCAAGAGAATTTCTGGAAGAGAGACATAAGAAACTGTTAAATGGAATTGAGTCTAAGGAAGTCCTAGGGAGTTGGATGAGTGAGAAACTTCTAGTTTCATACTTTGGGGGGCTCTTTGAAATGTTTTTAGTGTCTACAAGTCATATACTTTTCAATTTTTAAAAAATCGTGGGCTGTCTGGAGTTGAAACTCCTGAAAGTAAAAGTCAGGTTTTATCCACTTTTCCACTCCTTCGAGCCCAAGACCAGTGCCCTCATCGAGAGGTAATTAGAACCTGCTTTTGGGATCGACTTCTTGGGTTCTCCTCCCCGCACTGGTCTGGCCTGGTTGTACCGCTGACCCGCTGGGTGACTGTGACCTAGCCCTCCCTCCCCTCTCTCTTTCCCTTCTCTGGGAAATGAGAGTGTTGCCTGCACAATCTCTGAAGCCTCATCAGCTCCTAACATAACACCACACAGTCCTCACTCTGTCAGTCGGGCAACTGTGACGTTCTCTCTTCTGTTTATTGATTCTTGGACCTTCCTGGCCATTTCACTTCCAGCTTTGTCTTCTCTGCTAGCCCCCTGCGGAGTCAAGCTTTGTCTGGCAAGGCAGACCTGAGCTGAGGGGGCTGGGGGAGGGAGGAGGGGAGAGTCAGCCCTGGACCCAGGGCTTCGCCTCGTGCCTGCAGGGCAGGGGTCTGGCTGCTCCTCCTTTTTCAACTCCTCAGGAGACCAGGGAGGGGGACACAGCTTTGACAAAGACTTGGAAAGCATTCAGAGGGGGCTTGTGGGTGGCCATGCTCTTGGGGAAGCCCTCCCCTGACATAAGACTGGCAGCACCGGGGAGAGCAGGTGGCCAGGCCGAGCTCAGGTTCCAGTCGCATCTGCGGGGCAGGTGAGGACCAAGGGAAAACAAGGGAGGAGCGGGAGGCCAGCTTGTACAGGTGCTCGGGGACAGGAGAGCTGCATTTATGTCTGCCCTGGAGGTGGCTGAGGGCCAGGGCGGACCCACTGGGGCAGAATTTCTGGGTAAGATCAGGTGTCCAGTTGGGGAAGGTGACTTGATGGAAACTTCAGCACCTGGTAAACCGTCTCTTCAGCCTGACTGCAGTTGCCTCCAAAGAAGGTAGGAAGAGAGAGTGACCAGAATTCCAGAAATGAAAGCTGTCCACGCAGGCCTGGAGCAGTGTGGAAAAGGGCCAGACCTATGCTGTGTTTTCCATCTCTTGGGTCCATTCACTCCTGATTGTATTTCACTAGTGAAAGTGTCAGTCGCTCAGTCGTGTCCAACGCTTTGTGACCCCGTGGACTGTGGCCCGCCAAGCTCCTCTGTCTATGGAATTCTCCAGGCGAGAATACTGGAGTGGGTAGCCATTTCCTTCTCCAGGGGACCTTCCTGACCTAGGGATCGAACCCCAGTCTCCTGGATTACAGGCAGATTCTTTACTGTCTGAGCCACTAGGGAAGCCCACATTTCACTCCTAATTGCACCCAAATTAGTGATAATAGCACTATGAGAGGGGCTGATGAGAAGGGCCCCCAAATTCATCCCCAAGTCTGAGATGCCAGATGGTCACTTTGTGGTTTCAGGTCAGCCGCTGACCGGGTGCCTTTTCTTCTCTCTGGGACACAGGAGAGCTGCTCCCTAACAATTATCTCTGTTGGTCTGGGCACTTCTGAACCCCTGGTCTCTCAGCATGGACCCAGGGGCTTGAGAGAAGCAGAGCTCTTTCCAGGCATTGCTTCTAAAATCCACCCCTGTTGGTAGGCAAAACACGCACACACACACCCAGCTTTCCTAAACAGAGTTTACCTCATATCATCATCACAGAACGTCTCTTCTGAGCCCTGTAACAAACACTACGGAGTTCAGGGCCATTAGTTTTGTCCCCTCCAGAGGGTGCATGGTGTCCGGAACCCGTGGTTACAGGGGAGTGGGGTGCAGAGAAGCTGGTTGTGCCCCCACAGTGCATGCTGCTGGCCAGCCCTCAGGCAAGGACCAAGGGCTGAAGGAGACAGTTCCCAGCAGCAGGGACTGGAGGAACAGGACCCTATGGTCTCTGGACGTGCAGCTGGCAGCCTAGTTTTGAAGCCTGTCTCGGAGAACAAGGTCCTGAGAGTGCCCCGGGGTGGGGGGCTATCCCATTCTGGGGAGGGGAGGCTGCCTCCTGCACTCCTGTTCCTTGAGGCTCACAAACCTTGAGAGATACGCATACCATGTCCTAGGCATGGGGCCAGGAGAGTGTCATGTGTTCGAGTCACCAGTTCCTAACAGCCTGCCATGTGCCCAGCAAGGTATTAGGTCATAGCTTACCAGTGGCACTGTAGAGACCCCGATTACTGAAGTGTTGAGGTGGTGGGTACCAAGTGGGTGCTGGGGGAGGTGAGGAGGGGGGGGTCAGGGGGAGCTTCCTGCGGAGATGGGCTCGGGCTGGACTTGAGAGGATAGGCCGCATTTGAATAGGTGGAGCGACATTTCCCTACCAAATGTCATCCGGGCGCGGGGCACTAGTATCTGGGGGCAGTTGGTGGGAGTCTCTTTCTCTGTGCGCAGAGGCGCCCCTCCCCGACAGGCACCTGCTTGCAGGGACTTCTACTTGTCCAGCTTTTGAAAGATGACTGAGTCTGCCCTTAGGCCACAGAGCAGTGCCTGCCAGCTGACCTTCAGAAAAACACCCCTTCTGCCCCAAATCTAGTCTGAGGAGGGCTTCTGTGTGTCTACCACTTGCCCCTCCAGGAGGCCTCTGGTCTCCAGCTCCGTCCCCTCTGCCCTGAGCTGGACAGCAGGAGGGCAAGGTGGCCTCAGGACTCAGCTTTCCCCACCCCAGCCAGCCCCTGGGCTCCCCTAGGCCTCTCTGCTGCTGACTGCCCTACCATGGGATTCCATGGGCTCTGAACTGGAAGGAGGTGGGGTTGGGGGCCCTGCGCTGGACCGAGGAGTCTGGGAGAGGTGGCCATTTCCAGAAGGAAAGACTTCTTTTTTCAGGTTGTCCGTGAAACAAAGGCTGAGCGATTCCCTTCTCTGGGGGCACAGAGGCTGCAAGACCCAGGATGGGGCAGTAGGAAGAAGGGGTTCCTCTTATGGAGTCCTCGAGCTGTGCATTCCAGATCCACCCCTTCGCAGCTCCCAGCAGATCTGACCTGACCTCCAGGCCACGACCTAATCCCTCCCCAACTGTGGAGGGGGGCCCAGCTCTCTTTTCAGTCCTTCTCGCCCTTCCCCTTGTCTCCCTCCAGACGTCCTTAGGGCAGTCTCACCAGCCTGCTGTCCGCCTCACCCCTCAGCCCTCTCCTTCCCCTTCCAACTCTGGGAGCCTGCTTCGGCTGCCCAGAGAAGGCTGGGCACCTCAGGGAAGCCTGACACTGCTGGGTAAACTGGAACCACCTGAGTTTCCTGTCCAGGACTGAGCTCCAGTAGAGCGAGATATCTCAGCCACTTGATAGATCAGATGAGGAAGATGGAGCTGAGGATCACTCTTAAGCGGCATGGGAGTTCGAGGAAAGGAATGGGGTGGGGTCTTGACTTTCTGGCTAGCTTCCGGTGGAGGTGCCAGGTTTTGGCATGCTCGGGCTGGAGTGGGGCCTCCTGGACAGGCAGGCAGCCTGCCTGGCTTAGCCCTCTTTCCTCTCCCTCCCCTGCCCTTCCTCTCCTGGCAGCTGATTCACTCCATCTCTCTTCTCTGTACAGATGGGACCCAGGTGAGCCTGGCTGCCCCCTGCTCCAGCCCCCCCATCATAGGTAAGAGTATGCCGGAGGGGGAGTGTGGTGGGGAATGGAAGATGAGGCTGGAAAGGACAAAGGAGTGTGAGGAGCTGAAAAGGACAGAAGGTGGTTCAGCAGGGTGGCTGGAGGATGGGCCAGAGAGTTGGGAGACTGGGGTTCTGGGGGACAGGGCGAAGTTCGGGTTTTGTGGGGAAGAGGTGAGGGTGGGGGATAAGAGAGGCAGTTCTGGGTCCAGGAGGGCCCCAGAGCTGGGAAGCACAACAGGAAAAGGAAAGGCAGGATGCTCTCCTTGTCCGCGCTGGGGCAGCGAAACAGGAAGGCAAGTAGGAAGCTAATATTTATGCTCAGGTCCCTGCCTTGGGGGCTCTGGGGAGGGGGTGCATTCTTGTTTGTTGGCTCTGTGGTCCTCACGCTGGCCCTGCGGGGTGGGCACAGCAGCCCTTGCAGGATGGGAAGATGCCTTGTGGCGCTTGGGTGGAGGTCGAGGACCCCCCTCAGTGATCCAGCGTTCCACACTCCCGCTGCTGTCAGGCTGTGTTGGGCGGGGAGGGGGTGGATGCCCATGGTTTAGGATGTGCCCGTGGTTGGGCAGGGGGTCGGGGAGGCTGGACGGACTGAGGGCTGCTTTGTCCTTCATTTCAACCAGATCCTCTGAGGGCCTTCTGGGTGCAGGTTCCACACCTGACACCCAGCCTAGGGCAGCGAGAAAGGAAGGGCATGTCCTCTTTGCGCCAGTCCTAGCTGTCAAAAGCTTGCAGACCTGGGAAGATGAGACACACAGATAAAAAGAGAAATAATGGTAGAATGTAGTATGTGATCTGTGTGAAAGGAGGCAGCAGCTGGTTAAGAAATTCATCCATCCATTCAAGAAACATTGAGTTCACCACCTACCGTCATATAGTTCTCCTGGCTGTGTGATTTTCTAAACATTGAAAGACAGAAATTGGAAAAAGAAGAATGAATGAACTCCATATCTATTCCAGGGCACAGAGGACATAGGGATTTATTTATTGATTCAGACAGTATTTGCTGAGTGCCTGTCATGTGCTAGGTCCTGGTTCTAGGTGCTGGGATAGTGAGCCATAGGGAGAACCAAGTCCCTGCCCTTGGAGCTTAGCTCGGATTTGGTACCTGCCTCGCTGGTGCTTTCAGGGGACAGAACCACCAGCATGATGGAAATCCAGAGGAGGGCTGGACACGGGACCCTGGGCTGGCTTCAGGAAAGGGGAAAGACTCCAGCAAGGCTTGGAAGTCTGGCAAGATCTAGAAAAGTGGAATTGAGGGGTGAAGATAGCACCAGCGGGGGGACTTTGTGAGCAAAAGCTCAGAGGATGGAAGGTACATGGTTTGTGATGAGACATGGGCTGTACATGAGCTGATGGCTTAGATGGAGGGTCTGTGTTCAGGTGTGGGAGACAAGGCGGAGAGAGACCAGCTTAGCACCAGATTGTGGAGACCCTCAAATCCTAATTCACCCTGAGAGGGGTTCCTAGGGTTGAAGGCAGATCCCCTCCCACCTTCCCAGCAGCCTGTGCTCTGGAGGCTGAGGCAGTGAGGGAGAGAGGAATGGGCTGCTCCCAGTCTGTGTGGCCAAAGCTGCTGGCCACAAGTCCAGGGGGGCTGCCCTGAGGACCCTCGTGTATCACTGAGGGAGTCCCCCCAGGAAGCCAGGACACCTGCCATGAGAGGACTGAGACCTTTCCTGGGGCAGCAGTGCAGTGGCATCAGAAGCCCAAACTCAACCCAGAATGAGACTTTGGGGTCCCTGAGTGGAGGCATGAGCAAGAAGTGGGGACATCAAAGTGGTGCATTGCCTGCTGTTAGTATTTGGGTGCCCAGCCACCCGCTCTGGTCTCTTAACATCAGAGAATGGTACAGGCACCTCCCTGCTCTGCTCCTCTCTCGTCTCCATCTCACAGTCAGAGAATACTGCAAGCCTACTGCAAGCCCCTCTGCCTTTCTCCAGCGAGAAACCCATCCTGGGGTGCGAGACAGGGGACGCGACTTCCTGAAAGTGGACGGGAAAATGGAGCCAGAGCGCCGGTCTCAGCAGGACAGAACCTGAGCTCACTGTGCCCTGGGCTGGTGGCCTTGGCCAGGTCCCTTCACCTGAGCCTCAGTTTCTTCCTGTGGGAATAGTAGTAGCTCCCTCCCAGGGCCCCAGGGTGATGAGGTGAAAGGGTTTGCAGCAAGTCGGCACATGTGCTGTAGATGTTAAGATAATGGTTCAGCTGGACCTGGAGGCTGTGTTTCCTGAGTCCCTGGCTGGTCTTTGCCCCAGCGCCTTCCAGTCCTCCTCAATTCAGTCCTGGAAGACAGCCCATGGCTGCCGCCATAGGGGATGCCCAGCACTGCATTAGCTGAAGGAAGCCTCTCTGAAAAGCTTCCTCCGCTTGTGTGATCTCACCTGCTCCCAGCCCCACCTGTGACCCCCTTTCTAGGATAACTGGGAATGTCTGGCTGCTGAGCGCAGCCTGGCACAGCTGGCGGTGCTAGCGTGGGACCTAGTCTGGCAACTGGTTATATATAGCCCCTGCGTCCATGGCCTTGGCAGGGTGCTCCTGGTGTGGGTGCAGGGGACACTAGAGAAGAGGCCCTGAAGCTGCCGTCCTTGCCACGCCTGGCCCAGAGCTGGCGTGAGGGTACCTAGGAGCTCCCTGGGCACATGGGCCTTGTGCAGGCCTAGGGTGCTAGCCAGGGCTGGCTGTGGGTTTGAGGCACCTCTTCTTTATCCTGTGACCTGGGATAAAGTAGGGAGGATGGCAACTGAGGGCCTGGGGTGCCCTTTGGGCTTGGAGACAGAACAAAGGGAACTGCCTGTCCTATCGCTGTTTTTGAGATCAGTTTATCAGAGGGCATGTGTGTCCAATCCTCCTCCAGCGAGGAAGAAGGGAAGGAGAGGTAAGGGCCCAGGATGTATCACTAAAGGGCCCTCAGCCCATTCCTAAATCCCACAGCCCCTAACCGTGGCCTGGAGAGGCAATATATTTAGTAGAAAACTACACTTGGGGTCAAAAGGCTCAGCTCACCACCACCAGCGATAGACTAACGGCATGGTATATATGACCTCCTTTCTCACGGGTGAAACAGAATTGAAAATACCTACCTTGCAGGACTGTGCTGAGGGCCCCCAAGGGGAAGGCCCCTGGAGGGTGTTGTGCCTTGTCAAGTGAGTCTGAAGGAGGCGGATTAGGTAACCGCTCACCTGCGGGCCTTTCCCGCTCACCCTGCCCTCTCTGTGCGCCCTCAGGCTGGCCCAGGCCCCGCGCAGACACTCCAGGCCCTCAGCCCCAGCCCATGGACCTGCGGGTGGGCCAACGGCCCCCGGTGGAGCCCCCGCCGGAGCCCACACTGCTGGCCCTGCAGCACCCCCAGCGCCTCCACCACCACCTCTTCTTGGCGGGCCTGCAGCCCCAGCGCTCGGCAGAGCCCATGCGGGTAAAGCTAGAGCTCCCACGAAGCCTCGAGCCCAGACGCGGCCCCGCCCTCCCTTCAGCCTCCACCTCTGTCCTCAACTCCTCGCCCCCTCCCCACAGCTCTCAATGGACACGCCGATGCCCGAGTTGCAGATGGGGCAGCAGGAACAAGAGCTGCGGCAGCTTCTCAATAAGGACAAGAGCAAGCGAAGTAAGGGTGGAAGCCTCCCCCGGCGTGTCCACGGCCCCCTGTGTGGGCGGGGGAAGGAGGATGCCAGCCACAGTCGGGGTCGCTCTCTGCCTGCCAGGCAGTGGGGGTGAACGTGGGAGGAGGTGAAGGGGGACCCGCGGGCTTCACAGAAGGGGTGTAGCCTCAGGCTTGGCTGCTGCATAAAGGGGCCCTGGGAAGCCTAGTCTGGGGCACGGGGGGCGTGATCAGGGCAATGGGCAGAAAATGTTCCAGGGAGGCCACCCACCCATCCACCCCCCAAACCACTCATAATTTCCGCCCCTGCAGGTGCCGTAGCCAGCAGTGTGGTCAAGCAGAAGCTGGCAGAGGTGATTCTGAAGAAACAACAGGCGGCCCTAGAGAGAACGGTTCATCCTAATAGCCCTAGCGTTCCCTACAGGTAACTCCCTCTCCGCCCCGCCTCCTTGTGTCCTTGCCACGCCCCCCTCCGGATGTCCACCAATGAGCACACAGCACACGCAGACCGCTGCTCTCAGCTGCCCTTCACCTAATCCTCACCCCTCACCTCTAATCCTAGTGCCTCTCCGACCCTCTCTCCCAGCTGATACCTGCCCTCCTCTGGCCTTTAATTATCTCTCCTCACCCCGCCTGAGGCCCTTCTTCCCTACAAGCCTCTCCTCCCCCCACATACACTCTCTCACGCACACTACGCTGGTTTTCTCCTCTGTATCTTCCCCTAAGCACAGAAGTATCCAGATTCTTAGAACAGCTTCCTCCCTTTGTGTCTGGGACCCTGGCTCCTAAGGACAGATCAGGATGGGTGGTCCAGTACTGCCCCCTGGAGATGGCCCCTGTTCCTACTGGCCATGCACTCCGCCTGTCCCTGCTGGCTGCTGCCACTCCAGCATGCCTGCATCCTAAGTCGCTTCAGTCCTCTTCGACTCTTTGTGACCCCATGTACTGTAGCCCGTCAGGCTCCTCTGTCCATGGGATTCTCCAGGCAAGAATACTGGAGTAGGTTGCCATGCCCACCTCCAGGGGATCTTCCCAACCCAGGAATCGAACCCACATCTCATGTCTCCTGCATTGGCAGGAGGGTTCTTTACCACTAGCGCCACCTGGGAAGCCCCGCTGCCTCCCCCGGCAGGTCCCAAAGGGTGGAAGGAGGTGGCTGCTACGCCTCTGGGCATCCCTGCCCCTCTGAAGCAGCCTTGGTGCTCACTCCACAGAACTCTCGAGCCCTTGGAGACGGAGGGAGCTGCCCGTTCCATGCTCAGCAGCTTCTTGCCTCCTGTTCCCAGCCTGCCTTGCGACCCCCCAGAACACTTCCCTCTGCGCAAGACAGGTGCGTGGACAGGCCAGCAGAGACCTCCAGAGGGGCTAAGGGGGAAAAGCCTTGGGGGAGGGTCAGGGAGTGGGTACTGCCTTCTCCTGCCTGTCTCAGAGAGGGCTGGAAGGGAGGGCTTAGGGCAGAGACCTGGTGGGCATGCACCGAGTGATCCCGGCGCTCCTGCAGTCTCCGAGCCCAACCTGAAGCTGCGCTACAAGCCCAAGAAGTCCCTGGAGCGGAGGAAGAACCCACTACTGCGGAAGGAGAGTGCCCCTCCCAGCCTCCGTCGGCGGCCAGCAGAGACCCTAGGCGGTGAGGCCCGGCAGGGTGGGTGGGTGGCGGGCAGGCCTGGTGCCTCCCCCAGGGCCCCGGTGGGTGGTTGTCACAGGGTGCCCTACACACTTGCCAGGGGGTGAGTTGGGGCTGAACCCAGCTCTTGCTCCATTGGCTAATCTGACGTCTGCACAAAAGAAGGGGCATCTTAAAAAAAAACCAAGTGTTCAGAGGTGCTGGAGGCTGGTGGTGGCCTTCCTGTCCTGCTGGAAGAAAGCAGGAAGCAGAGCCCATCTACAGCGGAAAGGGCTTGTTCCTGGCCCCTCCTAGCCACTCTTGGCTCCTAACTGAGCACCCCCCCTCTCCCCAACCCTCAGACTCCTCCCCTAGTAGTAGCAGCACGCCGGCATCAGGGTGCAGCTCCCCCAACGACAGCGAGCATGGCCCCAACCCCGTCCTGGGCTCCGAGGTAAGGCCTTGGCAGGCTGGGCACCCTGGGGCATCTCTGGGGCTCAGCGGTCCTCAGTAGGCAGCCCGGCCAGGCTGGGGCTTCAGCATCTGGGCAGCCCCCGCCCAAGCCTCCGGGGGTGTTCCGGGGAAGGTGCGCCTGGGGGTGGAGGTCTAGAACCGGTGACCCCTGCCCTGCTCCCATGGCAGGCGCTCTTGGGCCAGCGGCTGCGGCTGCAGGAGACCTCTCTGGCCCCGTTCGCCTTGCTGCCCACAATCACACTGGGGCTGCCCGCCCCTGCCAGGGTGAGTGGCTGAGGCGCCCTCCCCCACCCCAAACACCCTGAGATCTCCATTCCTTCTCCTACACCCCGCCCCTGGCCTTCACTGTCCTCCCCACCGGGGTCTTCTCGCCAGTGATGTTCCCCCACTCTCCCCCAGGCTGATGGTGACCGCAGGACCCATGCGACTCTAGGCCCTCGGGGCCCAGTCCTGGGGAACCCCCATGCTCACCTCTTCCTGCCCCATGGCCTGGAGCCCGAGGCTGGGGGCCCCCTGCCCTCTCGCCTGCAGCCCATTCTCCTCCTGGATCCCTCAGTGACTCACACCCCTCTGCTGACTGGTGAGTCCCAGCTTCTCCAGAAGGGCTGGATCCCAGCACCCTGCCGAGGGCCAAGCATGGCCAGGGTCCCGTCCTCCTGTGCGTCTTGCTGCTGAGTCCCTGGCTCGCCTCACCCTCCACCCTGGCTTCCCTCCACTCTTCCTTGTGGTCTCCTCCTTATGCCCCCCACCCCATTCTTTCCAGTGCCCGGGCTTGGGCCACTGCCCTTCCACTTTGCCCAGTCCTTACTGACCACCGAGCGGCCCTCTGGATCAGGCCTCCACCGGCCACTGAGCCGGACCCGCTCAGAGCCCCTGCCCCCAAGCGCCACTGCCCCCTCACTGCTGGGGCCCCTGCAGCCCCGCCTGGAGCGGCTCAAACCTCATGTCCAGCTGATCAAGGTGAGGGGGACAGGGTAGGGGAGGCAGTGAGGGGTGGCTGAACTGGGGCTGAAAGAAGGGAGACTCAGGGGGGCGGGGCCAGAAGGGGTTATGTGGGGCCCAGTGCTGTGTGACCACTAGAGTCTCAGCGGGATGCAGGACGGTCTGGCCCTGACCACCACTCCCCACCTCACACCCCGTGCCATAGCATGTCTCCTCAGTAGACATCTCCCCCACCCCTAGAGGTCAGTCAAGCCGAGTGAGAAGCCCCGACTGCGGCAGATACCCTCAGCTGAGGACCTCGAGACCGACAGTGGGAGCGTGGGGCCGCTGCGGGATGATGGCCTGGAACATAGGGAGTCCAGCCATGGGCAGCAGGAGGCCAGAGGCCCTGTTCCTCTCCAGCAGCACCAGCAGGTATGGTCAGGCCCAGGGGCCTCTCGAAAGGTAGAGTCAGGAGACTCTGGGGCCTGGTAATGGTGGAAGGGAGGGAGATAGGACGTCAGTGCAGGGGACAACTCTGGGACCATGGTTCCTCTGCCAAATCCACACTGAGGTACAGGCAGACACACGTGCAGGCACACATGCATTCACACACATGTATACGTGCATTCATACACACATACATGTACGTGCACCTCCAGCAGCTTTCCAGCCTCAGGCTGAAGCCATGTCCCTTTCCAGTGGTGAGACTGGCCTTTCATGGAGCCCCATGCATTCTTGCTCTAGGACTTCTTCCCTATGACTGTTAGTACTGTTTCCAGGAAGGTGCTAGGGCAGGAGATGGGGCAGAGCCGGGCTTGGCCCTTCAACTGCACGAGTCAAGCCATGGAGTCTTCATTTGCTGGGGCTCATGTAACAAGTACTACAAAGTGTGTGCCTTAAACAGCAGGTGTTCCTTTCCCCACAGTTCTGGAGGCTAGAGGTCTGAAATCAGGGTGTTGGTGGGTTGGCTCCCTCTGAGCCCTGTGAAGGAAGGCCTCTTCCCTCGGCTTGCAGACAGCTGCCTTCTCCCTGGGTCTGCACGTGTCTGTTGTCCACGTCTGTATCCCAACTTCCCCTGTTTATAAAGATAGGAATCATATTGGAGCTTACCCTGATGACCTCATTTTAAGTTGAGTATCTCTGTGAAAACCCTATCTCCGATCAGGTCACATTCTGAGGGGACTGGGTGTCCCATCCTAAATACGAGGTGGGAAGGGACACAGCTCAGCCCATAAGATGTGGTAACAGTCCACAGAGTGCAGCAGCTCATGCAGGTCCCTGTGTCCTTGGGCAGTGGGTAGTCCTCAGAGACCAGGAGGAGATCCTGGTCAGAGCCGACCTGAGGCCCCTCACCCCAGTTCTGGTGTTGGAGTCTCGAGGGCTCAGGGAGTGCTAGGGAAATGGGGTGGTCAGTCTGGGCTGCAGATCTTTGAGGGAGTATATGGGTAGGGAGCTCAGAGACTCAAAGCCCAGCTGGGCGGCAGGGCCAGAGGCTTCTGCAGAAGAGGGGCCTGACGGGAGGTTTCTTGGCTGTGGGCAGAGGCGGATGGAGCAGGGTCTGAGAACCTGAAGCCTGAGGCCCCCTGTGTCCCTCAGGTGTTCCTCTGGGAGCAGCAGCGACTGGCCGGACGGCTCTCCCGAGGAGCCACTGGAGACTCTGTGCTGCTTCCCCTAGCCCCGGGCAGTCACCGGCCCCTGTCCAGGGCTCAGTCGTCCCCAGCCGCACCTGCCTCGCTGCCAACCCCAGAGCCCGCCAGCCAGGCCCGTATCCTGCCCAGCTCAGAGACCCCTGCCCGGACCCTGCCCTTCACTACGGGTAAGGCTTGGATTAGAGGGCAGGAGGAAGAGGCCGGGGCACAGGGGGCCTCGGAGGGGAGTCCATAATTCCCTGTGTCATAATTCACTTTGGACGTGTTTCGAGACCACAGAGCTCTTTCTTAGTCTGAGGAGATCTACTCAGTGTTCCATGGAGCAGGTGGTTGTATCCATGTTACAGTTAAGAAGACCCAGGCTCGGGAAATCAATGGGACAGCTGGCTGGCAGTCAGGCCAGGCTAAGAATTCAGGTCTCCTGACAATTAATTTAGGTCTTTCAAAAATTACATTGTTGCTCTGCTTGTGAGAAGAACTCAAGAGCATTTTAGAAATTTTGAAAAATAATAGAAAAGCATAAGAATGGAAAAAAAACCACCAGCCAGGGGACTTCCTTGGTGATCCGGTGGCTAGGACTCCATGCTCTCAATGCAGGGGCCCCAGGTCCAATCCTTAGGGAACTAGACCCACATGCTGCAACTAAGAATTCACATGCTGCATGCCACACGAAGACCTGGTGCAACCAAATAAATAAATATTTAAAAAGGAAAGGAAAAAATATAGGTTTGACCTTTAAATTTATAAAAAAATAATCACGAGCCAGTATCCCATCACCCAGAGGCAACCCCTCATAAATGCTGCCGTATTTCAGGCCAGTCTTCGTTCTAGCCACATGTATAAATCCCATATACACTACGTTTTGTGGCTACATTTTATACCTTATTCATTTTACACATTATGAATACTTTGTGATATAATTAATCTTTAAAAATGAGATTTTAAAAAATAGTAATTTTATTTATTTTTGGCTGTGCTGGGTCTTCAGTGCTATTCAGGCTTTTCTCTAGTTGCAGTGAGTGGAGGTTACTTTCCAGTTGTGGTGTGTGGGTTTTTCCTTGCAGTGGCTTCTATTGTTGTGGAGCGCAGGCTCAGTAGATCTGGCACATGGGCTCAGTTGCTCCTTGGCATGTGGGATCTTCCCAGACCAGGGACCAAACCCATGTCTCCTGCATTGGCAGGCAGATTCTTGACCACTGAGCCACCAGGGAAGCCCTAAAAATGAGATTTTATAGTGTGTCATCATAGTATTTTAGTTTAAACATTTCTTATTGGTCGAGCAGTTAGGTGGTTATTCATTTTCCCCCATTTGAATTTCCCCAAAGCCACATCTGTCTTGTCACATGGTCTGGTGTCTCTGTGGGCTTCCCAGCTCCCAGTTTTGGGGCTCGTATTTGGGTCATCATATCCAGGCGAGCCCCCAGCCTCAGGCCTCCCTTTGTTAGCCTCCAAGCTCTTGAGGTCCTGGTCATGGTCCTTGGGCCACATGAGGAGGGTCAGTGAGTTGGGAAGGCAGTAGTATGTGGCAGTTGTGTAGGTTGGGGCTGCGTAGTGTGTGGGTGAGGTGCCCGAGGCTGCCTGGGTAAGGAGCTAGGGGTGTGTGTGCAGGCGCCGAGGGGTAGGATGGGGCATGGGGCTCCGTGGGGTGTGTCTGGGGCTCCCCGGGGCCCTGACCCCTGAGCCCACTCCCCGCAGGGCTGGTCTATGACTCGGTGATGCTGAAGCACCAGTGCTCCTGCGGGGACAACAGCAGGCACCCGGAGCACGCGGGCCGTATCCAGAGCATCTGGTCCCGGCTGCTGGAACGGGGGCTCCGGAGCCAGTGTGAGGTGAGGAGGCAGGTGGGGGCTTTGGGATTAGAGTGGGTGAGGGCTGTGGGAGGGAAGGAGCTGGGAGGGCCTGGAGCCAGTCTGGGCAGTGGGAATGGCAGGGGAGGGCTGCCCAAAGCAGAGGCTCAGGGGCTCTGTGGGTCCTTCCTCAGTCTCTCCGGGGCCGGAAGGCCTCCCTGGAGGAGCTGCAGTCGGTGCACTCTGAGCGGCACGTACTCCTCTACGGCACCAACCCGCTCAGCCGCCTCAAACTGGACAATGGGAAGCTGGCAGGTAGGGGCCCCCAGACCCTCCCCGCCCCACCGCCCCATGCCACTGGCTCACCCAGCCTGAGCATCCTCCTGTGCTCTCGTCCTCACTCCGTCGAGCTCGTCCCTTCGGCGTCCAGGCATCCCCGTGCTGCCCACCTCCACCCACGCCAGCCCCTGCCGGCCCTCTTCCAGGGCCCCCTGCTTCGGGCCGGGCCGGAGGCTGAGCGGTTCAGTTCATGCACCTGGGCCTCTCCCCGCAGGCCTCCTGGCGCAGCGGATGTTCGTGATGCTGCCTTGTGGCGGCGTTGGGGTAAGTATGCAGGCTCTCCAGACCTCCTCCCTCCCGAGTCCCCCAGGCCCAGCCCCTGCCTGCTTGTTTCGGTGGTCCTGCCGGGCCCAGTGAGCCGGGGCTCTCCCCTAGTGCCCCCTCTGCCGGCTAGAAGCTCCTCGTTGGTGGGTTGTCCTCCTGAGTGTAGAGCCCCTTGCCTTGTACTTCGAAGGCCTCTGGTGGAGGTTGAGGAGGCTGAGAGAGCAGGGCTGAGCCTGGGGCTTGGGCTCATCTCCCTCTGAGAGCACGCTGGCCTCCAGGCCGCCCGGCCCGGGGCTTGGGGTGCCTCTGGCATCCTTGGAGACCCAGGCATGTCCTTCTGATGCCCTAGCTTTCCCTGCTCCTTCTCACTCTGCCTGGGGACTTCTGCCTCCTGGCAGTGCCCTTCCTCCCTTCAAAATGTCCCCGTGGTGGTTTCCCGGCCGGGCATGTAGAGCAGGGGATGGAGGCCTAGTCCTGGAGGGATGGGAACTGTCGCTGGGAGGCTGTGTGGGAGCCGGTCAGCGCCCTGTTCACAACTTCCCATTTCTTGCCACTTTCTGATTTTTCCAACTGTTGTTGCTTCTGTTTTCTCCTCCCTCCTCTCCCTCTCTGTCTCTGTCTTTCTCTCTTTCTCCAGCCTCTTGCGACTCTCTCTGCCTTCCTCGCCTCTCTCGGTCCGCCTCGCCCTCCCCATCTCCCCATCACGCCCCCCGGCCCCTCCCTAGCCTTGAGGCCCAGGGACTGGGTTTGGGGGGCCTCCCAGCCTGGGCTAGGGGCCCTGAGTGGAAGACAGTGGTGCAGACGGCCCCTCGAGCTCCGACCATCCCGAGGGCCTGAGCAGAGTCAGCGGGGGCTTAAAACCCCCTCCAGGCCCAAACCCCAAGTCCCGCCCAGGTAACGCCATGCCCCCTCCTCTGACCGGGGGGGCAGGCGCGATGCTGCCGGCAGAGTGCTGGCCAGATGCGGGCTGGTGATGTGGACTGAAGCTGGGAAGAAGTTGTGCTGGGACTGGGGGACACGGGAGGCCTTGCCTTTGGGCGGTGGGGCATGGGGGAGGCAGCCATCTGCCCAGCTCCCTGCCCCTGGGGTCCTAGCCATGGGGTGGGCACTGCCCCCGAGGCCCTGGCTCCTGTGGGAGGCCGTGGGTGAGGCGGGCCTTGACTCTGGCCCCCACAGGTGGACACCGACACCATCTGGAATGAGCTGCACTCCTCCAATGCGGCCCGCTGGGCTGCTGGCAGCGTCACAGACCTCGCCTTCAAAGTGGCCTCCCGTGAGCTAAAGGTAGGAGGCTTGAGTGGAGGGTGGGTGAGTCATGGAGGAAGGAGGCAGGGGACAGGCAGCGGGGGAGGCAGACCCAGCGCCCAGCATCGCATTCCTCCTAGAGATCACCACAGGGTTTCGGGAGGGACACCGAGCGCTCTGGAGACACAGATGAGATCTGAATCCTAGGCTCACGTTGCCTGCTGAGGAGTCAAGTCACTGGGCCCCTGGTCCTGTGGTCTCTAGGAGAGGCAGGCCCATGCTCATGCGGGGTCAGTTAACATATTTGCTGTGTGACTGCGGGCAAGTCGCAGAACCTCTCCAGGGCCCCGTGCACTGGCAGAGTGGCCCTTTGTGATGCTGAAGTTTTACACACCGGGCTGACACCCATGCTTGTTTGCTCTGGGCTTGGCACTTTATGGGAGCTTGTGTTGAGCCCCCACTGTTTAGGAGCTCATGGCCCAAGTCTTAGCTCTGCTATCAGGCAACTTCGCACGAGTTATTAATATTAAATCCACCCAAGGCTCCAGGCTTCTCCTGTCTGTAAACCAGATAATCACAATGTTTACCTTATGAAGATGTTATGAAGATTAGGTAATATTTACCTCAGAGCGTTGTGAGGCTGAAATCCAGTGTTTACCCTGTGCTTAGCACAGTGCCAGGCACATAGATTTTGCCCAGTAAATAACAGCTGTTGTTATTACAAATTGATAACAGCCAGGAGCCCCCAGGATGGGAGGTTCTGTGTTCATGGCCTGGGGGTCAGCAGAGGGCCCCTTGGTCAATCACACTGTCTTATAGTCCCTTCTCAGGGGAAGAGCCTGTGGCTGGGGGATGGCTTCATAGAGGTGTGGGTCAGACGGTTGGCTGGTTGACAAGCATTCTTTCTGTTTCCAGAACGGTTTTGCTGTGGTTCGGCCCCCAGGACACCATGCAGACCATTCCACAGCCATGTAAGGCCCGGGGAGGCCTAGATGGGCTGGAGTGGAGGGCAGGCCCTCACGGCCCTCCTGTTGGGGGTGGGGGGGGGCTTGGTTGGCCAGGTTCCCCCTCCTTCCTGTCAGCCTTCTGGGGCCGGGCTGGAAACAGGTGGGGTGGGGGTGGCACGGGGAGCGAACGGGCGGGCACGACCTCTGTCTTTTCCTCCCAGGGGCTTCTGCTTCTTCAACTCAGTGGCCATCGCCTGCCGGCAGCTGCAACAGCACGGCAAGGCCAGCAAGATCCTCATTGTGGACTGGGTAGGTCCCAGCTCCTGGCCCCTGCAGGTCCTAGAGCCCTGAGCCTGGCGACCCGAGACGTGGCTTTGTGTCCTACCTAGTTCTGCATTTGCCTCCCCAAGCCTCGGTTTCCCTGTGTGTAAACGTGGGTGAGGATAGTGCCCCCATCACGGGGCCTTTCGGAGGCCTGGAGGAGTTGGCCTGTGGGAAGGGCTCAGCCGTAACCGGCTCCCACAGGGGAGGAGCCATCTGAATGCTGCCTTTGGGCCTCTGTTGGCTTCCCTTTGTAGATCTGGTCACTTCTGCTTTTCCCCTGCAGGTACTGAGAGTGCCAATAATAGCACATAACATCAGCCTCAATTCAGTTCAGTCGCTCAGTCTTGTCCGACTCTTTGCAACCCCATGAACCGCAGCACGCCAGGCCTCCCTGTCCATCACCAACTCCTGGAGTCCACCCAAACCCATGTCCATTGAGTCGGTGATGCCATCCAACCATCTCATCCTCTGTAGTCCCCTTCTCCTCCTGCCCTCAATCTTTCCCAGCATCAGGGTCTTTTCCAGCGAGTCAGCCTTCACATCCAGTTACCACTAATCAAATCCAGACACTGATGGTTTCACACATCACATATTTAATCCTGACTCTGCCCTGGTTTACTGATATGGGAAGTCAGCACAGAGCGGTTAGGTTATCCTGTACACAGCCGTATACCTTGTAAGCCCTGAGAGCCGAGGCCCTTTAGCCCTGGAGCACCTGTGTCTAACCACTTCGTATTCACATCTACTTACGGGATGTTCCAACGCAGAACGGAGGAACGGGCCACACTAGTGCGCGTGCGCAGTCCACCTTCACGTTCCCAGGCCAGGCAGGAGCCTGGGGGTGGTGCTCGGCGCTCCTCTGAGGATGGCGCTGGGCCTCGTTGTCCTAGCCCCTCTTTAATGGAGTGTGGTTTCCATCGCTTGCATCATGCCCTGACCTTGAGCAAGACGCAGTAGTAAGGGCTCCTGATGTGTGACCCTGGAAGCTTCCCTCTCCTGGCACTCACCCTCCCCCAACACCTGCTCTCCCTCTGGCTCTGGCTGGCCTGCCCTCAGTGCGGCTCCTCCCCTTCCAGGTCTCATGTTATCATCACCCCCACCTAGCGTGTTATGTACATTTCTGTACATAAGGTGGGGAGACTGAGGCTTACAAAGCGCCCATGGGTCCCTTGACAGTTTAACTCTAGGAGCCCCCGTGTTCTCACCCCCAGGTCTAGACTCCTGACCTTCACAATGGTCACTGACCTGGAGACCTTTCCAGCCTGTCCTAGCCCCCATCTCTCTGCTTTCAGACCTGCCCTAATCCACTGCCCATCTCCCTGCACAGGACGTTCACCATGGCAACGGCACCCAGCAGACCTTCTACCAGGACCCCAATGTGCTGTACATCTCCCTTCATCGCCATGACGACGGCAACTTCTTCCCTGGCAGTGGGGCTGTGGATGAGGTAACCACATCTTCCGGCCCGCTGACTCTCATGAGTGGCCCTAACTCTCTTTGTCACAGCTAGGTGTGTGATCCTGGGTAGGCTGCTGAGCCTCTCTGATCCTCCGTTTCTACATTTGGAAGAGAAGGGGCTGCATAAGCTGCTCTTGTAGCACTGACATCCAGGGGCTCCGCTCCCGGTACACTGCTCTCTTCACATCTCTCCTGCCTCCTGTGTTCCAGGTGGGAGCTGGCAGCGGTGAGGGCTTCAATGTCAACGTGGCCTGGGCTGGAGGTCTCGACCCCCCCATGGGGGATCCTGAGTACCTGGCTGCCTTCCGGTAAGCTCACTAGGGGCCCAGAGGAGGCCTGGCCCAGCAGGGCCACCCTCTCCTCCCCTTTTCCAGCAGCACCAGGTTGGAGGTGATGAGGTGGCTTGTCAGCTTGTCCTCATCTAATCACTAGACATTATAAGCCAGCCCTGGAGTGGGCCTGTGGACTGAGACACAGGGAAAGGCATGGTTACACTAGACTCTAGGGGCATCCAGTCCCTGTGGGAAGACAGGAAAACAGACTGAAAAGGTCAAGGCATACTTTATAATGTCACACGCTACCAAGAGCCAGTGTTGAGCTGAGTGCAGGGAGACAGGCAGGGGGAAGTGAGCAGAGCTGCTATGTTAAGGCGAAGAAAGCTGCCTGGAGGAGGTGGACTTTGCATAGGAGCTGAGAAGCCTAAACTGTGGAGGAAGAGGGAAAACAAGCAGGTGATGTCCATACTGGGGTCGTTGCTTAAGAAAAGCCATTCTAGAAGGGGGACTTGGCTCAGGAGCTGTTGTGTTCTGGGGGTTCCTAGATTCCATTTGGAGAAAGAGAAGCCTGGAAATAGGTCTCCGTATACTTTTTGGGAGTATTCTTAATGGGAGTTAATTTTGTAGGAGCCTTGGGCTGGGGTTCCTGGCATCTGTGCACCCAGGGTCTTGAAGGACAGTAAAGTGGACCCAGGGTTGGGTGAGGGATGAGGAGGGGCTGGCAGGTGCAAAGGATGAGCATGGATCTGGTGGCCCAGGACCTCAGAGGATCTATTGCCCGGGTCAGCTGTCAGGTGGTGAGTGGTGACGTGTGGCCGACTCAGTCCTAAGCAGGTGGCAGCTGAGTGCTGAGTGTTTCCGGTGTTGCCCTGAGGCTTTAGTAACCTGCCCCTTCCCTGTGGCCCCACCACTCCCCACCGAACACAGTGCACCAGCTCCTCTTTCATCCCCTCATCCTTGGCTCCTTCCTGCCTCTTGCCAGTTAAGAGCCCTGGGTGGCTGAGTCCTTAGGCTGTACCAGGGACATGGATGGTGGGCCAAGGTCGAGGAAGCCAGAGGCATCCGCTCATCCTTTTGGGAGTCCTGAAAGTAGGGTGCTCCCCCGTAGAGTTGGTGGGAGAGGACTGGGCCCAGGCAGGGCCCTCCACCTCCGCTGCCGGGCAGCCCTGCACAGCCTGTGAGCCCCCCTTCCCCGCACACAGGATAGTCGTGATGCCCATCGCCCGGGAGTTCTCTCCGGACCTGGTCCTGGTGTCGGCTGGGTTTGATGCTGCCGAGGGTCACCCGCCCCCACTGGGTGGCTACCATGTTTCTGCCAAGTGTAAGGAGGGCCCCGGCTAGGGGGGCGGCAAGGGCATGAAGGCTGGGCCGGGAGGGTGGGCAGCGCTGCCCAAGTCAAGAGGGAGGTGACGGTGGCTGGCCCAGGGCCATGAGCATGGGACGGGGATCATGCACAAGTCAGGTCGGTTCATTGAGGAAGGCCTGAGTCACACCTGGGGACTCAAGTCCCGCAGACTGGAGGCTCGGTCACAGGACTTCTCCCACCCTGTGTCCTTCCCAGGCTGGGCGGGCAGCTTCTCCTGGGCGGGGGTGGATGGGGAGGAGCAGAGTTCTCAGAACAGAGGGAGCCCACTCAGCAGTGCTGAGCCTGGAAGACAGGGAGGAATATGGTGTGTCTCAGTGGAAAAGACATGGGCTGGAGTCCCTACCCCGGGTTCGAGTCCTCGCCCTGTCACTTACTAGCCACCCTTAATCTCATTGAGCATTCAGTGAGGCACACTAATAGGATTTACAGGGGGTTCCACGTGAAAGCCATTGGTAAAGTAGAGATTTGTCACCTGAGTCACTCTTTCTAAGGGAGGAGCCAAGCAGGGAAATAACAGAGGTAGAAAGGGCTCCCCTCCTCTACCCCGGCCCCTCCTAACCCTCCTCATCCACCTTGTAGGTTTTGGGTACATGACGCAGCAGCTCATGAGCTTGGCCGGAGGTGCGGTGGTGCTGGCCCTGGAGGGTGGCCATGACCTCACAGCCATCTGTGATGCCTCCGAGGCCTGTGTGGCTGCTCTTCTGGGCAACAAGGTGAGGTGCCCGCCCTCGATCCGTGCATCTGTGGGGCAGGCAGTCCAGTTTTCCCAGGAGCAGCCCAGGGAGCAGGCAGTTGGGGCGCCTCCCTGGGGGCTTGCAGATGGGCAGGGTAAGGGTGGCCAGGCCTGGACTGAGGGGAACAGAGTGGATGCCTCTTCTCTGGGTCAGACCTCAGGTCAGTGTCCCCTGCCCCAGGCAGAGCCAGGAGCACATGCCTATCTGAGCCTAGAAAGCGAGGGCCCTGGGATGGGGGAGAGCTGGGCCTGTGGGTCACTTCGAGGCAGGCAACTGATGCATGCCTTCTTCTGTAGGTGGATCCCCTCTCAGAAGAAGGCTGGAAGCAGAAACCCAACCTCAACGCCATCCGCTCCCTGGAAGCTGTGATCCGAGTGCACAGTGAGTGTGGAGAGAGGACACGGCTGACCCCAGACTTGGGGAAAACTCGGGGGTCTGTTGCCCCCAGGGACCAGAGCCCCAGGTCTTCCAACCCCAGCCAGCCCAGGGGAGTTGCTGCTGCTTCGGAGTAGGCATTCTGTAAAGTACCCCATAGTAATGGGGGGCAGGCGCCCCCACAGGTGAATACCCTCGGAGCCTTCCAGATGGACCCAGCAGGGATGGGCAGACGGTGGGGACCAGGCAGGACTGGCTTCCCTTCCCCAGCTGCTGCCCTAGGCCGGGGCCCTGCCCCCAGCAGCACTTAGGCCTCGTTTGTGGAAGAGCTGGTTCCCACCCTGACCCTCAGTTCTGGCCACAGGGTCTTAGGAACTCCACCTGCTTTGGGAGCTGAGTCCTAGGTTAACCCCACATTTGGAAAGCACTTTAAATTTTCAACTTCAGCTCAGCATCTATGGAGCACTTTACATGCTACCCATAATCTGTGTAGTGTGTGTGTGTGTGTGTGTGTGTGTGTGTGTGTTAGTTGCTCAGTCGTGTCCACCGCTTTGAGACTCCAGAGACTGTAGCCCACCAGGCTTCTCTGTCCATGGAATTCTCCAGGCAAGAATACTGGAGTGGGTTGCCATTTCCTCCTCCTGGGGATCTCCCTGACCTAGGGATCAAACCTGGGTCTTCTGCATTGCAGGCATATTCTTTACCATCTGAGCCACTAGGGAAGCCCCACGATCTGTGCTAGGGATACAAAATGAATAAAACAGATTTCCTGCATCTGGGCCCAGCATGGGGTCATACATGACACTGAAGATGCTGCTATACTTGGCATGGAGCCCTCACAGAGCTGGCCAGGCTCTGTGCTGGGCATGTTCCATGGACATTATTTCTCACAACAGTAGGCAAGATGGTCATGTCCACGGTCTAGATGGGGCAGTGGGAGCCCCAGGCAGATAAGTGACTTCCGACGGCCACACAGAACGGCCGCAGTGTTGGCCAGCTCTCCCTTCTGTGTCCTTCCCACCTCCCCTGTCCTGTGCTGGGCTGAGCATTGCTGAGGTCTTCATGTGAGGGGGACCCTGCGCTCCAGGAGGCTGGGACTCAGGGCTCTATGAGGTCACTGTGATGCAGACCCCATCCAGGGGAAAGAGGCCCAGATGGTGCTCATGGGAGCCCTATACCCATGGGAATGGGTCAGCCGTAGGGCTGGGGGAGTGGCCTGGGCTTTGTGAGAGCTCCTCACAGCACACTGAACCCTCACTTTCTCAGGGTTGTGGGGATCAAGTCGGGGAGGGTGTTGTGTGGAGGTGGAGGCAGCTGAGAACTGAGCCCATGCTGAGGACACGTCTGCTACTCTGGGCCCTTGGCCTGAGATGTGCAGCCTCGGTACCAGTCTAGGACATGTGGCTGGCAGGTGGGGGGCCTCGTATCCCTGACCCTTCTGAATCAGCTTCTTGTCCAGGTGAATACTGGGGCTGCATGCAGCGCCTGGCCTCCCGTCCAGACTCCTGGGTGCACAGGGTGCCAGGGGCCGACGCAGAAGAAGTGGAGGCAGTGACGGCGCTGGCATCCCTCTCCGTGGGCATCCTGGCTGAAGAGCGGTAAGAGCCTGGGCTGACAGCCCCTCCCCTGCGGGGATCCCCCCAGGTCCTGGCACAGCCACTCCAGGCTTCTCAGGAAGCTGGGCCCCGGCCCTCCCTGCAGCCCCAAGTGCTCTGGTAGCACCACCCTTGTCCCTCTCCCAGGACCTCAGGGCAGCTGGTGGAGGAGGAGGAACCCATGAATCTCTGAGGCTCCAGAACGGATCTGCCACCTGCTGCACCCCGCCCCGCCCCACCCCACGGACCTGGTTCTCCTCCAACTTCTGGCAGCAGTACCGGTTCCCGGGGTCTTCAGAGATCCTTCGGGCAGGTAGTCGGGGCCAGAGAACAGCCTTGACAGTCACCCCAAGGACCCTGAGAAGGCCCGGGGTCTAGGACAGGGACCAGAGGACCTTGGAGGAGGCAGGCTGCGCAGCCAGCCGGGCCCCGGTAGGCCTCTCCCCAAAGCAGAGTCTACCCCTCTGGGTCCCGGCCCCCGGCTGGGCCCGGCTCCTCAGGACCGCACAGAGGAGGACTGGCTCAGCTGGGCCCAGCCCGTAACCACTATTCTAGGCTCTGTAGACCCCGGACTTTGCACACAGCCCCAGGCTTCACACAGAAATGTGAACGTGGCCTCTGCCAGAGTGGCCCTTCCTAGGCTCTGGGGGCTGGA